>NC_079217.1:45875306-46244472 GCF_029633865.1 Lampris incognitus | reverse complement strand
ATTAAGGATGCTCGCATTCGTTCATTTCTCTGTCCAACTTGTTCGAAGTAGCCTACGATAAAGCCACATCACTGCATCTTCAAGTCTGTTTACCATCGCTTTCTTCAGTGTCCAACTTTGTGCTTTAAGTAGACTGAATTTCACTTCTTTTCTTATCCCCCTATCTTTCCATACTGCTACCATCTCCATCATTCTTTTCTTTGCTAGGGTAATTCTGATTTTTATGTCATCTGTACAATCACCGTAATTTTTCTTAACTGAACTCAAGTATTTGAAGCTCTCTAGGTGTTCTACATCTTGTCCATCTATTGAGATTGCAATATCTGATTCACTCACTTTCATGCACTTTGTCTTTTTCACATTCAAACTGAGCAACCTCTTTTTCCCTGCCTCATTCACTCGACTCAACATTTCGTTTGGATCTTGCTGTCCATCAGCTGCTAGTACCGTGTCATCTGCAAATCTAAGATCGCTTATCTTATAACCACCTACACTTACTCTGTATTCATCTGTATCTGCCTCACGCATCACTTGTTCTGTGTATAGTGTGAATAAGCATGGTGATAAAATGCAACCTTGTCGTACACTCTTCTCTATCGGAAACGCTTCTGTGTTCTCACCATTCCATCTCACCACTGCTGTCTGGCCAATATGTAGATCTTGAAGTAGCGCAATGAGGTGTCTAGGGAAACCCATTTCCAGCCTGATGTTAAAGAGGTGTGCGTGGCTTCCTGAATCAAATGCCTTTGAATAATCAATGAAAATCAGCATTGCCTTATTATCTGTGTTGGATACCTTTTCAATTAGTGTTTGCAGTGTTACCAGCATTTCTGTACACATTTCACGCAGCATACCGTCACAAGTAAAAAAAAAAAGACGGTCAAAACAAGTTTAAAATATAACACAAAAAAAGTTTCGAAGATAACGTGTTTCTGTTTATCTCTATGAAACAAGTCTGAAGTATTTAGGTTGAAAATTTTTAGATTACAAATAGCACCAATAGTAAGCATAAGCTTAATTGGTGTTAGTATTATGAGGGGGTCCTTGGAAATGTTTCTCCCCTGTAAGGGGTCCCTGGCCCCAAAAAGTATGAGAACCCCTGACCTAAGTCACAAACCATGAGCAGATATCAGTAGACGACGTTATGCTATGCTGCTGTTTGTCATCTCTCAGTCACCACAGTTGACCCCAGATGAAATGTGAAATGTGTTTAGAACAGTTAGTGAGGGTCCGTTTCTGCTTGACAAACATGTGACAAGAGAACAATTATGTTCTGCCCTTGTTGTGTGTATCCTGAAAGTTTAGATCTGGTTTCGTAAGCCCATTTGGAGGCTGTTGGTTGAGATTTTTCACAAAATTAACAGGACTATAACTAAGTTTCAGTTACTGAATTCTTGAATAATTAAAATTTTTATATGTAGCGAATTCAGGGGGCAGCCGGGAACCGCTGCATCTGGGAACCGCTGCAGCCGGGACCCGAACCAGGGTCTCCTGCACCACGGGCGACTACGCTAACCAGTCGATTAAAGGGTGCGACCCTTTGACTGACTGGTTAGCCTAGTCACCCGTGGTGCGGGAGACCCGGGTTCGCATCCTGGCTGCGGCGGTTCCTGGCTGCCCCTTGAATTCGCAACATATAGAATTATATGCAATCAAATGATTATTTGAATAAAAGAGTCCAGCCTGGAAAAACCATTGGTTGACTAACACTTCTAGAAAAACATGATCATTCAGGCTTTATTCAGCGTAGGAATCCATTGGGAAGACGGGGTTTCTTATCCACCAAAAATTACTCTCTTCTTTGCAGCACTTTGTTCTGCATGGATACAGCCATAGAGACACCACTTCCTGCCAATATGCACTCTAGTCCTTAATTCTTATGTGATAGATGTGGGTGTAGCTCCTCCCAAATCACTGTACTCTGTACTTCCCATTCATTGGTACGGATTTAGCTTTAAGTCCATACTTGGTTTACTGCCATCTTATCTTTTACATCTCCTGTGGTCCCGGCAGCAATCAGCTACCATCTCAGGACTATTTGAAGTTGTTGGTGCCCACAGTCCATACTGAGCTTGGCACGAAGGCATGTTCTTGCTCTGCACCTACTGCAGAAGGACCTGAAATACCTCATGTGATCCCTCAGGAGACCTTTAAGAAATTCATTAACTTACTGGTGATGGACTCCCCTAGCACTTGCATGTGTGCACTTTAGCCTTTGATATTGTTGTAACTGCATTGACTTGTTTATTTATTTATGTTTATTTGTGTTCCTTGTATTTTGTGCAACCTAAATGTCTGTGTGCTGCTGCTGCTGTCTTAGTCAGGACTCTTGAAAATGGTTGTCTCAATGAGACGTTCCTGATTAAAGGTTAAATAAAATAAAACATTTAATTCAATGCTACAAAATAAAAGGATAATTGGTTTGGGTGGAGGCCGTGCAGTGGTTAGTGCAGTCGCCTCGCAGCAAGAAGGTTCTGGGTTCGAGCCCCGGGGTAGTCCAACCTTGGCGGTCATCCTGGGTCATCCTCTGTGTGGAGTTTGCATGTTCTCGCCGTGTCTATGTGGGTTTCCTCCGGGTGCTTCGGTTTCCTCCCGCAGTCGAAAGAGGTCAGGTCACTCAGGTGAATCGGCTGTACTAAATTGTCCCTAGGTGTGGTGTGTGTGTGTGTGTGTGTGTGTGTGTGTGTGTGTGTGTGTGTGTGTGTGTGTGTGTGTGTGTGTGTGTGTGTGTGGGCCCTGTGATGGCCTGGCGGCCTGTCCAGGGTGTCTCTCTGCCTGCTGCCTAATGACTACTGGGATAGGCTCCAGCATCCTGAGAGCAGGATACGTGGCTTGGATAATGGATGGATGGATGGTTTGGACTGGACAGTTAGACTTGGTTCACTACACTAGTTTTATTTTTCTTGTGCTTTACCATGATCATGAGTTCTTCTTGTTTCAACCCATTTTCTCTTTTTCTTTCTTCAGATTTTCCCAAGTCTGGTTCTGAGCCCAATCCAGCTAGCAGAGCAGGGGGTTCCCCCTTAAACAGCCCTACACCCCAGGAAACAGCCCTGTTGCCCCCATCACCAAGGTGAGCCTCTCTACTTTTACTGTCTAACCTTAAAACTGAATAAACACCTGCCCAGTCACAAAAGTAAACCACACACCCGAAGGCACGTGGAAAAACCTGGAGTACTGCCATGTGTCTTCCACTGGGATCTGTGAATTTTGTGTGCATTTTGCAAACATACATTGGCACAAAGGCATGTTCTTTCTCTGCACCTACTGCAAAAGGACCGGAAATTACCTAAAATTAAACACACACACACACACACACACGCACACACACACACACACACACACACACACACACAATACACAATTCCCAATTACATTATCTTGCATCAAGATTAAGAGACACAATGCTAATAGACTTGATGATTATCAACCCATGTTATTATTATTATTATTATTATTATTGTAATCCCCTTTCTTTCTTTAAAACCTATTGAGACTTACAATTCTTGTGAAATTACCATTAGCACTGACTCAAATTAATTCTTTTCATATGTAATATGTATCATATATACATGAACATATCATATGTATGTTTCATAATACTTGAAATAGGTTTATCTATTACTTTCAAAGCAGACATGAATACCTGTCTCATCTGAAAGGAGAACTATGAAAATATTGTCTGTGTATGAAGGTTATTCTAAGGCATGTGCTTTGTTGTCATATTTAGCTCACCAAATTCACTGCACCGACACCACTCCAGCGGCATGTTGCCAGCCAATGGTGGGCCCAGAAGCCCGCGTTCACTTCCACGCTGGGAGCCTGCAGATGGGGGCGAGAATGAAAGAAGACAAAAGCAGGTTGTAGAAACTCCTCCTGACTCAAACATTCAGTATGGGGTTGGTGAGGGTGATCGGCTCTCCTGCCAAACAGAAGGTGTTCATTGCCCAGACATGGAGAGCATCTCGGAGCATATGACCACTGCCTGCAGTATTCATGTGGCCAGTGGGGATGCTGGGAGAAACCAGTGCTCTGTCTCTGAGACAGCACATCCAGATGGCATCAAAAACAGGTTAGTATAAAAAAAAGCCGGAAATAGACCAGTAGAGAGTTTTTTCCTATTGTGAGTTATATATTTTTAATCATGAAAAAATATATAATATAAATAAATATATATAATATATGTATTATATATAAAATACATAATGTATAATTTATGAAATATATAAACAATACATATAAATAGTATATATAAAATAAAATATATAATATAAAAAGTACGTTTTTTTTAAGGTTTTCCTATTGTGAGTTAAATATCACAAGCATCTAACTGCAGCAAATTCGATTCATTATTAACATATAATATTAATGCTTAATAATGATAATAATAAAAAAATAATGTGAGCCATGAAAATGAAGGAGCCAAGTATTGGATTTGGTTCTTTTTTATTTGGTTTTAAAGAACACAATTGTTTTTAAGAAATTGTGTTACCTGAGTCTGTACCAGAGAATGAAAGTGAATGGGCTAAGTTTTTTTTTTTTTGCTACCTTTCTAAAATATCTCAGTGATATTTGTGTGATTTTTTTAAAAAATTGCCTTTTCTCATTGCCTTTTCTGTCATGTGTCTGAGGCTCAGACACATGACAGAAAAGGCAATCCAAAGATTATTTCATTGCAACATCACAATTATCCAAGTTCATGCGCCTACAACAGATCACACTGATGAAGAGATCGAAGAATTCTACGAAGAAATTGAAAATTTCATCAAGAAAAAAACCAAATGAAAATATTTGATTGGAATGCCAAAGTAGGCCCTGAGATGCACGAACTGGAGAGGAAACGTTGGGAAATTTGGTGTGGGAGAAACTAACGAGAGAGGTCTCAGACTGCTAGCGTTTGCTTGCGAACAACAGCTGGTTCTGGCAAACACGCTCCACCCTCACAAGAACTCACGGAAAACTACATGGCACTCACTGGACGGCATAAACCACAGCCAAATAGACTACATACTAATGTCGAAAAGGTTTCAATTAACCATTGTAAGAAATAAAACAAGATTATTTCCTGGAGCTGATATAGGAAGTTACCACGATTTAGTGATGATGACCATCAACATAAAGCTGAAAAAGCAGAAAAGAGAAAAGAATTGTAGAATCAAATATGACCTTGAAAAACTAAATGATGCAAACGTTGGAGACGAATTCCAAGCCAGAAGTGACCGAAAAGTTCTCGGAAGAAATTAACAAAGCTGGGCTAGAAATACTATGTGAAAAGAAGTCCATAAACATCAATGGATTCAAGATAGAACATTGAAGCTATGCGACAGAAGACGCGAAGCCAAGGCTCTGAAGAATGCAAGGAGGAATACAGAAAATGTAACAGAGAAGTGAAAGCTGTGATGAAGAAAGGATGAGGAATGGATTGAACAAGAATGTTGAAGTATTGATAAAAACCTGAGGCACAACAACACTAAAATGGCTTTCCAAACAGGGTAGAAATTAACTACAGAACAAAATGTAAAGGCATATGCTATTAACGACGCAAATGGAGAACTGATCTCAGACAAAAAAGCGATTGCAAAGGGGTGGGCGGAATACTGCAGTGATCTTTCCAATTGTGACCTCAATGAAAACCAGGAAGTATACAACCAACTGATAGTTGATGAGAACAAAGGCACAGAAGACAAAGATCACATCTTAAGATGCGAAGTTGAAGAAGCCATCAAACATCTGAAAAACGACAAAGCACCAGGAGCAGACAGTATACCAGCAGAACTAATCAAAAATGGTGGCGAAGAAGTTATAGACTTCTTAGCATCTGCAACAAAATTTATAGTCTGAAGAAATGGCCTATGCAGTGGACTACTACGGTACTGATTCCACTTCCAAGGAAAGGAAACTTTAAATTATGCCGCAACTACAGAACCATTAGTCTAATCAGCCATGTGAGCAAGGTAATGCTCAGGATCATTCTCAGGAGAATCACACCACAAGTTGAGCAGATTCTTGCTGAAGAACAAGCTGGTTTCAGGTCTGGGAGAAGAACAACCGATCAAATCTTCAATTTGAGGGATCTTTCTGAGAAATGTATAGAACATCAACGAGAAGTCCATCGCAACTTTATTGATTGTAAGAAAGCCTTCGACAGAGTGTGGCAACAGGCTCTATGGAAAACATTAGAAAACATAACATCAACGAACACCTTGTCCAAGTTATCAAAGCTCTTAGATTCGAAAAGCGCAGTGCTAGTGGACAGCACACTCAGCGACTGGTTCCCTACAACAGTAGGAGTGAGACAAGGTTGTTTACTGTCACCGTGCCTTTTCAATGTATTCCTTGAAGAGATCGTCACCAACGCTATGGAGGGTTTTGAACCAACTCTCAAAATTGGCGGAAGAAAAATCACCAACCTTCGCTTTGCAGATGACAGATCTAATCGCCAGCAACAGGGAAGAACTAGCTAAAATAATCAGAAGACTGGACAAGGCGGCTAAGGACATGGGTATGTTGATCAGTACTCAAAAAAACAAAATCATGACAACCAAAGATCACCCGAGGAGGGAGACTGAAGCAACTGAAGAGCAGAACACGGAAATCATTGTTTGCAGCGAAAAACTTGAGCAAGTCACGTCTTTCAAATATCTCAGATCTGTGATTAATGAAGACGGAAGATCAGAAAAATAAATTAGGAGCAGAATCGCCATCGCAACAAGCGCAATGACCAAGCTCAGATCGTGTTGAGCTTCGTCAAAGGTAACCAAACCTTGGTCAAACCTCCGCAACTGCTCCGCACCATCATTATAGCAACTCTCCTATATAGTGCAGAATCCCGGACCCTAACAAAAGCTATGGAGAAAAAAAATATAAGCCTTTGAATTTAGACTATATAGAAGAATGCTGCAAATCCCATACATAGCCCATGTCACCAACATTGAAATGCTGAACAGAGTTAAGGAAGCTATTGGTCACCATGATAGTTTACTGACAATGATAATTAAAAAAAAGGAAATTAAACTGGTATGGGCACGTTTGCCGAACAGAAAGGACACTTGCAAAGGACATCCTGCAAGGCCTGGTAGAATGGACTAAGAAGAGAGGGAGACTGAGAAAAAACCTTGGTAAACAACATTGGAGAATGGCTACAGATGAGTGTAGTGGAGACGGCGAGAGCTGCGATGGATAGGGAACGGTGGAAAAGACTTCTTGTGGCATCAGCTGTGCTCCAACGACCTCCATAGGCTATGGAACTGATGATGATGGTGATGATGATGTATGTTTACATGAAGACCATGTCAGCAAATCAGTATCATCAAACTGGACTGCTTGTTGAAAGGTGTTTGAAATACAGAATGGATGCTTCATATCTACAGATGGCAGAAAATCCAGTATTTGTTCTATCTGTCTTTCTGTCTCCTCAGGTTGGTGAGCAATGGAGAGAGTTCTCAGATGAAAATAGAGACAGTCTGCCACACCCTTAAAATTGTCAAAAACATTGGTGAGGAACTACAGTATGTTAGCCAGTAGGAATGTATGAGTCAGCAGGGTAAAGGTACCATCTGTATTCCACACACTCCACCACTTCAAGATTTGTTTCTATAATTTTTTTCATTATTTCCTCATATGCTAGATGCAAATACACAAGTTCAAAGACATGTATAGGTACACAAAAGCACACGGAAAGACAAGTGCACACAGATTATGTTGAACATACACATAAGGACTTAAACTTCCAAGTTTTCATTAAGGATAGGTTCACTTTATTTTAACCTATACCTCATAATTTACAACCATTAAAAATAAACATCACTTGCTTTAGTGTTGAGAAACTCTTCTCGCTGGGCTTCAACTCAGTCCAACTGGGCAACCATTAAAGCCTTAAAAAAAACACGATTTATCTCCTTTTTAAGAATGGGAAGCTCAATACAGTCACACATATTTTAATGTGATTGAAAAGAAAAAAAGTCAGAGTACTTTCTCTCAAGTTAAATGACTTTATTTTGCACTTCTGCAAACATGTTTTCGTTGCTGCATCCACGCTGGTGAATTATAAGATTGTAATTACCTCTATGGGAGTGCCGGGCTTCAAGATTCTTGCTCTCAAAAGTGCAGAAGTTAACAGACATGTACTGCCTCAGCTGTAAAAAGTTGTTTCAAATCAAATCGGATTTTGCTCATATTCAAAACACATTTTGAACAACCACAAAAAGAAATTAAGAAATGTGACACAGAACCTCAGGCTTCCCAGTTTTGGAAAAGGAGCTCTGCCATGGTTTTTGAGTGCTTAGACGATTCCCCAATGGATTGTGTTTGAGCCCAAGGAGAAGATTCAACAAAGTTTTGAGTTTCTCTATACTGAATCGATCAGTGAAGTTTTTGTGTGTATGATTCTAACTGATGCCCACTTAACACGGTACTTGGGTGTAACAACTAAACAAGTGAAGACTCAACAAATGTGCACATTCGCTGAAAAATGAGGGAATTGCTCATCAGCGACATTGGCTGAGGCACATAAATTTATCTCTATTCCCTCCTCTTCTTTGCATGTCCTTGTTTCTCTCTATCTCAGTTGTTTTAATTCTGTGTATAGCACTAACTCACCCAGGTAATCTGCAGAATATGACCCAGGTTACATAAATACCCATTGTTCAGTGTTGCCTTGCCTTTGATTTGGACAAGGACAAAAACACACAATGTACCCTGAAAGCAGCTTCTTGCGTATCAGTTTATCAACACTAAGATCCGCTTTTACCTGAGGAACTGCTGACTGAAGATGTTCTCTGACCCATATTTGTCCATCTAGGTTAAAGATCCTTGAATGTATGGCAAATTCCATTACTGACTCGAGGGCTATAACTCTATAAAGATTACCCTCAAATTACAAACTTGTACAAAACCAACTTCATAGGCAAACTGACGGTTTGAAAAGCTAAAATCCAAAGAAATTTCTCATTGCCTTATTCAGACTTTATTCATCTTGTATTTTGTACCCTTGTACCTTGCTATTTCTCCAGGTTTCCTGTACCAGGAATATCGAGACACCTCCAAACAGCATGAGATTGAGTTGCGACGACAGCGTGATGGCCTTACTTCTAGTGTCACAACGGCGTCAGCAGTCTCAGGTGCAGGAGTGATATCCCCTCCAGCCTTACAGTTGCAGCTAAGGAACAATTCACGCTCACTGAGTTTGTGGCAAAGTCTGGAGGCTGTGCAGGAAAGTGGTCTACTCACCCAGTTATCACAGACGGAGATCATAATGCAGGAGGTGAGATGGAGGATGAATGACTCAAAGTTTGGCAAAATATTTTTGTCAGGGTGGGGATAGACTGGAAAGGTAATCAGCATTATTAATCTGTCAATTTAAGGAGGTGTAAAAGGCAAAAGTACACTAAAAATGTTTCATGCACCATTATAGAGGAAATTGATGTGTAGCCAGCTTGGATTGATCACACCCAATTATTACTGATATTGGGATCACAAATTAAGATCACAATCACCCAGTTCTGCTGGAGGGTATTTATAAAATCTTGTGACCCAATATTTTTTCTAGGCTATGTTTGAGCTGATTACCTCAGAGGCATCCTACTACAAGAGTTTGGAGGTTTTAGAATCTCACTTCCTACATAACCCTCTTTTAGTCAAGACCCTCAACCAATCCGACATGCACTTCCTGTTCTCCAACATTGAAGAAGTAGTGAAAGCCAGTGAAAGGTAGAACAAGGTTTTGGCTGTCTCTTAAAATTATCTTCATCTTTGATAATCTAATCAGCCTTTTAAACTGTTATTCCATTCATGAAATGAAGCAAACTAACTTCATTGCCCTGGTTGTGGCATTTTTATATTCTTAGGTTTTTAATGGACTTGGAAAACCGAACTGAGCAGCATATTCAGATCTCAGATGTGTGTGACATTGTCTACCACCATGCCAAGGAGCATTTCCATGTTTTCATCACCTATGTCATCAATCAGGTGTATCAAGAACAGACCTACCGACGCATACTGTGGGTACCCCTCTAACAAATGCTTTTGTTACAATGCCTTATCTATATATACAAATGCTTTTGTTACAATGCCCTATCTATATATACTGGCAGCTCAAGGTGGAGGGACTAATGGTAAGGGTTACTGATAATAGTTCAAGTTCATAGGGTTAAACCTCTATTATTTTGCGCTGATTTGGTGCTTGTTCTATTTAATTTCCCTCATATTTGCAATTTTCAACAAGTTTGAACAAGAGGCATTGCATCTGGTGTAATAGCAGATCAACGTGGCCATTTATCGTGCAACAAAAGTTTACAGAATTTGCCACATAGCAGCCTAATTAAACGTCTCACTTAAATATGTATCAATTTTGGTTTCTGTAGCTTAGAAATGACAAAGCTTTAGGGATGATTTTTTTTTTAAAATAATGTATTATATGCATGGGTAATGTCACAGCAAAGGTGTAGATTACCTCTGGCTACCTTTGAATTAGACATATTTTGTATTAGGCATGACCACTTAAGGAAACAAAGGTATGGACATTATGCTTGCTTTCGGCACCCTAAATGTATAATTAAGATAATCATGGTCCAACCATCAAAATATGTTGTAAAAAAAGTTATAATGGACAAAAAATATATTTGATTCAATAGGAAAAAATTGGAAATTGGAATCATAAGGTCGTAACTTTATAAATAATGGTCAAATTTAAAAAAATATTTGGTACATAAGTTGGACAAATATGGTTTTATATTTTCAGGTTATAAATCTGGAATGGCAAAATTATCTTCACTTTATGAAAGCACATTTAGCACAATATAAATTAACTATCTGAGCAGTCTAGTGAGGGAGTACATCACGTCTTCTTAGGGCAATTAACAATACAAGATGTTCCCTTCCCTTGAATAAATACATACATGTCTGGAGCAAAAGAAAAAGAAAGTAGGAGAGTAGAGAGCACAAACAGAAATTGTCAGCCTTTTATACATCCTCTTTGATTTTTATGTTTCCATAAATATTTTCAATAACTCATCTCAGTACTCAGCAGAAAAAAGTTTGGGTTTCGGTCTTGGCAGCTGTCATGCACAGGGTGTGGTATACTAGGAGGGCAGCATTTAGATCCTTCATAATCATCACTATATGCCCAGCTGAGACTGTGACATTTCCACACCCTAGAGAAACAAAGGAAGCAATGGCAAAAAACAATGCGGAAGCTCTGCCAGTAATGAAGTCAAAACACTTCACTCCTGAGATTCACTGGGTGTGTGAAAATTACTTTTGAGGTGTGTACATGGTAGGGTTGGGTATTGTAAGGATTTTATTTATACAGATACTACCTTCTATATTGCTTTTCAATAGCGATACTTATCAGTACTCTTGTTAGGGGGAAAAAAGGCATGAAAAGAACTAACAATATTTTAACTCAGAAATCTTGAGGACCTAATTCGTAATGTTGTGGAAGTACCCACTTGTTAACCCTGGTGAAATACTTACTCTGGTACTCATAGTGGTTGCCGCAGTTTAGCAGCCAACTAAATAATTGGAGCTGGATTTATGGAGATTTATGATGGCAGTGCCTAATGTCCTCTCCATAAATGATAAGTGTACAAAGTTTTTTGTTTGTGCTGGGCCTCTTTGCGTAGTCTCCTAAGTATCGGAATAAGGGATGTATCATCAGATCCTGTATATTACTGAATGTTATTATTTTGGGAAAAAATAATCAACAACATAGATGTATGATCATATTAAATATCCTCACATAGTAATGCCCGGTAGTGTGCCTTATTGCTTCTGCAGTAGTAGAATAAATTTAAAACAAAACAAAAAGGCATTACCAAATGAAATAACAACGAAAAGGAGCAACAAAAAAAAAGAAGAAGAAGAAGAAGTGAACCAAACAAAATAATTTCCCTTATCTAGAGTTTGATACACAGTCAGCTGAACCTCTATCTATGGACATAAAGCCTATTTATGTCTATTTATGTGCGTTTCCTGGAAGAATCCAATCTGAGTGCTGAGATGTTTAAAATGAGTTAGACTCTTTGTCCTTCTTAGAGGCAGGTTGTGGCCTTTCACATTGCAGCTGGTGCAGTTTCATACCAATCCCTGATCCAGATGTTAGTCACATTGTATGTCACTGCAGGAGATAATGGACATGAACATCTATTAACAAAGTTGGAGACAGATACAGTCAGTACGGCAAATGAAAGGGGACATGTTTACCATCAGCAGACCAGTAGAGGACCGCCGAGATGAATGAAAAATAAAAAAAGGGAAAAAAGCAATAAAAAAGAAGCAAAAAAAATTGCTTGAGTTATGTACAGATGTTTTAGAGCTAAACAATATCCTAGTGAAAATTTCCAAGGAACTTCCTGCAAACAAAATAAGGCAAATGTGCTACTTCTGTGCTGCAACAGCTGAGCAAAATATCTCACCATACCGCCATGTTTTAAAATGATAGGGCCACTTGAATGCATCTTGTAGCAAAATTTGACTGAGGTTTAGCACAAAGTCCAAGATGTGCTTTGACTTTAGGAGCTTGGTGAAAACTGATGATCATCTTGAGGACATTTTGGAAAAGCTTTGGAAACATTTTTGTGAACTTATGACCGTCATCATCGCCATTAGACATTCTCATCACTGCTGTTCTTCAGCAGTTTAATGACTGGATGATTAAATTTAAAAACATTTGACATATTGAAAATGATTTCATATTGGGAATTAGTTGTACTAAAAAGTTATATTACTTGTATGAAAGTTAAATTGGTTTAATACAGTATATGGTTTTTAATACACTAGTTATTTCTCAAAAAATACACTGTGACTTTCTCAGGGGAAGAAGGAGTCAAACTAACTACTGTTGAGACCAGCGAGTGCTATGAGTCCCATTTGCTTGCAGTTGTTAATATCCAGATTGAGGACAGACATATTCATGTTGGTCGTTGTAGTTTGGTAGCCAACTAAGCTATCTGAAACCAGGTTACATAGAGAGATTTATGACAGCATGGCCTGGTGTTCTCTCTTTGAATGTAGGGTAAAGTGTGTGACGTTGGCTAAATTTTTCTGTCTTGGTCATTAGATACATGTTTTTCTTTTTTCTATTCTCAAATTTCTTGGTTCTGATTGGCAATTTTGCAAACCTGTCTATTATCTCCAGGAAAAGTCATTGTCTCCGGTGCTGAATTTAAAATTTAGCCAAAACAAAAACATGTCCACATATGTCTCGGACATGTTTCGGCATGTTGTTCACGCCTGAGCATGTTTCATTAAATCTGGAGGAGCGGCGGAAACTTGGGGATTTTGACAGAAAACCACCATCTTTTGACAGAAGGTGGTATTGGAGTGCGGGTGGGGGGTTGTTGGTTTGTTGGGGGACAGGGATTGGGCATTTCAGTGTTACAACATTCAGATGGGGACGACATTAGTGGTTTAAACAAGTTTAAACCAGGTGAGTATAAACAACAGATAAACAGGTAAGTAACAATAACTCAAGTAAGTGTTCTCCATTTTTTCCTTGTAGTTCTTATTGTTCCATGTCACCCATAATGGGTAGAAACCATGCGATTCACAAAAAGTCCACGTTAATGTGTCCCCATTTCACAGATGTGGTAACTTCTACTTCTAAAAAGGACCACTCGACAACTTCATGCTCCCAGATCAACTTTATCTAGGCAGGGCAAAAACAATACTTTTACACAGATGCTTATGCCAACTGTATGGGTGAAGGAGCTTACCCCCCCCCCACACACACACACACACATACACGGACAAAACGAAATAGAGCAAACCCCACAACCCGAAAACAGCATCTCCTAACACCCGCCCCCAAAAGCAGGAGTATGGCTATATTACCATTATCCTAATTAGTATTAACTTATTTTATAACGATCATATTAAAACTCCCCCCCCTTCAAATTTCCACATTCCCCAAATGTAAATGAACTCGGGGAATAATAACAGTGGCGTCTTTAGCCTGTGTACACCTAAAACTTATACTAGTGTCTCCGCAACAGTTTAAGAATAAAAGCACCTGCAAAGCATGACAGAGTCAACATCCAGGCTAACAAAAAACTGTCCAGTCACACATTCAGTCTGTCTGGGGGTTTGTGAGTGCACTGTGATCTGCGCCCGTATCCCCGGTGACCCAGCACACACCACCGGTGAGGGTTTTATGGGTGGATCTGGTGTTGGGGGTATGAGAGGGGTCTGTGTGTCAGCGTGAGCCTGTCCATCTTCTTCAGGGGACACAGACACCAATGCCTGTGTCTCTCTTCCTGGCATAGTCACTGGCGGACTTGCTCCCACAGCAGTCTGTCTCACCATTGGCAACTCTGTGGAAACTGTCTCTGAGCCTGTATCATCATTTCCGCTTCCGGTGCGGGAAGATGGCGGCGCAAATTCACGTTTGCAGTGGCCTCACCCATTACCGTCCATGCAGTGTCTTTGTCCATGTCTAAGTTTGTCTTCGTTTGATGCCTGGGAGAGCTGGTGCTGGATCGGCTGGGAGAGCTTGGTCTGCTGTGTCCTGTGGCCCAGGGACCACAGCCCTGCCCAGAGCTGCGTCCGAAGAGGTAACACCGAGGGCGGTCTGACAGGACGCAGAAGAGGGCAGGCTAAGCTAACTGCTAGCCCATGCAGACCAGCAGTTACGATCACGAGGGCGGTCTGGCAGCAGCCTCGCCTAACCTTGAGTTTAGTGTCGTTGTGTGTTGTGTGGTGTATTTGATCTTCCCAGTACGAGCGCAGCTTTCCAGGTCTTCCACACTCATAACATGTTCCTCGCAAGGACCATGTCACCTGGAGAAAGCACTGAACTTTTCCTGTTTTGATCACAATATGTCTTTCCCCTTGCTGTAGTCTTCTTTTGAATAGTTTTGGATGCAATATCATGTGCTTCTTTCATTTCTTGTCGCCATTTTCGTGCATATGCCTGGTATGGGTTACATCCTTCCTCCTCATTTGTCCCAAAGATCAAATCAATTGGCAAACGGGGCTTTCTTCCAAAAAGTAATTAGAAAGGAGAGTAACCTGTTGTTTCTCCGGTTGTGCAGTTGTAAGCATGTACAACTTTATTTACATAGTCACTCCAATTCCCCTTTTTCCCCTTCATCCAACGTCCTCAGCACCACTTTCCACTGGGTTCCCTTGTGGGTGACAGGGAGTTGTTTTTGAGTTTGCAATGGCAGTGATCTTTTGCAATTGTCAGAACAACGGGTTCTCAACTTCTTTGCCTTGATCATGGTGTATTTTAGCAGGGAAGCCGAATTTCAAGTCAAAGTCGATGAACATTTTCTCTGCTGCAGTTTTGCCTGATTTGTTACGGGTTGGGTAGGCATGGGCAAATTTAGTGTAGTTGTCAATTTTCAAAATATATTCATCCCCTCCCCTGCTTCAAGGTGAAGATAGTCTAAAGAAACCATCTCAAACAGTGCTATACCTGACACACAGGGGCTCTGTTTTGCACTGCAGGTTTTTTCTGAATGTTACATTTACAGATTTGAGATATGAAAAGTGCGATGTCTTTTTGCATACCAGGCCAATAAAACCTGTGTCTGGCAATGTGTAAGACCCGTTCTTGCCCCAGGTGACCCATTTCACGGTGAAGGTCCTTGTATACCAGTTGTTTGAACTGCTTTGGAAGCACAATTTGAGTACAGGTTGCTGTTTTGCCTTTCAACAGACCCTCTTTTCCATTCATGTCACAATTGCTTCATTTTTGCCGTTTTCATGTTCATGAGCCTTTTTCCTGGTTTCTCTCCCAATTTTTTCAGTTCGAGTACCTGGGATATGGCAGGGTCTTGCAACTGTGCCTATTATAAGTTGTACTGGATTACTTTTATATTTGGCTGGTAATCTGCAGCTATCTACTGAACATGTGGGCTGCAGGTAATGGCTGAGCTCCAGTCTATTTCATACTGCTGTTGCATTTCAGCTGCACTAAATATTGCACTCAACACTTCAGCAGAGTACTGCTCTGTGCACTCACTCATGAGTCCATTCTCACAAGTGTGTGGGACAGGAAGCTGCATCAGTGTTCTTATTTCCGGGAAGACAGTTCAGAGTTATGTTGAAATCGGCCAGCTCAGACATCCAGTGATGTCCGGTCGCATTCAGTTTAGCTGTGCTTAGGACATAAGTTCCAGGATTGTTATCACTATAAACTGTCACAGAGGGAGCATAAAACAAATAGTCTCTAAAACTGTCTGTGACAGCCCACTTTAGCACTGAAAACTCCACATTCCCTGAATGTAATTGGCTTTTTTTTTCATGCTGTTGTCAGTGTTCGTGAGCCATACCAATTACTCTGGGCCTCCCTTCCTGTCTCAGATACAGGACTGCCCTGAGTCCCTCTACTGTCAAAATGCAGGATGAATGGATCTTCAAACCTCGGATAAGCCATTACAGGTGTGTTAGTCAGGACATTGACTAGATAGTCTAAAGCTTCCTGGTGAGTATCAGTCCACACTATTCTCTGGTGCGGGGTGCGCTGTCCTACCGTTGCTTATCGGAAGCTGGACTTTGACTTAAGATTTGGGGCTGCATCTACCGAAAGTATGTCAAACAGCAATTTTGCCTGGCATGAAACATCTTGCACATAACTTCTGTAGTACCCAAGAAAACCAAGACGTTTACACAGTTCTTTAATCTGTTTGGGTGGTTTTGGTTTTAGTGCCTACACTGCAGCTACTTCTTTATTATCCATTCTGTAGCCATCAGCTGAAATCACTTTTCCAACATAGCGCAACTCATTCTTGAACAGGTCACATTTGTTTTGCCTCAGCTTAATTCCCCAAATTTACTGACGTTTGAGAACTAATCTCACGTACTCAACATGCTGTGCAAATGTTTTGCTATAGACTAAAATGTTGTCTAAATATGGAATGCATATTTTGTCCCTGAGACCTTCTAAGTTCCCTTCCATACTACGCTGAAAAGCTGAGGGTGCATTTGTGAAGCCAAATGGAATCCTGTTCCATTCATACAGTCCCCATGAGGTTGTGAAGGTTGGGAACTTCTTGTCATCCTCACCAATGCTACCTTGATGGTAAGCTTTACCTTGGGCCAGTATAGTGAACCAAGCATTTCCACCAAGACCATTAAGTATCTCCTGAACGTATGGTATGGGGTACCTGTCTGGGATTGTCTTTTTATTAAGTCCCCTGTAGTCAATGCATAGTCTTGGGCTTCCATCTCGTATCCTCACTCAAACCACTGCAGATGCATATGGGGAGTTTGAGTTGGAGGTGCGGGGGGTTGTTTTTTTTTTCTTTACCCCTGCTTTGTGTGTAGGCTTACAGGCTCTAGTGATGAGTTCACATTCAAATTTGGGTCATTTTGGGACTTTCAAAATGAAGTCATGGCGAGTCCCCTAGTTACAACCTCCACCGGTTTCCCAGCAGTCTCCCCTAGTCTGCACCCCTTTGCCCAGTGTTTCTCACTGCCACACTTATAGCAGCGGTTACAATCCTGTCCTGCCCTGTTGACATGCTACAAAACGTCTCTTTAGTCTCAAACGCATTAGCATCTTGTTTTGTCCGATTATCATCAGAAGTCTTTCTCTCATGCGGGACAAATTGCACCAGCGATGCTACTTGGCCTGTGAGCTCCCTGATTGCTGTGTTGTCCTGCTCTATTTTTGTAAATAGGGGGCTTTCTTTGGTTGTTTTGCTGGGTTTAGCTGAGAGTGAAGTTGTCAGAGGGTTGTTTCCGTCCTGACTTCTCTCCACTAACTTCAGACTTGATCTGTGAGTGAGCTTGTTTGTGACTTTAATCTTTTGGGCCTGCTCATTTTCATTATATTGAGCAATCTGCATTTTTCTGCTGCAGCAGCTCATCACTAATGTTCTCATCCTGCAGATGCATTCTCATCTCTGCTCTTATCTTGTCGTTTAACAAGCCTGTCACGATAAGACTGAAAACACTGACACTGAACTAACTCTTTGTTATATTTCAGGCCGGACTGGGCTCGCTCAGATCCAAACAGGACCTTTGGCGCAGATCAAGTGTATGGACAAGGAAATCAAGAGATGTTTCACCAGGTCCCCACACACCTATCAGTTGTTGGTATAATACAGTTGCATCCTTTTCTATATAGTGAGCTCTTGAGATTTGTCTGAGAGTGGCTAGTGTGAGATCTGTTTTCCCCTCTAAATAGCTCCTCAGTTTCAATCCATGAGTCACAGCACGTATCACTGCCTCCACAATTTCCATTTCAGGATAGCCCTTTCTTAGACCACTTTCAATATGATGTTCAAAGCTGCTGAAGTTCTTAGTATCCTTGGAGTTTGACTCACCAACATGTCCGTTAATTCTGAAGTCTTTTCAGAATCCAATGGAAGAAACACAGCAGCTGTTACTTGTGAAGTCTCTGTCTCCGTGCGGAGTCTTGTTGTCTCGCGCTGTGTGTCCCTCCCGCAATGACGGACATGGTGTGCTGTCTCTCTGTCCACTCGACGTGGGGTCCGCTTTCCGAGCCGCCTCCTCCTCCCCCTTGTCAACCTTAGGTGAAGAGAAAAATGCCGCTGATGCCACGTCAGTCTCCAGTCGTTTTTCTCACAGAGCATCCAGTGTGCCGTTTAGTTCCAAAAGCACAGACATGCCTTCATCTTCCCTCTCCAGCGACTCTTAACGTTCACAAAACTTTTAACGTGCTTAACAAGTGCACGACAAGTTTAGCATTTTATGTCTTCTTTGTCTTTGCCAGCAATTGTACAGTACTCACAAACTCAATGTAGTTCTTTCGCAATCAGTTCAAACAATCTTTATCAATTTCCAACAGAAACTCTTCTCTGTGTTCCGACATCTTGCTTCACTAACGCTTGGCACTTTTTTTTTGTTTGATTTCCCTCCTTTTTCTCCCCAATTGTATCCAGCCAATTACCCCACTCTTCTGAGCCCTCCCGGTCACTGCTCCATCCCCTCTGCCGATCCGGGAAGGGCTGCAGACTACCACATGCCTCCTCTGATACATGTGGAGTCGCCAGCCGCTTCTTTTCACCTGACAGTGAGGAGTTTCCCCTCAGCCCTCCACCCCCCCCCCCGAACAGGCGCCCCGACCGACCAGAGGAGGCACTAGTGCAGTGACCAGGATGCACATCCAGCTTCCCACCCGCAGACATGGCCAATAGAGCTTCGGTAGTTGACATAACGCAATAGTTGAAATCAAAACACCGCCATTTTGGCAGGAAAGCAGGCCTATTGCTGAGCAAATGACTGCTAGTTAGCAGCAAGTCTCTTCGCCTGCTGTATTTATACAGTGAATATGGTGGATAGCTGTTGTGCGCCGGGATGCCAGAACAGTCACGGACAAGTAAAAGGGAGAGCATTTTATCGGATTCCTGAAGATCCCAAAAGATGACAAAAATGGATTACTGTCATAAAATGTGCTAGAAGCGAACAGAAGAAAACTGAGTGATGGGACCCCACAAGCAACGGATTCCGCTTGTGTAGTGACCACTTCGTATCAGGTACAGAATACAACACTTCCTAATGTTAATGGTTCTTCATCTTATGTCCAAGAGTGGTTTTACAGGTGTCAGTGATTGCAGTCCTGAGCATATCTCAGTGGCTTTCAATATCATCTGGATGCTGCTTGGGCATTGATGTAGTGAGCATGGCCTGGAACTGTTGATGAGAGGAAGTATCAGTAAGTCTTTCAAGGTTGAGCTTTGGGCAGCTCTGCTTTTTCTGCACTATGCTTTTCCAGTGAAGGTGGCTGGACAGGGTGGAGCAGATAACGCGGTGGTCAGTCCAGCAATCATCTGCACTGATCATCACTCTGGTGTTAAGTACCTCACATCGGTCTCTGACAGATGATAATGTAGTCAATGAGGTGTCAAATGTTAGAACAAGGGTGCCTCCAGGTTGTTTTAAATTTGTTCTGAGCATGTTGTTAACTGCAGGATGCCATTAAAGTTTGTGTTTCCAACTCCTTCCTTGCCAATTGTGGCTCTCCGCAAATTGTAATTTAATGTACTCTGGCATTGAAATCTCCAAGCAGGATTGTCTTTATGCATGCTCAATAATCCAAGTAAGAAAATCACAGAAAAGTGAATCAGTTCATATGGACACATTTGATGGGAGAAATGTTTCATCACTTATCCAAGTGAACTCATCAGTCTCAACTGACTGCAGGTATCCCCCAACCTTATTAACAGTACAGTTGCATATCAACCAAAATCCAGCGATTGGTTTCATATGCAAATAAGCATGACCACCAACTAGAGTTTCAATGGCCATGTGTACTGTTCACAGAGGAATGGGGAATAGTTGCAATCACAGCATTGTAAGATGGCGAAAGATGTACTCTTGGACTCAGTTTAGGGATGGTCGTTCTCTCTTCACATAGATGGCCTCTTTGACTCCCCATCAAACCAGCGTTCCTTCCTATCAAAGATGTGCACATCCTCATCCTTGAAAGAGTGGCCGCGTTAACTCTTCTGTGTTGTGCCATCCTCTTGGCCAGCATCTGTTTGGTTTTCCCAGTGTACAAGTCACAGCAATTCTCTCCACACTTAACAGTGTACACTGTATTGCTCTGTTTATGGCGGGGGACCCGATCCTTGGAGTATGCCAATTTCTGGTGCAGCATGTTTTGAGGTTTGAAAGCAACCGAGACACGATGTTTAGAAAATATGTGTCTCAGCTGTTCTGACACTCCTGCCGCATAGAGAATCGCCAGTGGTTTATGCTTAGGTAGCTGTTGTCCTTCTCCTCTCTTCGATCAGCTGGTGCACTTTTTGTGCGTCTTCCTGGCTTTGACAAACGGCCAGTTAGGATAACCACACTTAACCAGGGCCTGTTTAATGTGGGATTTCTCACCTTCCCCAGCTGCTGCGTTGGTGGAGACATTGTCAGCTCGGTGGTACAGCGTCCTGTTGACTCCTAGTTTGTTCTCCAGTGGATGATGAGAGTCAAACCTTAAGTATCAATGTATGAACTACATCCTGTATGAACTACATGGACTGAAGACACAGCTTCAGGAGCAGACACACTTGGTCAGTGTTAAGGGTGGTCCTATTGCTAAGGGTGGGGTTGTCCTGTAATTTTATATGGACCACTACCACTGCTTCATCAACAGGAACGCACATGAAGGGAGACGTGACAACATATGAGACCATTGTTTCATCTGCATCCATAATGATGTCCCTCAGCTTATCCACAAAATCCTTAGTGTTCTGAATGTGATGTTCATTACTGCCTACCAACAGGTTATGAATAGATGCCAGAAACTTAAGAGATGTTGTAGGTCATGAGTTAATTATATAAACAATAGGCCATAATGGCACACCCTGTTTATGTATCTTGGGTAAACCATACAGACTAGGTGTAGCTTCTCCTGGGTATAATCTGTGGTACAAAATTCTGTCAATAGCATTGTCTTGTTCTAACGAGACTGACGAGGTCATTTGGATGAGTGATGAAACGTTTCTCCCACCAAACTTTGTTTCCAAGCAACTTATCCTCTTTGGGGACTTTGGTGAGAACATTGTCCAGGTTGGCACAGAAGATCTCCTTTACTCATCTTGTGAGTAAGGTGTTGGAGCGTATGCACTGATGACAGTGATGCTTTTGTTATATACAAGTGCCAGTTGTATTGTCATCAGGTGTTCATTGATGCCCAGAGGAAGCTCAGCAAGGTGGCAAATGAGGCTGTTTTTGATGGCTAGCCCACACAGTGGATCCTCAGCTCATCAGCTGCTCTTCCTTGTCAGAAGAAAGTGCAACCACCCTTCTCCTCTTTCAGCTGCCCTTGGTCGGCCAGCGAGTTTCAGAGAGTGCATCAACATTAATCCGGAATCTTCTCAGCTCTCGGGTGATGATGGCAGTACGCCATTCAGGTTGATTGCTGGATTGAACGCCATAAGGGTTTGTATGTTCCAGCCTCCAAAATATACAAGTTTCTGTTTCTGATCACATGGTGGTGATCCCTCTGGATGCAGTGGTCCAGACAGGAGGTAAGAAGCAGACTATGTTTACAGCCCTTTTTCTAGCTCCCTCCCCAACTGGGGTGAGCAGAGCGGATCCTAAATAGGGCTGCTCAGTCATGGGTGCAGCAGCCAAAAAGCCCGTCTGCCTCAGTCCCAGAGCTTAGCGACTGATCGTACACCCACGTCCTGTGTGCCAGGTTGTGGCTAGGGGCTGCCAGACTTCACTGTCCTGCCTCCATTTCCTCTTTCTGATCGCCACAGGGCTTTGACCCTGGATGTTTATGGGTTGATCCTTGTGGAACGACACCTGCATGTGACGGCTTTTTATGTGGAGCGGCTGATGTGCCTGCAGCCACCACATGGTGCTTGGCAGGGGGTAGCCAGAATCAAATGGCATGGAGAACCAAGACAATTGTGGACCACCCTCTATTGCAGCCTTCATCCAACTTCACCGGCATTGTGACCTGAAAACATCTTCTGCCAGTTCTGCCATTGAGGTCTTTGTTGGATTGCGCCCCTTGACCTATCTGCCTTGGGTGACCCTACCAGAAGCCAAGCCCCCGACGTCATAGCTCTTGGAATCAGTACACGCAAGCTTCTCTACCAAGGCAAAGTGGTACACACACACACACACACACACACACACACACACACACACACACACACACACACACACACACACACACACACACACACAGAGTGTGTGGTTGTTGTGACGTTATGGAGAGTTGCAGCTGTCTTTGTTCTTAGTTGTGTGTTGAGCATGCTCTCTCCTATGTTTGTAGATTATTAAGAGGTTTTAACCATCTCTCATTCCAGGCCAGATTATTTACAATCTGCACATTTTAAAGCAAAGCTGATTGCCCTCTCTCTCTCTCTCTCTCTCTCTCTCTCTCTCTCTCTCTCTCTCTCTCTCTCTCTCTCTCTCTCTCTCTCTCTCTCTCTCTCTCTCTCTCTCTCTCTCTCTCTCTCTCTCTCTCTCTCTCTCTCTCTCTCTCTCTCTCTCTCTCTCTCTCTCTCTCTCCACTCTCCAGTCTGTCAGCAAAATTCTGTCATTGTAAACTTAGTTCGAATACATTGACATCAAATCTGTTGATGTCAGGTTATGTTTATTCAGATCTATATGATCTGTGTTGAGGGAAAGGGGACATGTTTTTATAATAATAATAATAATAATGATAATAATAAATCTTATATAGCACTTTTCTAACACTCAAAGTCGCTTTACAATAAACGGGGTGAAACAAGACAGCATAAACATAGCACAGACATACAGGGGTGGCTGGGAAGGGGAGCTACGAGAGGGAGAAGCGGCAGCCACACACGATGCCAGCAGTACTCTCCGATTTAAACAGAAACAAAAGGGCAAGAAAAACAAGAAACAACAGCACTGTGGACGTTGATTTTCTGTAGGGGTTTACTCCCGTAGCCTATTCCTCTCCCGGGGTATCCACTAGGCAGTGGCACTGTTTAACCCATAGCTGGGGGCTGGTTTGTGGGCATCAGGGAATATCCCCACACCAGTGGGCCTGCGTACTGCACATCTAGGGGTCAGACCTCCTCCGAGTCCCTTGTAGTTCAGCCAGGGTCCAAGGTGTACCCAGTTACCATGTGTCGCCACGAAGAGGCGCTACATAGGACTTGCTGTTGGAGAGGCTACGTACTGGCAGGGAGAGACTTACGTGCTCGGCTCTCCTGTTCACATTTGTGCTAGCCAGCGGTGAAGGTTGAGAGTGAGACGTGACAGGCACAGAACACTGCACCAACACACTAGACACTTCACAACAACCCCACTTCTTACACAAGAATGTCAGACACAGATAATATATATATATATATATATATATATATATACACTGCTCAAAAAAATAAAGGGAACACATAAGCAATGCAATGTAGCTCCAAGTCAATCACACTTTTGAGATATCAACCTGTCCAGTTAGGAAGCAACACTGATTTGTGAATCAATTTCACCTGTTGGTAATTTGTCTAATTTCCACCAGGTGGAAATTAGACAATTTGCAAGACAACCCCTATAAAAGGAATGGATTTGCAGGTGGTGGCCACAGACCATTTGCCTGTCCTCATCTTTTCTGGCCGATCTTTGGTTAGTTTTTCATTTTGCTAGTGCCCTCACCACTAGAGGTGGCATGAGGCGGTATCTGCAACCTACAGAAGTTGCTCAGGTAGTGCAGCTCATCCAGGATGGCACATCAATGCGTGCTGTGGCAAGAAGATTTGATGTGTCTCCCAGCACAGTGTCCAGAGCATGGAGGAGGTACCAGGAGACAGGCCAGTACACCAGGAGACGTGGAGGGGGCCGCAGGAGGACAACAACCCCGCAGCAGGACCGCTATCTGGTCCTTTGTGCAAGGAGGAACTGGAGGAGCACTGCCGGAGCCCTACAAAACGACCTTCAACAGGCCACTAATGTGCAGGTTTCTGCTCAAACAGTGAGAAACAGAATGCATGAGGATGGTATGAGGGCCCGACATCCACAATTGGGGCCTGTGCTCACAGCCCAACACCGTGCAGCCCGATTGACCTTTGCCAGAGAACATCTTGGTTGGCAGATTCGCCATTGGCGCCCTGTGCTCTTCACAGATGAGAGCAGGTTCACACTGAACACATGTGACAGACGTGAGAGAGTCTGGAGACGCTGTGGAGAACGTTCTGCTGCCTGCAACATCCTCCAGCATGACCGGTTTGGCGGTGGGTCAGTGATGGTCTGGGGAGGCATATCCTTGGAGGGCCGCACAGACCTCTACGTGCTAGCCAGAGGTACCATGACTGCCATTAGGTACTGGGATGAGATCCTCAGACCCATTGTCAGACCATATGCTGGTGCAGTGGGCCCTGGGTTCCTGCTCATGCATGACAATGCTCGTCCTCATGTGGCCAGAGTGTGTCAGCAGTTCCTCTATGTTGAGGGCATTGATGCTATGGACTGGCCTGCACGTTCCCCAGACCTGAATCCAATCGAGCACCTCTGGGACATCATGTCTCGTACCATCCGCCAACGCGATGTCGCACCACAGACTGTCCAGGAGTTGACCGATGCCCTGATCCAGGTCTGGGAGGAGATCCCTCAGGAGACCATCCGTCGTCTCATCAGGAGCATGCCCAGATGTTGTAGGGAGTGCATACAGGCACGTGGAGGCCACACACACTACTGAGCCTCATTTTGAATCGTCTTGAAGAATTTCCACAGAAGTTGGATCAGCCTATGTTCTCATTTTCCACTTTGATTTTGAGTATGATTCTGAATCCAGACCTTAATGGGCTAATGATTTTGATTTCCATTGATCATTCTTAGGTTATTTTGCTCTAAACACATTCCTCTGTCTAATAAATAAAGCTTTTCAGCTGGAATATTTCATTCATCGAGGTCTATATTGTGTTTTTTAGGTGTTCCCTTTATTTTTTTGAGCAGTGTATATATGTATATATGTGTATATATATATATATATATATATATGTTCAGAATATGTTAATTCAGAAGGACCAGAGGAATAACTCTTAACTCGCATCTGTTGTCAGTGGGTCTGTAGGTAATTGAGCATGGTATTGTTTTAACATTTTCTGCTTCACCTCCATTAAGCATGGCTGGGGTTTTTTTCCAGACAGGGAAACCAGGCATTTCGTGAGACCATGGCTACACTGGAGAAACAACCATGTGTCCGAGGATTATCATTTAACTCTTTCCTTATCCTCCCCTTCCAAAGGATAACGAGGCTTAAATTGCTCGTGCAGGTGAGACCAGCAATAAAAATTGCCAAAATAATAAAAAAGATGTCCTCGTTAAAGACTGATAAATTTGCACGTGTGGAGACAATGGTGTCAGACTAAAAATAACGATTTTCATCTACATTTTGAATCGATTTTACACAGAACATTCTAAAAAAAGGAGAAGAAAACTCCGAGAGAGAGGAAAATGCCATCAAAGCACACCAGCAGCTGGAAAAGGTAACTTGTGGTCCCTGGGTGGGCTTGCAGAATGGAGAGAGTATTTAGTATTGCTGCTGCTGGGGGCACACTTCATGACAAACAAATGGCAAAATGTTGAAACACTGCCACATGTGGGTCACACCTGTTTATATCTTGCAAAGAATTAAAATTCTGGTAATAATCTTAATTCTCCATGACACATCATTGCCTCATGATACTAGGTTGATGAATTAAAGTGGGTTAATTTAGAGTGGTTAGCCATTGGCTCATATTTTAACTGATCGAGGACAGATATTTGATCTATGCTTTTTGTGTTGACTGTTTTGGCTGCATCATTAACATACGCTGTTATCTTTACATAGCCACATATTTAATTTAGACAAACGTTAGATAATCACAGTTTCTTATGGTATATATTTGCGTCTGCCTCAGATTGTAAAAGATTGCAATGAGGGTGTGAGGAAGATGAGTCGCACCGAGGAGCTCATTAGCATTGAGAAAACGTTGGAGTTTAAAGCTAAGGTATTATTAATTATTAATGTTATTATTAATTATTAATATGAATGTTACATGTTCTGCCAGATTGTCATGATCTTGATTATCAGTCGCATTGGTTGTGGAGATCATACGTGTACAGTTACAATGCAATTAAACAGATTAATATGCATAATGCAATTAATAGAGCTATGGCTGTTTTCAATTCTAAGTTTGTTGTTTGTTGTAAAATATTCCAATAGGATTCATTTCAACCCCTAACTTGTGTCATTTGTTGACCTTTGTAGTCTGTACCCGTCATCTCCCACTCACGCTGGTTGCTGAAGAAGGGTGAAGTGCAGCATTTAGCAGGACCCAAGAGCACTCGAACCATGCGCAGCCGTAAGCTCTACCAACCAGTCTACTTGTTTCTGTTCAACAACCTGCTGCTGATCACCAAGCGCAGCTCCAGGTTGGCATGGTTCTACTTCCTACTTTCATTTCACTGGACTCACAGATCCTGTTTCTGTGTTTTGGGATATGTGTACTGCCAAATAGTCTCATAGAGAATACATAAAAAGAGCGCCCCGTTCTTACCTTTTCAAAGGCATCTTAATGTTTCTAGATGGAGCCTTGTTCACTGCACAGTGTGTTTGCATGAACTTGCAGTGGACTTAATAACACTCTTGTAAAATGGTGTATTCAAGCCTCAGGTGCAAAGATACTTGTATAACTTAATTATTTTACTATAATGCAGGCAATCACTTTGTGCCTCATTGAGTGGTTATTGTCCTCTCGGCACCCATTGCATGTCTGGAAGAAGGATCCCTTCTCTGTTTTTTTTCCCCTGAAGGTTTTTTCTGTGTAATTTTTCACCAGAAACAAGGTTTTAAGGATGGGGGTATTGTACATTGTACAGAATGTACATGTTATTGTAAAGCCCTCTTGGACTTAATTGTGAATTAGGGCTATACAAATAAATCTGATTGATTTGATATTGGAACAAACCATAATAAAGTCCTCGACATCTCTCCTCATCATGGGCCACCGGAACTGCTTTCGCAAGAACTTGTTTTGTTCATGCTTGGATGGCCCACCAGATGGGATGAGCGGTCCCACTTTAGCACTTTAGCTTGCATGACCTCAGGATCAAAGAGTTTGCTGGGCTTCCAGAACCTCTGTGGCAATCTCCAATTTAACAGGCAGTTCTAGTGAAGAATGGATTACAGATCCTTGATCTTATCCAAGCTGTCGTACCATCAGTCCCTCATGTTCTTAGTCCCTCATGCTCTATGTTAGAACCTGGGCGGTAGGACAAGTGAAATTAAAGCGAGTGCAGAAAAGAGCCCAGCTTGCCTGCTGGGAGTTGAGCCTGTAGGTTGCCAAGATGTACGTTCTTGTGGTTTGTCCATACCACAAATGGGTGCCTGTCACCCTCCACTCCTCCAGTGCCTCTCTGACAGCTAAAAGCTCCCAGTTCCCTACATCATAGTAGCTCTCAGTGGAAGTAAGGTTTCTGGAGAAGAAGCCACAGGGATAGAGCTTCTCTTCACTGGTGGGGTGCTGGGACAAGACAGCCCCCGTGCTTACCTCCAGGGCTTCTGGCAGTTGGGGTTAGAGGATCAACATTTTCCTCAGCTTTAAAGCCAACAGGCATTTCGACCTGAAAAAAATGGTACCAAAAGAGGCATTTCTCCATATACTGCAATTATAATCTACGGCTGTTAGCA
Source organism: Lampris incognitus (assembly GCF_029633865.1). Classification (NCBI taxonomy): domain Eukaryota; kingdom Metazoa; phylum Chordata; class Actinopteri; order Lampriformes; family Lampridae; genus Lampris; species Lampris incognitus. The sequence goes on along the minus strand of NC_079217.1, from coordinate 46,216,412 downwards.
ATTACAATGTTTCTGGTGTCCATTCAGAATTTAAAATTAAGACTAATCATAGATTTTGCCTCAAAGAGCAAACTGTCCTCTTTTGCCCAGAATACTCTAAATAGCTTTTGAGAAAAAAATAAAAATTAACTATAATATCTCGTGCAGATGAACAGCGTTGACAGTAAATTTCATGATAAACATCCCCCAAATCTGTGTGTGCAGCTGTGTCCATTTATCTACATGTTTCCCCTCTTAAAAAGTTTATATCATGAATCAGTTTGTTAACCGTGCATGAAGTGTACACTGGTTGCTTGAAATGAACAGTGCAGCACTTTTAATAAAGCCTTGGTATTAGGTCGCTAGCAATTTGTGATAGCGTTAACATTAACAACGTTAGCATTTTGCATTAAACTCGCTTCATCTGGAGTAACGAGTTGAATGGAAAATTAATATAACATAATTTGGATCTTTAATTATCAAAACCACAAGCAACGGGTGATCTTATTCACATGGTGGATATGATTCACATGGTGGAGCTCCACCATTAAAACTGAAATAATTTTTTTTTTTTTGCTTCTAGTCTCATTTTTAGTCCTGCGGTAGCAAATTATTTCCCAGATCCTACTAATGCTCCCCATGAAATAACTATCCACCATATTGGATTTGTCCCCCCCCCCCTCCCAAAAAAAATCAGCTTCAATGCACACTAGTAGAAACCAATTGGGCTGCTGCTTTTAGGTTTTAATATGACTTTGTATAGTTAGGGGTCAGGTTGAACCAGAACAGGAATGATGGTGAAGTGGTGCTTTGACTCCATGAAGGCTGGTTTAGGTCTGCTTTAGGCATCCACTGGAAACCTGTTAAGCTCTTTCATATTAGGGCATTAATGGGTGTGCCCATGTGGCTGGAAGTTCTGATAAAGTGGTAATAAAATTTTGTGAAACATATTAATCTTTGTACCTGCTCCACATAAGCAGGCATGGGCCAATCAGCTACTCTTTGCACTTTGCCTAAGTCCATGTGCCCACTCTCTGGGGTGATGATTTATCTGAGGAAGGGGATTTGGCTTGTAAAAAGACATTTTTCTGATTTGACATAAAGATAGTAATTTGGCAACTGTTTGAGTGCTTGCATCACCTGCTGGACATGTTCATTCCAGGTTCGAGAGTAAATGAGGATGTTGTCAAGGTAAACAAACACACATTGGCCTAGCATGTCTCTTAGTGCATTGTTTACCAGGGCTTGGAAGACAGTGGGGGTGTTGATGAGATGGAAGGGCACAACGAGGTACTCATCTTTTTATCAATTGCCACCTTTCACTCATCTCCCTCACAAATACACACTAGGTGATAGAAGTTGCACATGTTCAGCTTAATGAGGATGGTGGCACCGCACAGGAGCTCAAAAGTGTTGGCCAGCAAATGAAGAGAGTACTTGTTCTTAATTATGTTACTGTTACATGGCCTGTAGTCACTGCATGGGCGGAGAGCCCCATATTTCCATACCATAAATAAGAACTCTGCTCCCATGGGAGATGTGGAGAGGCAGACGATGCAAACGGCGAAGCCCTCTTTTATGTACTCCCCCATTGCCCTAGTGACTGGAACAGAGAGACAGTAGATATAACCACAAGTGGGACAAGTGCTGGATAATGGATCAATAGCACAGCCATATGGACTGTGAGGTGAAAAAGTGGTAGCTCTCTGCTTGCTGAATACTTCTTTGAGAGATGAATCCTGGCAGGCAGCGCTCGCAGATGGCTGTGGGCAGAAAGGATGGCAGAATGAACTTCATGACCATGTCTCCTGTGACTCGGTCAATATGAGTTGTGACATGCAAGCCAAGGATAGCCCCAACCTAAGGAAATGTTAGGAGACAGTTTGATGGAATGGTGCTTACCTACCTTTAGCTGCAAGGCCTTGCTGCCGGTGGGGACACTTCCAGAACTGAAGGGCCAGTTGTCCAGTGCAATTACCCCCAACAACTTCTTTAAACAGTCTATAGGAACACCACTAATGGGCCAGTGTTTTTTTTTTTCAAAAAGTTGCCAGCAGACCCTGAGTCCACAAACACTTACAAATTGTGTGTGAACTCGTAGCGGCTGGTAAGAGAATCTGGGTAGTTGGGGAAATGAACAGAGAATTGATCCATCAGGACTCTCCTGTTAACTGGTGGGTCTCCTCTTGTTAGCCCTCTCTGTTGCTTGCATTACTATTCAGCAGAGAGGTGGATGCCCCTCATCTGAAAGGCTCACTGATTCAGGAGGGGACGCAGACCCATGAGCAAGCAGAGAAGCAGATGGGGGCACTGGATTGACTTTCTGGGTAACGCAGGTCATAGGCAAAGGACTGGAGCAACTCCCTCATTCTCTGCACCACTCCCTCAAATTGACAGTCAATCTGCAGAGCCAGCATAATGAGATGCTCCTCCCAGGAAGCAAGCTCATTGTTGATCTCCTCCGAGAGGCCCAGACAGAACACTACCCTCACCTCCATATTCCGGCAACTCTCTGTTGCCAGGATCTTGAACTCACTGTGATAGTCCTCTACAGGTACCCCGCCATGGCACAGAGCATGAGCCCAATGATCTGCCCCTGATCCTGAGACTGGATGGTCAAACACCTCCCAAACCTTGGAGGTGAAGGCTGTGTAACTCTCAGAGACTGACAACTTGTTTTCTCACACAGCAGTACTCCAGTTGCCGAGCCCACCCAGAAAACAAAGAAATAAAATGTAATTTAGCTTTGTCATGGTAAAATCTGTGAGGCTGGGCTCGGGACTCACTTCATGTTCTCTACAATGTACAGTCTGAACAGATAGCAGCAAGTGCAGGTGGAAATAACTGGAAAATTGGTTTGGGTCTGCTGTCCTGTGCTGTGTTGCTGTTTGTTCATGGTAAGGTGCTAGACTGATAAAGCAAGAATGGCTAGCAGATCTTGGGTAAATGGCAAATGGACTGCATTTATATAGCACTTTTCTGCCCTACAGAGCACTCAAAGCACTTTACAGTTAATGCCTCACATTCACCTGTTCACACATCACATTCACACATCTTTGAAGGTGGAGATCCTCTGACGCCCCTTGAGGAGCTACTGCATTGCCCCAATGAAGCTGTCTCTATGCTCTTGACCTGGCTGACAAGCTGGCTAACATAATCCAGTGTCGAATGAGTGAACTGCTCGTTTCTCCTTACATATTAATTGCTAAACGAATTATTTGCTAATGGGGGTCCCATCAAGGTAGCATACATGGTATTTTCAACCCTAAAACACCCCCAACTTTGCCACACAACTACTTTGCATTCACGTCGGTCTGTTACTAAGGAATGCCTGGTCTTGTTTACATAACGCCCTTTGTTTTTAAATTTACATTGTAGGAGTATTTCAAAAGTACCAAAAATGTCATGCTAAAATGTTGTAATCCACTGTAATTTACTTGTTCTCATTAGTGGGGAAAAGTTCCAGGTTCTTGACTCCTGCACTCGAGCCATGTTGAGGACTGAAAGCATGGAAGACCAGGGCCAGGTACTGGCCAACGTCTTTAATCTGAAGCTCCTGGAAAACCAGGACGGTTCTCAAGTCAGCTACATGCTGAAGACCTCCAGCATGTGAGTATATGGTGTTGTGAAACGAAAGATGAATGATGTATAAGATTATATCAAAGACCGAACTGCATACTTAAAAATGCAAATACTTAACTGACCTGATATTGATAATAATGTCAATTGATTAGGGGGGGAAAGCTATTAGTAATACCAATGTAACTCTCAACAGGAAACTGGCCAAACATTATTAGCATAGCACCGTAGGTCTTGTGCACCTATTGAATCACACCAGAACAAATTCAAAGGTCAGTAAAAGTTGGCTAATTTGACAGTTTCAGTGGTTACTGATCAATCCCATCTTTACTGTTAGGAATGATAAGATCAGATGGATATGTGCTCTCACTCCCAACCGGCGCTCCCGTTTTATGTCAACCAGCTCTCAAGAAACAGGTGAGGCAGCTCACAACGCTCCATAGGAATCTAAGCACAATAATTCACACTTGGTCATAGACTAAAATCATCTGTGGTATTTACAAGATTTTCCCCAGGTGCAATGTATTCAGTCATACTCATCTCAAGAGCCAGATGAACTGTCAATTGAGATGGCTGATATCTTGAAGATCTTGGAGCGAACAGATGATGGTATGTGCTTTTGTATCACCTGAGTACATAAAGGTTTTATCTCCCTCATTGCCTTATTTTGTGCCTCTGTGCTTTCAGATGTTCATTTATTAAATCCCTTTCCAGGGATCCTTCTACAATTTCTGCATCTATTATGATATTCTGTGACGTTTTCATTCTTAATTTTATTTTATTTTACTGTAGACTCAGTGAAATTATTCTCTTGATTTATCTTTCAGGCTGGATGATGGCTGAGAGGCTTCATGATGGTGAGAAGGGCTGGTTCCCCAGCCGAGTGGTAGAGGAAATCCAGAACAAGGACGTCAGGACTCAAAACATAAGAGAAGCTTTAAGGATTCAGCAGGCTCAGGCAGCGGGCCCTGCCACTGGAACCAGGATGGGTACGAAAGGGTTCAGGCGTACTCCAAAAGTTTCCAAATTATTTAGCACTTGAACAGATCAAGTGGAAGACCAGCGGTGAGATAGTGAAAGTGAAATGTTATGAGGCAAATTTATGAATAAGAATAAATTATGTGATTAGTGACATTAAAACAATTTCAAATGTGCCGTTTTCCTCACACAGAACAGGGTCGTGGTTGAAGTGACAGACAACCCAGATAATTGATATGTGCACTTGCAAAAGTTTGCCACAACAAAATCTTTATTTCAGGAGTAACCAAATGTCTAATGGGTACACATTTCACTCAACATATGATTTACGGGCCTGTGGCCGGTAGCATGGGAGGAATGGCTCAAATCTCAATTAGATGAGGAGCAATGTATGAGAGAGCTGAATAAACTGCTGAAAATAGACGTACAGAAGATTATTATTTGAATGTACTGTAAACTAGTGCTGCACGATTTGATGAAAAAGTAATATTGCGATTATTGTGGACAATATTGTGATTTGCGATTGCGATATAACAAACAAAATTATACATGTAACGACCACGGATGACTAGACTCGCTAGCCATTGGCTAACGGGTCGGACCCCTTAGTTGACTAGTTAGCGCAGTCGACCCCCCCCCGACCTCACTATATACACATACAAATAATACACATTTGTCGTGTTGCCGCGACATGTAGCAACTTTCATTTTGCATGTTTTGCACAGTACCTCTTGTCACAGTACCTCAATGTCACTGAGCTTGAATCCAAAATATCGTCTTATCACAGAGATCGCTTTCTTTTTTCTTTTGCCACCAGTTCATCAGTGTTGACCTGCTCGTTGTCGTCGGTATCCATTTCCCCTTCTTTCTGGTCCGCACGCAGCACGCGTCACGTGACCGTAGACCCGCACACACGTCACTGCCTAAACAGAGACTGATTCGTCAGCTCTTAACTATGGGCGTGGATATGCAGTGCGCACAAACAGACGTTCACGCGTGTACGTTTTATTATTTAATTAAATCGCAGCCTTTTGCGGTTGGATTAATCGCGCAGCGCTACTGCAAACACACCTAATTTGATAGCTGTAACGTGTCTAACGCATCTAATGTGGTTATGACAACTGAACGTGTCTTAGCAATTAATGAGGAAATCCCCTTTTGTTTAGCTCACAATTTACAGTGCTCAAAGCTTGAAATGAGTTCATAATAACAGCTATTGACAATAAACGAAGAGTAATCTGCAATATGTGGTTTTTCATCATCAGCAAATCAAATGTAGATATTCTGACGTGCACACATGCCAAACATGTACAAGCACAAATGTATAAACACGCCACTGAGATACTATATCATGTACAACCAGTTGGACGTTTTTTTTTTTTGTTTTCAATCGTGCACGACACAATAAAATGCTTGATGTCTACAGATTCTGTGTGCAGCTGGTGCTCCTGACAGAGGCCACGTCCATTTCTGTTGTTATCAATAAACTCAGTTCTCTTTGCCCTCTTGAAGCATACTCCAAATCTCACCAGAGTTGGCGTGGGTATGGATTATGGTTACTCTCTTTGCCATGCCAGTGTTGAGGCAAAACCAACCACAGGCTGCAGGATTATACTTTCATAAACTAGTCCAAAGTCATTTGATTGTGTGGGACCAAATAGGTTTCAAAAGATTTGTTGGAGTCCGAATGTAAATAATTATCAAAAACAAAATCGCAAATTTTGATTGGCTACGGACACTGTTTCGATGGCATGTTTAACAAAACCTCCATATCTTGCCAATCTTCTTCTTCCGGCCTGCTCCTTGTTTCCCAGGGGTCACCACAGCGGATTTGATAGTTTCCAGGGTCGTTGTTAACCCGGGCCTTGACCGATCCGGTATGGTCTTGTCAATCTGCATAATGATTTGGCAAAATGTTGATGTCGGTTGCCCTTCCTGACACAGCCTCTAACCCTATGGACGGGGGCACAGGTAAAGCGCTGGATGCCATCCCAGTATTCATGGACTTGAGCCCATGCCCGTCGCCATCTGCTCTGAACTTGATCTTGCCAGTGATTTATTCAAGTCTCATCAAAAGTTGCATGGATATGCACTATGTCCACGTGGTTTTCCATGGACAATTTGGTGCAGATCTGATCCTCTGTGTGTGTGTGTGTGTGTGTGTGTGTGTGTGTGTGTGTGTGTGTGTGTGTGTGTGTGTGTGTGTGTGTGTGTGTGTATGTGTGTGTTCTTCTGGAACACCACCTTGCCGTGGTGGAGCAACTTACGTGTACCAATGATCACCCCAAGAGCTATGCCGTCTGGAGCCTGCAGTGGCGCCTCCAGAAGATTTTCATAGGGGTGGCCAAATGGGGCCACTGAAACTCTTGGGGGGGGGGGGTGGCACACCAAACCAAAAGCCATGACTGAATTTCAGGAATTCTATTATGCTGTTGTAGTATACTGTTTAGGCTAGTTGAAAACTGTCAATATGAGAGTTAAGGAATCACACACTGAAATACTTTGGTTTCTTATAATTTTTACGAATGGACAGGATAATTGTTTGGATAAGCTTTATTGCCTCACGAAACATTACGGGGTATATGCGAGCCATGGCGCATATAGCGGACCCAAAAAGCACGTCCTATATGTTGCAATTTATGGAGTCGAGGAGTCGATTCCATCGATTCTCATATTTTAAACCAGGGTCGGGGTCGATTCCAAAAACGTGAGAGTCGTGCACCCCTATAGCTAGCTAGGAACAGAAGCTGCTCAGCTGCTGTCAGAGGCAGACTGTGCACGAGGGAGGGAGTGTGACGCAGTGACGGGCGATCAAAAGCGGCTGGCTGCCTGGCTATGCATTTGTTATTTTCTTTGACACGAATTATTATGAAAAATATACATTATTTAAATGAACAGCACCTAATATAAAATATCAGATAGAAGCATATTATGCATAATCAGAAGCATATTCTGCATATGTGACTCATGGCTGGCGGGGCCAGCGGGGGGGGGGGGGGCAGGGATAGTACAGGGTGGCCGTGGCCTCCCCTTGGGGGCGCCACTGGGAGCTTGGCTCCTGGTAGGGTCACCCAAGGTATGCATGTATATATATATACACTCACCGGCCACTTTATTAGGCACACCTGTCCAACTGCTCGTTAACGCAAATTTCTAATCAGCCAATCACATGGCAGCAACTCAATGCATTTAGGCATGTAGACATGGTCAAGACGATCTGCTGCAGTTCAAACCGAGCATCAGAATGGGGAAGAAAGGTGATTTAAGTGACTTTGAACGTGGCATGGTTGTTGGTGCCAGACGGGCTGGTCTGAGTATTTCAGAAACTGCTGATCTACTGGGATTTTCACGCACAACCATCTCTAGGGTTTACAGAGAATGGTCTGAAAAAGAGAAAATATCCAGTGAGCGGCAGTTCTGTGGGCGAAAATGCCTTGTTGATGCCAGAGGTCAGAGGAGAATGGCCAGACTGGTTCGAGCTGATAGAAAGGCAACAGTAACTCAAATAACCACTCATTACAGCCGAGGCATGCAGAAGAGCATCTCTGAACGCACAACACGTCGAACCTTGAGGCAGATGGGCTACAGCAGCAGAAGACCACACCAGGTGCCATTCCTGCCAGCCAAGAACAGGAAACTGAGGCTCCAATTCGCACAGGCTCACCAAAATTGGACAATAGAAGATTGGAAAAACGTTGCCTGGTCTGATGAGTCTCGATTTCTGCTGCGACATTCGGATGGTAGGGTCAGAATTTGGCGTCAACAACATGAAAGCATGGATCCATCCTGCCTTGTATCAAGGGTTCAGGCTGGTGGTGGTGGTGTAATGGTGTGGGGGATATTTTCTTGGCACACTTTGGGCCCCTTAGTACCAATTGAGCATCGTGTCAACGCCACAGCCTACCTGAGTATTGTTGCTGACCATGTCCATCCCTTTATGACCACAGTGTTCCCATCTTCTGATGGCTACTTCCAGCAGGATAACGCACCATGTCATAAAGCTCGAATCATCTCAGACTGGTTTCTTGAACATGTCAATGAGTTCACTGTACTCAAATGGCCTCCACAGTCACCAGATCTCAATCCAATAGAGCACCTTTGGGATGTGGTGGACCGGGAGATTCGCATCATGGATGTGCAGCCGACAAATCTGCAGCAACTGCGTGATGCTATCATGTCAATATGGACCAAACTCTCTGAGGAATGTTTCCAGTACCTTGTTGAATCTATGCCACGAAGGATTAAGGCAGTTCTGAAAGCAAAAGGGGGTCCAACCCGGTACTAGCAAGGTGTACCTAATAAAGTGGCCAGTGAGTGTATATACTTAATAGATACTATTAAAAGTTTTCACCTGTAGTTATGGTCAGTCATATAACCTGTAATTAACTGTATCTGCCATTAGATGGCTTCAAACGAGGACATGATATTTCATTAGCCATCTTATTATTGGACAGGGGTACATATAGAATGGACACCTGGTCCAGCCCAGTAGACAGACCAACAGAACAGCACATTCTCTGCGGAGTAATAAGATTTGGTGGGTGTTTTCCTGGTTGTAGACGTGATAAGCGATGTGCTGTAATGAAATTGTAGTTGTTACAGAAGTAGTAATTACGAGGCCCTTTAGGTTGAGCAGGGCCAGCCTGAACGCCAAGCACTTTTAAACATCACCCTCAGTCAGGTTGTTTCTATAGCAATTAGTTAAACAGTGCAATGACACGTTTCTTAAGGGGTTGACCGTATCAATATTTTGATAAGAAGCAGGTGGGGCCATAGCAATAAGGACAAAATTATAATCACACTAGGATTATATAAGGTTGACTTACCATATTAGGATGCTCACAATAAAAAAAAAAAGATGATGTAGTAAAATGTCTTGTAATTCTGTGTGTTGGTACTGAAATTGTTAGTCATGCCTCAGTGTCAGCTTTTTCCGATGTTTCGGTCATCAGGAGGCAGGTCCATAGTAAATAGGGAAATAATGCAATGACACTTGGCTTTCTTGGGTCGACAATACAGTCATACATACCATGTCCAGGGTGGGATTAAAAAAATGCGAGAGTGAAATCACTTCCTTCTGGATTTTGATACACAGGGACATTGTCTTTTCATGCGTGTCACATTCTTGAATGTTTGTGATGATCAGAAGTTAAGGTCATGACAAGAAAGTAATATCAGTTTTTTTGTTTTCTACATATCGGTGTAGAAAACAAAAACAGTTTTCTACACATTGATGGTGGTTGAGGTGAGTTACCCCCTTCAGCATAAAGCGCTTTGGATGTCTAAAGCATTATATAAATGTAATGATGATTATGATTATTATTCATCCATTATCCAAGCCGCTTATCCCAGTTGGGGTTGCGGGATGCAGGAGCCTATCCCAGTAGTAATTGGGCGACAGGTGGGGAGACACCCTGGATAGGCCACCAGTCTATCACAGGGCCAACACACACACACACACACCTCCATAAGTGTGAACCAAGGGACAGTTTAGTACGGCCGATTCACCTGACCTACGTGTCTTTGGACTGTGGGAGGAAACCGGAGCACCCGGAGGAAACCCACGCGGACACGGGGAGAACATGCAAACTCCACACAGAGGATGACCCCCTAGGTTGGACCACCCCGGGGCTCAAACCCAGGACCTTCTTGCTGTGAGGCAACTGCACTAACCACTGTACCACCGTGCTGCCCAGCAGTAGAACCACAGACACTAAACTCAGTAAACATCTAAAAAGATTGGTACCCAGATACAGAATGGTTGTCATCCCTCTACTCTGTTTGCATTGTTGTTATTATTATAACTTATTCAATTACAGCCCGTCTTCTTACAGCAGAAGTGTGGACTTGAGTCACATGACTTGGACTCGAGTCACAAATTTAATGACTTTAGACTCGACTTGAGAAAATCAAAGACTTGGATCTCAACTTTGACTTGGAACACCGGTGACTTGTAACCTTCACTTGGAGCTGCTCTGCCCTTCGGTGCTGCATCCTGGTCGCCCTCCAGATCGGTTGCGTACCATCGGTCCAGCCCTTGGGCCTTCCGCCTGGGATCTCTGGCTCAATTGGTCCATTCCCAGATCACTTGGTCCTGAGGCCTTCCCCCGGACCCCCTCCGCCCGCCCGCCCTGCTCTGCTTTCTGACCGCCACCTCGCCCATAAGTCCCTTGATTCCTGTGTCAGAAAAATTCCTTTTCTTCGTCTTCCTCTCGGTTATTGCCATGATTCACCGTAACATAGCATCGATCAGCAGGCTCATTTATATGCATCAGCGTTCATGTGGTGCTTTGCATTGACCATATATGGTTGAATTTGGGCGTGTAGCGGGCCGGATATGAGGCTGATACAGGTTTTTTTTTCAATTTTCCCCCTTTTTCTCCCCAATTTGTATCTGGCCAATTACCCCACTCTTTTTGAGCTATCCCGTTCGTTGCTCCACCTCCTCTCTGCCGATCTGGGGGCGCCCCGACCGACCAGAGGAGGCGCTAGTGCAGTGCCCAGGACACATACCCACATCCGACTTCCCACCCGCAGACACGGCCAATTGTGTCTGTAGGGATGCCCGACCAAGCCGGCGGTAACACGGGGATTCGACCCAGCGATCCCAGTGTTGGTAGGCAACGGAATAGACCGCTACGCTACCCGGGCGCCCGAGGCTGATACAGGTGCGCACATTGCCAGGTGGACTGTGACGTATAAAGGGAAGATTGCCTGCAGGTGTGCGTACGCACGGTTTTATTTTTGGGGGGCGCACGCCATTTTCGGCTTTTGTGCGCACGTACACTTTTAGTAAGGCTCATACGCACCGTTTTATAAATGAGACACGTATAACCGTTGCGTACGCACAAAAACGGAGCCTGAAAGAGGCGTCCGCCACTTCCCACGCAAAGTGTGTGACCTATAACACAAACCTGACGGGAGAACGTGCGCACCTGGACGTGAACTCTGACCCATGCGTACGAACATTTTGGAGACAGGGGGAATTGGCGACGCAGATGGCGAGGTGCTGAACTGAAGCCAGGTTGTATAATGATGCCTCTCACACGTTCAATTTCACTCAATATCACACGTTAATTACAGATCCGCGATATGGTAAACATTCAAACCAGCAGTTTTATCTGCATGCGCTTGCGCTAAAATAACAAAACCGACATAAATCAAAGAAACTTTGTTCACCTATCAAACGTCCATCTTCAAATGACATCACAGGGTGATGGATAGGCCCACCAAGGTGTGAACCAGCAGTCAGTCTGATTGCTGTAAACATATGGATACTGCGGTGACACTCGTGCGTAATGACGCACGATGGCTGCACTGGTACTGCAAGAGGACTACGCGAATGGAAGGATTGGGAGAGAGCGAGTGTTCAGGGACCACAAAGATTGCCTGGCCCATGATGATGACTGGCTAATAGCCGATTTAGATCCCCTAGAGCCGTGCTCCTGGATCTATGTGCTGAACTGGGTCCAGCATTAGACAGACCAACCCGAGAGAACCGCGCCATCCCGGTAGTAATACAGGTACTAACCACGCTGGGGTTTCTGGCAGTCGGCTGTTACCATCGGGAATTAGCCGACAGGTATCTCTTTGATATGATTAACAATATATAGGGCAGTTTGCAGCAGTGTCCAGTTTCCCAAATGTAATCGGTGCAATTGACTGCACTCATATTACTCCATATGAAAATGAAATTTTCTACGTTAATCGAAAGCATGTGCATTCAATTAATGTCCAAGTCATATGTGACTGCAACATGGTCCGACCGACCGACCGCTGCCGACTCTGGAAGAACAAAAGGACAACACATTAAGCCCTGTGCTTTTTCACGTCTCTAAATTGTTTACACAGTCATGTAATAAAAGAGGAAACGTTGCTTTACCGGGGTGGGCTGTGGTTTCAGCCATGTCCGTGTCTCCGTCCTTCTCCGACACTACGCCACACACACTTGCTTCCCCGAGAATTGAGGCAATTTGGTTTTCCAGCGGCGTGAGCTCAGGTGTGCGCTTGCCCCTACCAGTAGCAGACACGCTCTGCCGGTGGGATGCAACTCTGTTTTTCTCCCCCCCCCCCCCTACACCTTCAGATCTGACCACTTTTTTATTTTTTTATTTCTGGTACTGTCCTCTCTGTCGCAGTCACTGCATTAACTGCAGCAGCAACATGTTGCCACTCGCTGCATTTTCTTTTGACGGTGACCCCACCGCTGAGGCTACTGGTCCCTTCGTTTGGGACGTCTGGAATCCGTCCCTGGGGGTCCTGTCATGGTTGTGTGGTCTGGGTCATCAAGGCTCACCTGTTTCCCATTCCCTGATAGGCTGGCCATTTCTGTTTCATCAAGGCTCACCTGTTATTCCCCAATTGGCTTGCCGTGTCTGTTGCTGCCCCTGCTTTACTCGCCTGTTCCCCATTCCCCGATTGGCGCCCCGACTCCTTGCTGGATCTTCAGATTGACTCTCGGTAGTCGGATGCTGCACGCCTTGTCCCGAGCCTTCCTTGCTGTCTGTAGCTTCTGCTCCTGTTTATGCAAGTTCATCTGTGTTAATGAATCATCGTTCTAGCCCAGCCTGTCTCCGCTGTCCGCATTTGGGTCCTCTCTTCTTGCTTCCGGCGTGACAGAGGGATGGATAAAAGACCGAGGTACGAGGATCGGAGTGGTCGGGAAATGGAATGAAAAGATCAGAAATGTAACTGGGAAGCCAATGGAGGGCTGCAAGAATAGGGGTAATATGGGACCTACGGCTAGTTCTAGTTAGTAGTCTAGCAGCTGCATTCTGAACCAGCTGTAGACGATTTAAAGTAGCTTGGTTGAGGCCGCAGTAGAAGGAGTTACAGTAATCTAGACGGGAGTAAATGAAAGTGTGAATTAATATTTCGAAATCCTTAAAAGCCAAAATATTTCTGATTTTTACAATATTGCTTAGCTGAAGAAAACAGGATTGGACAAGCTTAGTAACATGGTGATCGAAAGACATATCCTGGTCAAAGATGATACCAAGATTTTTAGCGGAGGATTTGATTTTCGAATAAAGTGGACCAATAAATTGATCAACCGCAGCGGCAAAGTTCTCACGACCAATTTAAGAGAACTTTAGTTTTGTTGGAGTTTAGATGGAGGACATCCAGTCTTTGGTGGCAGCTAAGCTATCATGGAGGGAGGACAGTTGATTCAGGTTATTGGGTTTCAGAGAAATAGATCTGAGTATCATCGGCATAACAGTGGTATGACATGTCTCGAAAGTGACTAAACAAATGACCCAGAGGAAGCATGTATAAAGAGAAGAGGATTGGACCAAGGACAGACCCATGAGGGACTCCACACAGTAGGGGAGCTGACCAGGATACAGGATTGTTAATACAAATATTAAAAGATCTATTAGTCAGATAAGTGCGAAACAAATTTAACGCTGTACTAGAAATGCCAGACCAGTTCTCCAACCTATCAAACGCAGCAGTTAACTGGAATAGAGCAGGGGTGGGCAATCTTATTCCGAAAGGGCCAGTGTGGGTGAAAGTTTTTGTTCCAACCAAGGAATTACACATCTGTGTCTCCTAATCAAGTTCCTCAGCAAAGACTCTACTGGTTGAATACTGGGGCCAGGTGTGTAACTGCTTGGTTGAAACAAAAACCTTCACCCACACTGGCCCTTTCTGGATAAGATTGCCCACCCCTGGAATAGAGTATTCACCTTTATCAGCACGCATAAGAATGTCATTGGACACTCTTAGTAATGCAGTCTCAGTACTATGCTTGTGACGAAAGCCAGATTGAAATTTATAGAAAATGTTATGACCCTCAGTCCGCTGTCACAACAGTCATCGGGAATATGTACAACGAAGGACTATAGACAGGTGAAACGGGAAGGCAATGGTGCAGAGTACTAAGATGCTGAAATAAATGCTAGCAGGTTACTTATGTACATGAGGTAGGTGGACATTATAGAATATGCATTTAGTATATACAGCATGCCTAGATTTATTATGTCAATGGTAAATGTTCACCAGAGTGACAGCCTGCGGAAAGAAACTGCTTTTAGAAATGGTTGTTTTGGGGTACAGTGCTTTGTATTGCCTGCCAGAGGGGAGGAGTTGGAGCAGGTTGTGACCAGGGTGCGATGGGTCTGCAGTGGTGTCGCCTGCCCATTTCCTGACTCTGGCGATGTATAAATCCTGAATGGAAGGCAGGCTAGCACCAGTGATGTTCTCTGCGGTCCTAGCTGTCCGTTGTAGTCTGTTCCTGTCGTTTGTTGGCCGGTCCAATATGAAAATATGATTATAATATTGTAGTGGGAAATGCCTGGGGATGTACTTGGAATGTTGCACTGGGCTCGTGCAGCTAGAGGACCAATCACAGGTTAGCTCGCGCTGTCACAGACGCAACTATATTAGACACCGCGGGAGAGACAAAGGCCAGAACTGTTTAGTAACCATATCGTAGACTGTCACCTTAGCGTGGGATAGAGCAGGGAAACCTAGCGTATCCTGGGCTGGACAGTAGATACGGTGGCTAGCAGTGGTAGTGTTAGCAGCAGACTGCCTCGGTACCTGTAGCTAGCTGACTACCCCCGAGAGCTTCCCCAGAGAGACTGAGAGAGACATTCACCCGGTCACACCGGAGCAGAGTACAGAGAGAGAGAGAGACACGCACCCCGGAGAGCAGCCATCCATCTCCCGCCCCGCCTAGAGCTCAGCCGCCCTGTTCCATCACCAGCCCTGGTCCCAAGGTGAGCTTGCTAACCAATTAGCACACGGCTAACTAGCTAACTAGCAGGCTAGCCCTAGCATTGGCGCAGCTATCTAGCTAACGGTGGTGAAGCCCGGTTTGTCGCACCTAAAAGTCCCCGCCTCCATCCATAGTTATCCGGGCTATAGAAAAACCGCGACAAGTGGTGTCAGACGTGGGATAAAAGGTTGGGATTCGCCATAATCTCAACACCGGAGGATCCTGCCCCGGTCACATGGCGGCATAATTCAGCCTGCACACTGTGAGCTAACCCAGCTAGCAAGAAGCCATTTTGTACTTCTTCGTGAAGTGGAACCCAAACGTAAATCAGTGGAAAAATAAAAATGTCACAGGACAAAGAAAATGTAAAAGAACAGTCTGAGTTGAGTCTGGATAGTGCTGGTGTGGGGACAGAAGACCCCGGAGAGCACGCCTGGATGAAGCTCCTCCTGGCGCAGATGGAAACCATGAACCAGACCCAGGTTCAGATGCAACGCCAGATGGAAAACATGGAACGCCAGACCCAGGTTAAGATGCAACGCCAGATAGAGATGCAGATGGAGGCCCTCACAGCGCGTATCGATGGACTAGCGGAAGCGGTGGCTAAGCGATCTCGTCCCCCCACACCTCCCATTCAGCGCACCGATTGGGCCCGTCATCGTTCAGATATCCAAGGTGAGCCTCCCGGTTTGTCGCCCATCGCTCAAGTAGTGAAGCAAGGGGTTTCTCCTAGTAGCCCTCAAAGCGATAGTGGTGTAGGGTCGGCAGTGGCTGTGGCTGTGCTCGGAGAACGAACTAGCAGAACGGTGCAAGACATGAGCCTACTCTCGCAGTTCACCCCGGCCCGGGAGAACCCAGGGGCCAGACAGCGAGACGGCGCTGATCACCTGTTGCCAGCAGCTATGGCCGCAGTGGCTAACTTGAGCGACCGGCGCAACGAGGAGACGCCAGCCAGGCCGAGCAGCAAAGCGGCCCCAGCAGCCCTGCGCTATACAGGAAATGGACCCAGTGAGCCCGCACCACTTACCAGCACTCCGATCGGTCATGGTGGAAAAAATGGAGCGACTGCAGTACCACCCCCCGACGGGATGCAGGGTGGCCAAATGTCCCTGGACAGCAACGGCGGCCGAAACCTGCTGGATGACAGCGTTGGAGGGCAGGCAGGTTCCTCTAGAGGTCAACAGAGCCAGACAGGAGACCTTCAAAGTCGGAGCGGCAACCGAAGCTCACAAGGTCCCGACCGAGGACACGAAAATGACATCAAGCTCCTCGCCACTTTTGATGGTAAGGGCGACTGGGATAGTTTCGTTGGACCATTCGAACGGATGGCGAGAAAGAGGGGCTGGACCGACGAGACCTGTTTGGACGCCTTGTATCTCCGACTGAGGGACAACGCCATGTCTTTTGTCATCGCGCAGCCGGCTCCGATAAAAGATGACTACCACGCGCTCATCACCCAGTTACGCCGCCGCTACGGTAAAGAGCTGCCTGAGGGAACTGCGCGCCGTAAACTCAGCGAGGTTAAGCAGGCCAGAGAGATGACCCTCTATGAGTTTGGCGAGGAAGTGAGGAGACTTGTCACACTGGCATACCCGCAGGTTGGTGTTACACTGCAGGAGGCCTACGCTGCAGAAGCCTTTCTGCGCGGGCTGAAGAACCAAAACATCGCGTATGAAGTCCTGGGGGCAGAACCCAAAACACTAGCTGAAGCAATCAGGAAGGTTGAGGCACGCGAGTATGACTTTAAAGCGACGCTGGGGCGAGAGGTTGAAGGAAAAGGGAGAATCCGGCGAGTAGCATGGGAAGACGAGCGGCGTCGCGGTAGCTCTCCAAGTCCTCCGCCGGTAGGAGACAGCATGAGCACCCCCGAGCTCAAGACCCTGGCCAGTGGCATCGACAACATTAACAAGGTGAAGTTGCACAGGCACATCAGCCCAGACCACCTACTCCAAGTGTGTTCTAGAGTATGTCCACTGCTGGAGAAAGAGGTTCCTGCCAGCGTGCCTGGTCTCCACAGCATCCTGGGAGCCGGCAGGCAGAGCCTCCTGCGTACCAACAAGAGCTGCAAGCATGTTGTGTGGAAGGGCTCAGCGCTGGCTGCTCTGCACTGTGGACGACCCCCAGAGCCTCCTATTATCTATGGGAGTCCACCCAATATCGTGGAGACGAGCAATGGGCGTCGGCTCAATGGCTCCTACCGTCTACGCCAGCTACTGCCTACAGCTGTCTACCAGCACATGAAGATGCACAAGAGGATTCTGGGACATCTCTCCTCTGTCTACTGTGTCACCTTCGACCGCACCGGGCGACGCATTTTCACGGGCTCAGATGACTGCCTGGTGAAGATCTGGGGCACAGATGACAGGCGCCATGCTCTGTTGTCTGCTCCAGCACCAGCCATAGGGCCGCAGGAAACACCTGAAGGAGGTCCTCCCGCTGCTGACATGGAGGAGCCGGGGGCGCAGAGAACAGAGGAGTACGAAGGAGTGACAGAGCAGGAGGAGATCGATGAAGACCTTGATCTCCGGCTGGAGGACCTGTTCCACGCAAACGACGATGGAGGACCCAGCACACCAGGCTCCCCGGCTCGGTTCCAGCCGCTCCAACACACTGCTGCCAGCTACTCTTCAGGCCAGTCGACAATCACCCAACGTCGTGGGACAGCAGCCTGTGCTCCGGGCGGGCAGTCCAACGCCCCTGACCCAGAAGGAGACGAAGCCGACGCCGCTGAGTCCCATCTCCTGTACACCACCAGACGGGGCCGGCCAGTCCGGAGGCCCGCCTGGCTCCTAGACTAACTTTGACGGACGTGACTAGTTGACTTGGGGGTTACTAGGCTAGTCACAAGAGTCCAGTATGGATAGCGACCACCCACATTTGTTTGACGCCCTTTGTTCCGGGCCTAGTTCATTTCGCGGGTGTTCTGTCCCGTTTATCGTGTTAGATTAATCAGACTGATCTTTGTAGTCTGTTGTTCATTTATGTTGAAGGGACTCAACAGTGCTGGAGGGGGGCAGTGTAGTGGGAAATGCCTGGGGATGTACTTGGAATGTTGCACTGGGCTCGTGCAGCTAGAGGACCAATCACAGGTTAGCTCGCGCTGTCACAGACGCAACTATATTAGACACCGCGGGAGAGACAAAGGCCAGAACTGTTTAGTAACCATATCGTAGACTGTCACCTTAGCGTGGGATAGAGCAGGGAAACCTAGCGTATCCTGGGCTGGACAGTAGATACGGTGGCTAGCAGTGGTAGTGTTAGCAGCAGACTGCCTCGGTACCTGTAGCTAGCTGACTACCCCCGAGAGCTTCCCCAGAGACTGAGAGAGACATTCACCCGGTCACACCGGAGCAGAGTACAGAGAGAGAGAGAGACACGCACCCCGGAGAGCAGCCATCCATCTCCCGCCCCGCCTAGAGCTCAGCCGCCCTGTTCCATCACCAGCCCTGGTCCCAAGGTGAGCTTGCTAACCAATTAGCACACGGCTAACTAGCTAACTAGCAGGCTAGCCCTAGCATTGGCGCAGCTATCTAGCTAACGGTGGTGAAGCCCGGTTTGTCGCACCTAAAAGTCCCCGCCTCCATCCATAGTTATCCGGGCTATAGAAAAACCGCGACAATATGAAAAAATATTATCATGGGATAAATTACTGAATAGCCTTCTTATCAACCCACTCGCATGTCCTTTCTTTCTTTTCATCCCCTCTCCAAAGAAAGACAAATTTAACTGGCGTTTCATTTTTATGAACTGCCGCTTGCGCAGTGAGCAATTTTTCAAGTGCGCATGCGTGGAACACATCCGCGTCCACTAGAAGCGCGTAGACAGGCTGTCCATGTCATGGATGCGTTATTATGGATCTCACTGCTTTTATGGGCAAGACTAGGAAGACCCGCCCCTACTCTATCTCTGATTGGCTAACCGTATCCCTAACCCCACCCTAACCTTAACCAACCTAACCAACGGAGGTGACGAGTACTAGCCAATCAGAGGCAGAGTTCGCGGAAAACGGGTACGAGTACTGGCCAATCAGAGACAGAGTGCCCAGAAAAGCAGTACATCCATGGTCCATGTCCACCACTCGTCCGTGGCAATTTTTGGAGTATATCGTGGCCTTACAATCAGCAGCCCAATTCACAGTCTCAGCCAGAATCTGACGGTTTGCAAAACAACGCACTGAGGACGATTTTTGCGACTGCAAAAAAAAGAATTTTTTTCCTATTTTTATTTGAATAGGGACAGAGCATATTAATGAATATTGGTATCGCAGATACACATGTAAACATGCCGGATTGCAACAATACTGCTAATTTACATCCGTTGTCCCTAGGCAGGTCAAAGCAAAAAAACAATAATTTTTGAAGTGTGTGTGTGTGTGTGTGTGGGGGGGGGGGGGTTGCAGGATTTTGAAAAGAGCCCAGAGGAAATCACACCCCAGATGAATAGGAAAAACATCTCGTGTTTGAAAATTTTCAGTGTTTATTAAGAATTCAAAAGTTAGGAACAGATGTAGAATTTTGCTGGATACCCACTCGTGCGGCATTAAAGGGTAACGACTTTGGCTAAAATAGCTACCACTACATATGAGGCATATAACTGACGTACCATTTTTGAAAAGGGAAGGTAAAGCACTGATCAAAAAGAAAATATCGGAACTTTGGCCGAAAACGTGGGACGAGGACAGTAAATTCAGAACATACTATAGATGAGAAAAGACAGAGCAAAGGGCGTTAAAGGGAGAGGTAAAAGAGAGGAGGTAGTTCCCTCCAGATTAAGGTTTGATCACAAGGTTTAAATAAAACTCTGTTTCTATTGGGGAAAAGTAAATTCACAAGTATGCGTGCACTGTAATATAAATGAAAATGTGGAACACGTAACAATTCACTGTGACAAATATGAAGAAAGGGTAAAGTTGCAACAAAGGGTGAGATAGGCCGGACGGGGATGGGATTTGAAAGGGATGTTACGAACAAATGGAGATTAGGTGTGGGAAACACAGAGAGAGGTAATAGATTTCTTAATAAACATTGGATTATTTAATAGAATATAGTGTATTTTTAATTATTGTCTTATTATTATGGGCTAATGTCCAGGGTGTCTCTCCGCCGGCCGCCCAATGACTGCTAGGATAGGCTCCAGTATCCCCGCGACCCTTCAGGATAAGCGGTTTGGATAATGGATGGATGAACTGCAGCCTGTTCTATATACTCCGGTACGGTAGATGGCAATAGGGACTTTAAAGTCGGTATCGCAATCTACCAAAAGTGCAAGGAAGAAGAAGGTCGGGGGTGGGGGGGGGGGGGGTGGAGGGGTCAGGTGGTCGGGGGTAGAAGGGAACGTCACTTCCGTTGTGGGCGTCGCAAAATCTATTTGAGTGGCGGGAAGAGGATACGTAAAGGCTGGAGCTTGTGAGTTGCGTCATATTTGTACGGTTATGTTTGGCCGCGTTTTATTTGGGTTTCTAACGTGTGATGCAGCTTACTTTATCTCACACGGGTTAAGGTATGGTTATGCGTTCACCCGGAAAGTTAGCGGTCAGTCTAAATGGCAATACCGTTGAGTTAGGCTAACTAAAAGCCCCTGATGGGAAAAATAATGGAAAGAAAGACAACAAACGGCATTAAATTATTTGTGTTAGCTATTCGCGCATTGGTAGCAGAATTGCATTGTTGTTAACTGTCAGATGGTCAACGTTAGCGCTTACGAAAATACTGTATGTCCTCGTTAGCTTTCTAAAGGAACGGTGCCTAGGCACGTAGTTGCTCTGCCGCTAGCTAACAAGTGCGGTGTTCAAGTTTACTATATTGAAGGCAGTGTTGGCGTGCCTCTTCACTTTTACCCTATTCACAACTTAACGTGCTAACCTGACACATTTCTCTGGACCAGGGAATAAAAAATGGCAGCTACCAGAGTGGAGTACACCATTGGAGGGGTGAAGATCCAGTTTCCCTGCAAAGCGTACCCATCCCAGCTGGCCATGATGAATTCAGTGAGCAAACGCCCTCAAATTCCATGCCCTTAGAGATGGGAAAAACGCCCTGTAGCGTATCGTATTCTTTTGTCACTACTGTATTATTCAGTACAGCTTTAATGTGATGAGTGTCATAAATTTGTAAAATCAGGACTGCTATTGCTATGGTAATCAAGAGACATATTTAGCTCCTGTAGTCAGGTGAAATAAGTCCTGTTTTCCTATGTCATACTTAGTCATGGTTTATGCAGCTACAGATTGTTCTTGAACATTGTTTTTATTGAACAACATGAGCGTTGCAAAAGGATGGTTTTTTCCCTCTTTTTTTGTGCGTTGCAGCCTAAATTCAAAAGGGATTGAACAAGAATTGTATCTGATCTTTATGGATGAATCAATGTGACTAATTTTAAAGCTTTATGTACAAAATATTCACGATTCAGTTTGAAGAGGGGAAAAAACATTCAAAGGCGAAGGTTCAGCTGGAGTTCTTGCAAAGTTGAGGCATGAGCTCATGTTTCAATTCCTATGTCTTTGAGCTCTTTCGACATCTTGATTGGAGTTCACCATGGACCATTTTGATTGTCTGTACATGAGTTGGCTCGAAACATGCATCTATAAAAAGTTCCATGGATGGTAATGTTTGTCAGAGCAAAAGCTGTACCACAGTCTGAGGAACTAGAGATGCATAATGATATTGACACGTCCTTGGTATCGACTGATACCAATCACTACCATACCAATCTTATGATCACATACCTGTGGAGGCATAAAGATGTTTAACACAAGATTGTTTAACACAATCTTGGAAAGTGAGAGGATGCCTGAGAAGTGGAGAAGAAGCACACTGGTACAGATTTTCAAGATAAGGGTGATGTGCAGAACTGTAGCAACTACTGAGGTATAAAGTTGATCAGCCACAGCATGAAGATATGGGAAAGAGTAATAGAAGCTAGATTAAGAGGAGAGGTGACAATCAGCGAGCAGCAGTGTGGTTTCATGCCATGAAAGTGCACTGCAGATGCAATGTTTGCTTTGAGAATGTTGATGGAGAAGTATAGAGAAGGCCAGAAGGAGTTACATTGTGTCTTTGTGGATTTAGAGAAAGCATATGACAGGGTGCCGAGAGAGAAGGTGTGGTATTGTATGAAGTAGTCAGGAGTTGCAGTGAAGTATGTAGGAGTGGTGCAGGATGTATGAGGGAAGTGTGACAGTGGTGAGGTGTACGGTTGGAATGACAGATGGGTTTAAGGTGGAGGTCGGATTACAGCAAGGATCAGCTCTGAGCCTTTTCTTGTTTGCAATGGTGATGGACAGGTTAACGGACAAGATCAAGCAGGAGTCTCCGTGGACTATGTTGTTCGCGGATGACATTGTGATCTGTAGCGAGAGTAGGGTGCAGGTGGAGGTATGGACTGGAGAAGAGGAATGAAAGTCAGTAGGAGCAAGATGGAATACATATGTGTGAATGAGAGGGACGACAGTGGAATGGTTAGGAAGCAAGGAGTAGAGGTGATGAAGGCGTATGAGTTTAAATACTTGGGATCAACTGTCCAAAGTAACGGGAAGTGCAGAAGAGAGGTGAAGAAGAGTGTCAGGAGTGATTTGTGACAGAAGGGTGCCAGTAAGAGTTAAAGGGAAGGTTTACAAGATGGTGGTGAGACCAGCTATGTTATATGGTTGAGAGACAGTGGCACTGATAGGTGGCAAAACTCCTCACTGTCAGGTGAAAAGAAGCAGCTGGCTACTCCACATGTATCGGAGGAGGCATTTGGTAGTCTGCAGCCCTCACCGGATCGGCAGAGGGGGTGGAGCAGCGACCGGGACAGCTTTGAAGAGTGGGGTGATTGGCGCAATGCTATTGGGGAGAAAAAGGGGGAACCCCCCCCCCTAAAAAAAAAAAGCTCTTTCAACAGCTAAAACATCCTATTATGCAAATATCATCAGTAGAGTTGAAATGTGAATACTGGACCTCTCTTCTCCACAGTTAAAAGGTTACTAAATCCACCTGAAACCAATATGAATAGTAACCTTTCTAATGAGCAATGCACTGCTTTTTTGAGGTTTTTCAACTCAAAAAATTAGAACCATTCATGAGCAGCTTGCCTCTGCTAACATCATGCAGACTGACCTACCATCTGCAAGCGCCATGAAACTGTCCCTATTCACTGTCCTATGTGACTTAAGTCTTCCAACTGAAAATCACATTTCTGAAGTTATTAATAAGTATCAATTCCACATGTCACCTGGATCCAATTCCCACAACCCTAGTGAAAACATGAATGCCCTCTATCATCTCCCTGATGGGATAGGATTGGTTAAATGCAGAGAACAAATTAATTGTAAGACTACAATGACAAAATAAAGTGGCTTTCTTCTTTGTTCTGATAACCTCCATCATTAACTCCTCTCTGTCCACTGGTACAGTTCCCCCTTCACTGAACGTTGCCATCAGACCAACTGAAAAAAATGTAGATTCTACTGACCAAAACAACTACTGGCCTATTTCCAATTTACTGTTCCTCTCCAAAAGAGGGTAGTTGCATCTCAACTCCAGATCTACCTTGAGAACAATAATCTCTTCGAACTATTCCAATCTGGCTTTTTCCCCAAACATAGCACAGAAACAGCCCTGGTTAAGATCACTAATGATCTCCTTCATGCAGCTGACCCCAGTCTACTCTCTATCCTCATCCTCCTGGATCTCACCGCAGCCTTTGTTACTATATCCCATCAGCTTCTCATGGATTGTTTGGCTAGCATCGGAGTTGGGGGCACTATGCGTCAGTGGTTTGCTTCCCACATTACAGACAGGACACATTTAGTACAAATTCAGAATTACTGGTCAGAAAGTTTGTTGGGGCCACCCCTGTTTGTTATTTACCTCCTTACTCTTGGCAACATCTTCCGGCACTATGGTTCCACTCTTAAGCTGATGATACGCAGCTTTATGTGTCCATTAAGCCCACGTCCACTCTCCCCTCCAGCACCCTCACTGCTTATGTCCATGATATACAGATGTGGATGACTAACAATTATCTGAAATTCAACTGTGCTACTCCTCATTGGCACTAAATCTACACTCTCAAAAACTAATATTTGCTCACTCCCCATTGCTGGAGCCACCATACCTGTCTCTGCTCAGGCTAAGAGCCTTGGTGTTATCCTAGATAGTACCTTATCCTTTTCCAGTCATATAAACAATGTCTCCCAGATTGTCTTTTTCCATCTGCAAAACATCTCCAGACTATGCCCTGCTTTAACACAACTCTCCACAGAAGTCTTAGTCAATGCTTTGGTCACATCACGCATTGACTACTGCAATGCGAGCCTGGTAGACATCCCAAGAAACTTGTTCACCGACTTTGACTCATCCAGAATTCTGCAGCATGGATTATTACACGCTCAAATTCCACTGACCATGTCTCTCCTCTACTGATTCAATTATACTGGCTTCCTGTGTCACAGCTGATTAATTTAAAAAATTTAGTATTGACATTCAAAGCTCTATGCGAGGGTCTAAGGACAGGATGTTGTGTTGCTGTAAAGCCCCTTGAAGTAAATTTGTGATATGGGGGCTACACAAATAAAATTGACTTGACTCTTCATAATCTATTCCCTGCTTATTGCAGATCTCCTTCAGACTTGCACTCCATCTTGCTCCTTGCGGTCTTCACCAGCAGGGCTATACTACAAGCCATCAACCTTAGCACAATGGGTGCCAGGGCTTTCTCCTATGCTGCGCCCAAACTCTGGAACTCCATTCCCTGTCACATATGCTTGCTGGACTCTTATTACAGAACTCAAAACTGCTCTTAAAACCTACCTTTTTAAATCAGCATACTCACTCTAACAGCATCAAATTCGTCTTTTTTAACCCCTGCTTATGTATGCTCTATTGCTTATTGTTGGTTGCACTAAGGTTTTTACTGCTTTGTTGTATTTTGATGTAAGGTAATTTTGAGTGTCATGAAAGGCACATTTAAATAAAATGTGTATTATTAAGAGCATATTAGAGTTATTTGATGATCAAAATGTTCACATAACACTTGCCACACCCTTTTTTATCCCATAGTACTTTTATAACGAAACTGACAGCGAACTAATTTTTGTGTTCTGTTGGCAGATTATACGAGGGCTGAACTCTGGGCAGCATTGTTTGCTAGAGAGTCCTACAGGAAGTGGGAAGAGCTTGGCCCTGCTCTGTTCAGCTCTGGCCTGGCAGAGGGCACAGTATGGTAGGTCTGGTCTGAATTGTATTAAATACCGTTTTTGGAGAGGCATCATTTAAAGATACTTACTTAGTTTTATTAGCTGCAACTGTTTATCCTGCCATTCTTATGTCACCTGGTCCCAGGATAAGCACAGCACATATAAATAAATGGTTTTCACTTTTTAGATGATAGCAAACTCGAAAAAGTGGTTTATCAACACAATGGATTATAAACAACCTTCTGGTGTGACGGATAAATTGCAACTGGGACTTGTTACTTTTTACGGCTCATTGCAACTTGGTTGTTTCCCTTGGTGTTTTCTATGACAAATTTGATTTTTAAAACGATAGTTTCTTGATCTTTGTATCTGAAATGAAGTGTTTTTTTTCTTTATTGCCTTGATTTATTTAATTGCAGCTAAACTTGAACAAAAAGGAATGCCCCTTGATGGCAAGAGTGTCTCCGAAGGGAAGAAATTGGCAGACTCCAAGAAGTCAGATGTCACCACGCCCTGTCAGTGTAGATGCCACAGCAAGGCCAGCTGTGTCTCAACTAACACCAAACCAGCTGTTGTGGACCTCACTGTGTCGCCCAACAAGGTGGAGGTGGCACAGCCATCCTGTCCAGCATCTGAAACTAGTAAACACCTTTCAGTCCATATTTTACTCTAGTGGCACTTGAACTATGCTAATGTGTTTCTTTATTCCCACATTTTGTATTGAAATATAATTGCCCATGTTTATCTTTGTTGCTCAAATCACATTTCCAGTACAGCTGTGATAACAACTTTGCAATTGATAATCAAAAACCTGAAGTTAAGTAGGATGTTATTTGGACTCACGTTGGCTAATTGTCATGGCAATACTATACCAGACTGCCCATTTTTCTAAAGCTCTTGTATCTATGCTTTGTGTGCAGTGCTTGCAAGCATTAATAAAGTGTCAGAATACCGTGCAGAACTATGAAGAACTTTGTCCCTAAATCCTCTGTGTTTAGACAAACGAGCAGACTGGCTGTTCTGACACTTGTCCTGGCTGGCATTTCTTCCCTTGGACAGTGATTTTCTTTTTTCTTTTTTCTTTCCTTTTTTTTTTTCTGGTTAGTACATGTGTTAGTTTGAATGTGTGTTCTTGTAGTTCTTGAATGGGATTTGATCTGTAAGTTGCATTGCTGTGGGCTGGGGGAAACGACATTTCATTTCACTTCATGTGTGCATGTACTTGAGGTGAAATGACAAAGTGTTCTTGATTCTTGAGTCTGGTATAGTATTGCCCCGACACTGTTATTATCATGCTAATGTCCACTGAGTCTTCCATGATATTATTCTAAAGAAAAAAATGCATCTATTTAAGTTAGATTGCAGTAAAATATTGATCATTGTTCACAGTATTACCAAACAAAATACGAGTCAGAATTTACTCACCAAGCACTGACATGAGCTTGATCTGCCAAAATTTTCTGCAGGGCAGTGTAACAAGCAGAATTCCATCTCTAGCACTTTGTCCCCCACCTTCCACTGCCCCCACTCCTCTTTTGGTCATATTTTGTGGTTGCGTGTGTGGAGAACTGCTTTGTATACCTGCAAACAAGTTTATTGCAAAAAGCATAGCAAAAGTTAAAGTGCAGAATCTGCACTTTGAGGTGCAAGATGACGTTTGTGAGGTTGTAATTAGAGACGCACCGAAATGAAAATTCTTGGCCGAAACCGAAAACCAAAAATGAGGAAGCCAAGGCCGAAAACTGAAACACCTAAAGAAATGATTGTCAATTATTCGAACCATTGCATTTATGGCTATGACTGTGTACTAACCTCACTAAAATCAAGGCATTGCAATTCAAAGAATAAATCAATTACAAAAGTATGAAAATATTTATTTAGCACTGACATTACAACAGTGCACAATATAAATTAAAATTCAAAACAAAATGTTTAACTTGACCCCACTCATGTATACATTAAATAATAATGTACCTATAACTGACTCGCCTGCTGAAAGATTGTAAAATTAAATATGTTCTCTCATAAAAACACAGTGCATTTAAGTCAAGTGCCTTTTAAATTTTTCTCTGTAGGACTACTACAACAAAGTGCATTCAGAACAAGTGCAACTGCTGAAAGATCTAACAATATTTTCTCTGTAGGCCTACAACATAACAGTGTATCAAAACAAAGATTGCCATAGCCTGTAGGCATTTAACAACAACAAATGCACCAAGAATTGTGGATGTGCAAAGTGTAAAACATATTTTAACAATAGACACACGCCCATTCTACTTCTTGAGGTAAAGTGGCAGGTTTTTCTTGATGAAGAGTAGCTGCTCTGCTTTATCACAGTGAAGTCTGTTCCTCTTCTCATTGAGAACATGAGCTGCAGCACTGAACAGTCTTTCGCTGTCAGTGCTTGTGCACGGAGCAGACAAGTACTTGCGTGCCATCTTTGCCAGGTCAGGAAAGCGGCCATGGTTATTTCTCCAGTAGGCAAGAGGGTTATCACTTCTGGAGATGGGGACTTCAGACAGATAACCATCCAACTGTTGAGCGGTTGAGCTTGTTGTCTGCCTGATATTTGAGAAAGATAAAGGGCCAGTGCATAAACATTTTTATCAAATAAAATAAAAA
The DNA here is from genome assembly GCF_029633865.1 of Lampris incognitus. Classification (NCBI taxonomy): domain Eukaryota; kingdom Metazoa; phylum Chordata; class Actinopteri; order Lampriformes; family Lampridae; genus Lampris; species Lampris incognitus. Next base: position 46,188,354 of record NC_079217.1, on the reverse strand, counting down.
CTGTCTAGCAGAAAAATAAAATCATCTGATAGTCACATATAGTAAGTCAGAACAGAATAGCCTACCTATTATTTGGGGCACTCTCTTGCAGGATCTCATTGAACATATCAGACAAGGAAGGTGCATGCCCCTCATCTGGTGCAGAGAGACGAGTCCTTTTTTCTGCGCTCTACTCTCCTCCCGCGGTGTGCGCTGGTCCGTCTCCAAGCGGGTTGTCCGCATCCATCGCGGCCTGGATCATTTCACGTGCGCGCTGCTTTAATCCCGCATCCAAGTAATGATCCTTATAACGCGGCTCAAGTACAGTCGCGATGAAGTGCAGAGGATCCGAATAGATCTCAGTGAAACGTGTGTTGACAGACTCTAAAGAGTGTGCTTTTCATTGTTTTCACTCCGTGGTCCGTCTCAACCTCTTTGCTTAGAAGACGCTTTAGTGCCGCAATTAACGGAATAACGTCTGCTACAGATACATCAGCGGAGCTGATCTCTTTAGTTAACTGCTCAAAGGGGGCAAGAAGAGAGAGAATGTTCTCTATTAAGACCCACTGGTGTGAAGTGAATGTCGCGGGGAGCTCGTGATCTGCGCTGTATGCAGCCAAGACTCGCTTTTGCGCAAAGAGGCTTTCCAGCATGTAAAAAGTGCTGTTCCAGCGTGTACTCACGTCTTGTTGAAACCGTTTTATTGGTTTTCCAAACTGATGTTGCATAGACAGTAAGCGGGAATAGGCCAGCTGAGAATATTTAAAGTGGCCAACAATTCTTCTGCCTATAGCCAATACGTCTTTTACGCTGCGCTGAGACAACACTCCCTCATTCACAGCCAGATGTAGTGTGTGGGCCATGCACCGTATTCCTTTCAGCTGGCTGTCTTCTATCGCTTTTGCCATATTTCTTGCATTGTCACTGACTATGGCATGCACTTTAGATCGGTCAATATGCCAGGTGTCGAACATATTGGCAAATGCAGCAGAAATGGCTGCTGCTGTATGTGACCCTCTAAACTCTTGTGAATGGAGCAGAATCTTTTGCAGCTTGAAATCTGTATCGATCCACTGTGCGGTTAGACTGAGTATACTGGTGAGGCTGACGTCTGAGCTCCATATTTCGGTCGGGAAACTGATAGCTGTAATATCTGATGCTATAAGCTCATGGACATGAGTTGCAACAACATTAAACAGCTCAGGTAAACACACATCTGAGAAATGCCATCTGCTTGGCATGGCATAACGGGGCTCAATGTGATCAATCAGCCTACGAAATCCCACATCTTCTACGACAGAGAACGGCTGATCATCTAAGGCAATAAACTCCATAATTTTTTGTGTTATGCCCTTTGCCTTAGCACCATCACTGGAAAACTTTCTTGCCTTTTCAAATAAGTCCGCTACAGACGGAGGGGGCGTGCTCGGATTGACTTTTCTTTTCTGCGCCGCATTCTTATATTCAGAATGGCAATCGGGATGTTTGGATTTCAGGTGATAAGTTAAACCCGACGTGGAGAAACTCTTTGCAGACACACCCCCTCTTGAAATTTCAGCATTGCATGTTTTGCAAATCGCTATCCGTGGGTCTTTCTCTGAGATATTTAAATACGTCCACACCCCAGACATGTTGGCTCTTATCCAGATAACTGTGTGCTGGCTGCGCTTTTTGCTTGCGTCATCACAATTCTGTTTTGGCCGTGTTGTTTCGGTGATTTAGGTCTTTCGGCCGAACACCGAAAATGCACTTTTGGGCCATTTTCGGTGGCCGAATTTTCACTGCATCCCTAGTTGTAATCCCAGACTTTTGGTTGCACTGGAAAAATTGAATTGTGCCATGAATATAAATATGGGCAAGTATTGTATAATAAGTTGATATTTCATTCTATGAGCTCTGGTGCTTTGCAAAAATTATACCTTCATGGTATTCATGCAGCACAGATAGACTGTCACTGGTGCAACTTGTGTATTGTTCTTGCTTGTATTAGGTATAGCTTTATATTAACCCCCATTACAAAGAATTTATAGACCATGAATAAATTACTTGTATACTTATTAAGCATTACACCTTTGGAAATAACCTGTTTACTCATGTTTTTTTAAGTTTATAAACACATTGGTAATGCAATGTTAACAATTATAAAGCATTAACAACTTTAATTTCATACATTTTCTGACCATATTCAAAAAGGGGGACCGGAGGGTGTGCTCCAATTATCGGGGGCATCACACTGCTCAGCCTCCCTGGGAAAGTCTACTCTAGGGTGCTCGAAAGGAGGCTCTGACCGATTGTCGAACCTCGGATCCAGGAAGAACAATGCGGATTCCGTCCTGGCCGTGGAACAACGGACCAACTTTTTACCCTTGCGAAAGTGCTGAGGGGGGCATGGAGTTTGACCAGCCAGTCTACATGTGTTTTGTGGACTTGGAGAAGGCTTATGACCGTGTACCCCGGGGCACTCTGTGGGGGGTACTGCGGGAGTATGGGGTACCGGGGCAGTTGCTACAAGCCATCCGGTCCTTGTATAAACAAAGTGAGAGCTGTGTCTGCATTCTCGGCACAAAGTCAAACACGTTTTCGGTGGGTGTCGGACTCCGCCAAGGTTGTCCCTTGTCTCCGATTCTGTTTGTGATATTCATGGACAGGATCTCAAGGCACAGCCAAGGTGAGCAGTGTGTCCGTTTTGGGGATCTCAGAATTGCATCACTGCTCTTCGCAGATGATGTTGTTTTGTTGGCTTCATCAGAACGTGACCTCCAGCGTGCACTGGGGAAGTTAGCAGCTGAGTGTGAAATGGCCAGGATGAGAGTCAGCACCTCCAAGTCTGAGGCTATGGTTCTCTACCAGAAAATGGTGGATTGCTTCCTCTGGGTTGGGGATGAATTGTTGCCTTATGTGAAGGAGTTCAATATCTTAGGGTCTCGTTCACGAGTGAGGGTAGCAGGGTAGACTCAGAACTCGCTGGAGGGACTACATGTCCAATCTGGCCTGGGAACGCCTTGGGGGTCCCCCAGGAGAAGCTGGAGGACGTTGCTGGGGAGAGGAATGTCTTGAATGCCCTACTTAGCTTGCTGCCACCGACCCCGGAGAAGCAGCTGATGATGAATGAATGGATGAACATTTCCTGACCCACAAATGAACCACCAATATTGACAAAACAGCATTTATCTATGATTTGTTAATGTTTTAGACACAATTTTTCTACATCTGAATAAATGTATTCATGAAGATAAACACCATTAACTAAAACAGTGCTAATGCTTAATGAGTCCATTTGTTGATATGCACTTGCTAATACCATATTAAATGATGAACAAAGACAATTAAAGGCTATTTTTGGGGAGCTCAACTAAAGCAGGCACAGTCAGTGTTGTTAAACAATATTAAATGATCTATTAATGTATATGTCCCAAAAGATTATCAGGAAAATGGCAGCTGATCTTCTCAAAACTGAAATCAAGTTCCAGTTAGATTAAAAATGCCAAGACATTGTTATCAAATGCCATATTTTAAACGGCACAATTGTATCTGAATAAAGGCAAACGTTTGCCAATTTTAAAAGCAAAACTGGGGAATTTTTAACTTCCACCAAGGAGGTGTACACCTCTAACAGGGAGGTTATGTTTTTGCCCCTGTTCATTTTTCTGTTTGTTAGCATGATTCAAAGAAGGGATATCCACAAAACTTCGTGGAAAGTTGGCTCATGGGGTGAATGGGAAATGGGTATAGTCTCTACAGCCGACTTCTCAGTGTCTGTGAAGAGGGCTGCATTCAAGTACACCCAGCTGGGTGCCCTGTTGTTCTTGGAATCAAATTCCATCCATAATCCAAGCCGTTTATCCTGATCAGGGTCGCGTGATGCTGGAGCCTATCCCAGCAGTCATTGGGCGGCAGGCGGGGAGACATGTAACAGCATGTTGTGTTTGTTTTTTCCCCTTTATCATGGTACATATTGGGTCTCATCATTTTAAGTTTTAGGAAGATAATCTGCTGTTTTCTTGATAATGTTTAGGGAAATATATATTAATAGGTCATTGAATAATGTTGAACATTGATTGTTCCGGCGTCCGTGTGGCGTAGCGGTCTATTCCATTGCCTACCAACACGGGGATCGCCAGTTCAAGTCCTCGTGTTACTTCTGGCTTGGTCGGACGTCCCTACAGATTGTAGGGACGTCCGACCAAGCTACATCCGATTTCCCACCCACCAAATGTGGGTATGTGTCCTGGTCACTGCACTAGTGCCTCCTCTGGTCGGTCGGGGCACCTGTTCGGCGGGGAGGGGGAACTGGGGGGGGGGGGGGTAGCGTGATCCTCCTACGCGCTACGTCCCCCTGATGAAACTTCTCACTGTCAGGTGAAAAGAAGTGGCTGGCCACTCCACATGTATTGGAGGACGCATGTGGTAGTCTGAAGCCCTCCCCGGGTCAGCCGGGGGGGTAGAGCAGCAACTGGGAAGGCTCGGAAGAGTGTGGTAATCAGCTGGATACAATTGGGGAGAAATGGGGGGGGGAGCAAAACATCGATTGTTCCTGCTTTAGATGAGTCCCCAAATAGCCCATAAATGTCTTTGTTCATCAATTAATAATATAGTAGTAATTGCATGCGGAGGTGTAAATGAATGCAGTGATAAAGCATTGGGACTGTCTAAGTTTATGAATACATTTCTTGATATGAAGTCAAATGGTGTTTTAATCATTGACAAATCATTCATGAATGATATTTGCGCTTATGTTATATAGCGCTTTGGGTGTCTTGAAAGGCACAATATAAATGTAATGATTCTTGTTATTTGCCAGTATTGCTGGATTATTTATGGGTTAGGAAATGAATTAAATATGTTAATGTTTTAGAATTTGGTTAACGTGCCATTATTGAACAACTTAAAAATATCAGTTCAAATAAGTGATTAATCGTCTGTGTTTATAAACTTAAAAACCATGAGCAAACAGGTCACTTACAGTTTGTAATGTTTAATAAGTCATTTATAAGATAGGCATGGTCTATAAAACATTATCTACTACTACTACTGCTGCTTACGGCTGCTCCTTGTTAGAGGTCGCTACAGTGGCTCATCCATTTCCATCTCCTCCTGTCCTCTGCATCTTTCTCTGTCACACCAGCCACCTGCATGTCCTCCCTCACCACATCCATAAACTTCCTTTTTGGCCTTCCTCTTTTCCTCTTGCCTGGCAGCTCCATCTTCAGCATCCTTCTCCCAATATATACCCAACATTGCTCCTCCGCACATATCCAAAACATCTCAATCTCTCCTCTCTTGCTTTGTCTCCAAACTGTTCAACCTGACCTGTCCCTCTAATATCTACTACTACTTTCAGCTGCTCCCGTTAGGGGTCGCCACAGCGGATTATCTGTTTCCATCTCTTCCTGTCCTCTGCCTCTTCCTCTGACAAGCCAGCCACCTGCATGACCAGGGATAGACGCTAATATCTTTAAGCACTGGCCCCATGGGCCACCAAGCCTCTAAATTTGATGGCCAAAGTACATTTTTGTGGGCCAAATGTAAAAACAAAGAAAAGGCAATTTAACACAACACTGTGACACATCAACAAATGAAAAGACATCAACAAAATGAAAATATACAACTATTTATTTAAATTGAAAACTCAAGTTCATTTGTAAACATACATACATAGTCTCTGTCTCTTAGTTCAGTCTCTTTTTCGCACCCCCCGCTCCATGCCTCTGCCTCATACACGCTCTCTCTCGCTCCCTCAATCCCTCCCAGCATTGTGCCTGTCAGCCATGTCAGCAATAAAAACATGACAAAAAGCAGTAGAAAACCTGTAACACATACTTCTAACTGTAGCCAAAATTGTCAAAATACATGGGCAGAATGAATATTTTTTTTTATAATTATTTAAATTGAAAACTCAAGTTTTTGTAAACATATGGTACATATATTCTCTCACAGTCTCAGTTCAGTCTTTTTCGCATCCCTCTGCCTCATTCACTCTCTCGCTTGCTTGCTTTCTCCCTCCCAGCATTGTCCTGGCATCAGTCGTGTGCAATAAAAACATTAAAAAGAAGAAGTAGAATTCTAATCCGCAAGAACCGAAATATAGTGGGCTTGGTACAGCTTCTCCAGTGTTGGTTCGCAGATGTCATTGTAGCTGTGGAGAATGAATCTAGAGCAGTAAAGTTGCCGACAACAACTTTAACACCATTAACTATGAGCAACTAGCTGCAATACAAACAGAAAATATGCTACACGAGCTAGCCAACAATAGCCTACTGCTGATGAAGAGTAGCTAACGTTACATTATTTGTCCAATAAATTTAGGTAGCTGCTCTACTTACTAGCATTAGCGCTATGTTAATTTTTGCAGTGTGGCAGGAATGAGGGAAAACACAGGAGACCAAGGCGAGTTTGATGTTTATTCCTCAACTCCAAAAACCTACTGCCGCAGGAACAACCCTGCACCGGCGAGTCCGGGAACGTAAACCACGCCCCCGGCTCACAGTCCTGCTGGGTGAGAGGCATAGCCCCTAGTGTCTGCCACACAGCCCCCCCCCCCGAACACCCAGAAGGGACTCCTGGAAAGAAAATTAGTGTCTCACTGGAGGCTTAAGCAGCTTGCCCTAACGGCTGCGCCGTCCCTCAGCCAAAACAGTAGGTGAAACACAGTCCAAAGCCGGCTGAGAAGCAGAACGCTGAACCCGTGAAGACACTGCCGGGGTCCTGGAAGGAGGACAACCCCGACGGGGAACCTGGGCCGTAAACACAACTTCGTCTACCACCCTGTGCGCCGGTTTAAGCCTATCAAGCGTGACACGCTCCCTACGCCCACCCATATCTAGCACAAAATCCTTAGGACTCATCTCAAGAACCCGAAATGGGCCATCGTATGGGGGTTGGAGGGGTGAGCGGTGATCATCATGCCGTACAAAAACAAAACGAGCTGACATGAGCTCCGCAGGCACGAATGACCGCGTAAAACAGTGGTGAACGGGGCCTGGAACCCAAGTGCTGTCGGACAAAAAAGGATAAACGGCCGGACGGGGTCGAGGAGGGGAACTCCCAGGCAAAAATTCCCCAGGGACGCGGAGCGGCTGACCGAGCACCAGCTCAGCGGGTGACGCGTCGAGGTCCTCCTTAGGAGCCGAACGCAACCCGAGCATAACCCAAGGTAAACGCTCCACCCAGTTACCATCCGAGAGCGCAGCGCCGCCTTGAGCAACCGGTGAAAACGTTCACACAACCCTTTAGCCTGAGGGTGATACGCGGTAATGCGGTGTACCTGCACACCCAAGGATCGCGCAAGTGCCGACCAGAGCTCTGACACGAACTGGGGGCCCCTGTCTGAGGTGATATCTGACGGAGTGCCGAGACGGGCGACCCAGGAGGAAAGAAAAGCGCGTGCAACATCCGAGGATGTTGTGGAGGATAGAGGGACAGCCTCTGGCCACCTGGTGGTCCGATCTACCATCGTGAGCAGGTGCGTAAAACCCTGTGAAGAAGGTAGAGGGCCCACCAGGTCCACATGCACGTGGTCAAAACGTCTGGCCGGGATCGGAAACGGTTTGAGGGGCGATTTAGTGTGCTGGTGGACCTTAGCGCGCTGGCACGCTACACATGCAGCTGCCCACCCCTTGACATCCTTGCGGAGGCCAGGCCAGACGAACTTGGAACCGACCAACTTCACCGACGCCCGAACTCCAGGGTGCGAGAGGGAGTGAATCGAATCGAAAACTTTACGGCGCCAGGCCACTGGAACAACGGGGCGGGGACGGCCGGTGGAGACATCGCAGAGGAGGGCAGGACTGCCTTCCTGCATCACAGCGTCCTCTAGCTTGAGACCGGTACGCGTTGACCTAAGGGCAAGGACGTCCGGGTTGCTGGGCTGGTCGGCAGCCATAGCGGAGAAATCCACACCGAGGTGCACAAGACACACAAGCACACGCGACAGACAATCAGCAACAGGGTTGGACTTCCCGGCCACATGCTGAATGTCCGTTGTGAACTCGGAGATCGCCGCTAGGTGGTGCTGTTGACGAGCAGACCACGGCTCAGTCACCTTGGACATGGCAAAAGTCAGTGGCTTATGATCCACATAAGCCGTGAATGGGCAACCCTCCAGCAGGAAGCGGAAATGCCGTGCAGTGCCAGCAACTCCCGGTCAAAAACGCTGTACTTGCGCTCGCTATCCTGCAGTTTGCGGCTAAAAAATGCGAGTGGCTGCCACGCATTCGCCACACGCTGTTCAACCACAGCCCCCACGGCTATGTCAGACGCATTGGTTGTTAAAGCTATGGACGCCGTGGGTGTGGGATGGGCAAGGGGGGCAGCGTTAGCCAGGGCGCACTTAGCTCTGTCAAAGGCCTGGACCTGTTCGGGAGTCCAGTCGACAGGGTCGTTAGCCTTCTTAAGCCGCAGGGCTTCGTAAAGTGGCTGAAGGAGGTGGGCAGCGCGAGGGAGGAAACGGTTATAGAAATTCACCATGCCCAAGAATTCCTGCAATGCCTTAACAGAGACTGGGCAGGGAAATTCTGCCACCGCTTGCACCTTAGAAGGCAACGGGACCGCGCCTTGCGGCGAAATGCGGTGACCCAAGAAGTCAATCACCGGCAGTCCAAACTGACACTTGGCCGGGGTTGACTATCAGGCCGTGTTCGTCCAGACGACGGAAAACCTGTTTCAGGTGCGCCAGGTGCTCTTCAGCTGACAGACTGGCCACTAATATGTCAACGAGATAAACGAACATGAAAGCAAGGTCGCGCAACACCGAGTCCATCGGCCTCTGAAAGGTTTGCGCTGCCCCCTTCAAGCCAAAAGGCATGCGCATGAACTCACAAAGCCCAAACGGGGTGATCACTACGGTCTTGGGCACGTCCTCTGCGCGCACGGGAACCTGATGATAGCCGCGCACCAGGTCCACCTTAGAGAAAATAGTGGTACCTGCCAGGCGTATGGAAAAGTCCTGTATGTGTGGGATGGGATAGCGGTCATTGGCGGTGACGTTGTTCAGGCGGCGAAAATCGCCGCAAGGCCGCCACGACCCATCCGCCTTGGGCACCATGTGAAGCGGCGAGGCCCACGGGCTGTTTGAACGCCTCACTATACCCAGACGCTCCATGATGGCGAACTCCTCCTTAGCTATAGCCAATTTTACCGTGTTGAGGCGCCGCGCGTGCGCGCGCAAAAGCTGGCAGTCCCACCGTGGGAATGAAGTGTTCTACCCCGTGTTTAGTAACCGCGGTGGAAAAGGCAGGCGTAGTCACCGATGGAAAATCCGCCAGCAAACGCTGAAAAACATCCCCTAATGCCAAAAAGTTAGCGTGTGTTAACGGCCCAGCTCCCCCTGTCTCGCATGGAACAGTGGCGAAAGACACAGCATCAATTAAACGGCGGTTTGCAACATCAACAAGCAGACCATTAGCGCACAGAAAATCCGCGCCGATAATAGGAACAGTAATGGCGGCCATTACAAAGTCCCACTCAAAATGGCGCCCGTGGAAGCAAACAGTCACCAACCTTGTGCCAAACATCGCAGTGGACGAACCGTTAGCTGCACTTAACTGTAGGCCGCCGCCTTCGGCCGAGCTGTCTGTCTTAGCAGGAGGGAGTAGGCTCTTTTGCGAGCCTGAGTCCACCAGAAACCGTCTTCCTGACATCGTGTCCTTAATGAAGAGCAGCTCACTACGTCCGCCAGCGCCCACAGCTGCTACTGAGCGCTGCCCTGGAGTTTCCCGGCGCCTCAAACGTGCACGGAGGGACGCAGCGCCTCGCCTTGCTGCCGAACCGCCGGTGGAAGAAACAGAGGCCGCTCCCGCGCCGTCTCCGGGCAGTCACTTCAGCCACCACTGCCGGGTCCGCGTCCTCCGACGTCGGCTGCAGAGGCTCCGATGCCACACTCTGCACAGAGAACCGTCTGGTAGCCAGCAGGACCCGATCGGCCTCCTCAGCCAAACCTCGGCAGTCACCAGCGGCCAGACACGGGGAGTTAGCCAAAGCTGCGCGCACAGGAGACGGGAGCTGGCGCAGGAAAACGTGCGGGAAAAGGAACCCACCTTCTACTGAGCCTAGCAGCGACAGCATATTGTCCATGAGATCCACAGCCGTCCCGTCGCCCAAACCGGATAGGGAAAGGATTCTATCTGCCCTCTCTGCGGTAGATAGGCTGTACCTCCGGAGCAGAAGATGTTTGAGGGACGTATCTATCGAGTTGCGGAGGGGCGCGCAACAGCTGCATGGCCCGGTGTGTGGACTGCTGGTCCAGCGCAGCGACGACCAAATAGTATCTGGAGTCGTCCGCGGAGATTCCACGCTGGTGGAACAGCGCCTCGACATGCTGGAACCACGAGGCCGGGTCGCTCTGCCAGAACTCTGGGAGTTTCACAGCCGCGGCGAGAACGGCCGGCTGTGTGAGTTGGGGCGGCGTGGCCGAAGTGGATTCACACTCCTCTTCTGCTCCAAACATGTTCAATTCGGGGTCACCAATGTGGCAGGAATGAGGAAAAACACAGGAGACCAAGGCGAGTTTGATGTTTATTCCTCAACTCCAAAAACCAACTGACGCAGGAACAACCCTGCACCGGCGAGTCCGGGAATGTAAACCACGCCCCCAGCTCACAGTCCTGCTGGGTGAGAGGCATAGCCCCTAGTGTCCGCCACAGCAGCATATAAACCTAACCAGCTAGCTAGCTAAACTAGATTAGAATTAAACCAACCCACCTTGCTATGGCTTTATTGTTTGCATATCCATGCACCATGTCCACGCCGTTCTTGATATGGAGTTCAATAAGCTCAGGGAAAGCACTGAATACGATTTCGTTACATACAGACAAGGCTCAACATTTTCGGTTTTTATTTTTCGAAGCCATCCAGCATCCCGAATTTCCCTACAAGAGGACACTGTTACATAACCTCACACTAACAGGAACAACTTTTGGATCCGTGGAAACATAAAATCTGGGTGAAAATCAGTTTAAACCGATCTGCTCCTTTTAAAAAAAATCTGGGTATTTTTCGGTGAAAATCAGTAAAAACCGAAAACGCTGAGCCTTGCGTACAGAATAGTATGCAATGTTGAAATTTTTAATCATTTTCTCCTGTTATCCACTCTCCATTTGACGTATTTGTCTCCCCATAGGTGTATTTTCAGGCGATGTAACTGCAAGGTGTGCAACTGTGCACCTTAAGTGTTGTCCACTTTTTCCATGAATTGTGATGTGGTGTTCCCTGAAGGCATTGTTTCAGATAAAAAATGAGCTAGACTTCTTGGCTTGTTGAGGAAAAATGTTATGTCCTTAGATTTGTCATATTCTAGCCACTTAATCTCTTGCTTCCATTCACTCCTAAATTTTCGTTGCCGTTCCGTTTTTTCATAGTCCACCTTTTGTGTTTCTGATTCTTCTGTAGGGATTGTGTTCGCAGCTTGAGTAATGTTAGGCTTAGTAAACGCATACTTCAGCAGACATATCGGCAGCTAGCCGGTGATGGTAAAATTAAGTTATTGTTAGCTGTTTTCGTAGAATGTTGAATTAAAAGCCGCGAATGAATCGGGATGTTTGTGGAACTTTGACGTTGCATTTGCGAAGGGCGATGGGTATTTAAAAAAAAACAACCTTGACTTGGTGACCACAGGGGGCCACCTACTGGGGCTATATGGTGGCCACAGAGTAATTTTTTATGGCCTCGGGCCATGGTCAATGTCGAACCCTGATGACGTCCCTCACTGCACCCATAAACCCCCTCTTTGGCCTTCCTCTTTCCCTCTTGCTTGGCAGCTCATTATTCAGCATCCTTCTCCCAATATACCCAGCATCTCTTCTCCGCACATGACCAGACCATCACAATCTCTCCTCTCTTGCTTGGTCTCCAAACCATCCAACCTGAGCTGTCCTTCTAATATACTTGTTCCTAATCCTGTCCTTCTTTGTCACTCCCACTGAAAGTATTTAAACTCATCCACCTTCGTCACCTCTACTTCTTGCATCCTCACCATTCCTCTGTCCTCTCTCTCATTCACGCATATGTATTCCATCTTGTTCCTACTGACTTTCATTCCTCTTCTCTCCAGTGCATACCTCCACCTCTCCAGGCTCTCCTCAACCTGCTCCCTACTCTCACTTACAGATCAGTCATCCGTGAACAACATAGTCCACGGACACTTATGCCTGATTTTGTCTGTCAGCCTGTCCATCACCATTGCAAACAAGAAAGGGCTCAGAGCTGATCCTTGATGTATCTCACCTCCACCTTCAACCCATCCGTCATTCCTACCGCACACCTCACACGGCACACCTTATACATATCCTGCACCACTCCTACATACATCTCTGCCATACATCTCATACAACTTTCTGGGCACCCTGTCATATACTTTTTCATAATCCACAAAGACCGCAATGTAACTCCATCAACATTCTCAAAGCAAACATCGCATCTTTACTGCTCTTTTGTGGCATGAAACCATACTGCTGCTCGCTAATCATCACCTCTCCTCTTAACCTAGCTTCTATTACTATACGTTTCGGACAACTAAACATCAGGTTAAAAAAAAAGAGAAGTATAGCTCATAGCTAAAACTAACTGAATTGGGGGGCCTATAAATTAAGATGCAGAGTAAAAGGGGAGGGCCAGTGATTAAAAAAACATAAAACCTCAAAAGAGATAAAATGACCAAAAGTAACAGGATGGCACTTAAGACTTATAAAAAAACATGTAGGCCTCCCCCTCCACCAGAGGGCCTGGGAATATGAAAATATGCAAAATCGGGGCCAGTGTCCTCTGTGGACAGCCATGTCTCAGTAATCATAAAAAAGTCCAGAATAAAATAATTAATGATAAAGGAGTTATTACCGAAAGATCTCACATTCAAGAGGCCAAAATTGTTTGGTTTCAAAGCAGAGTTAAAACCAATGGGCTTATAGCAAATAGGATGCAAATTGCAGATATTTGCTCCGGATATTGGGTTGTTGTTTCTACTATTAGATGTGTCACGTGGATGAGAGGCACGGTGCCTAATAGTTTGTATGGGGAAAACTCCCGGTGAGAGGGTCAATGACAGATGAGGTCAGTGGATGGAGCCATTGCGCGGAACAGTACCGTGAAGTACCACCACAGGCGGAAGCGGGATGTAAACAGTCCGTTATGTGGAGAGGACTGTACGGTGTGCTGCAGGTTGGCCGCTAGCATCCGGCTACCCAGCCTGTTTGAGTGGACTCCGTCAGATGTGACGAAGGGGCGATGATCCCAAAACAGGTTAAAATTGTCAATAAAACCAATATTGTGAGATCTGCAGGCAGAGATGAGCCGCGTGTGCAGGCTGAGGATTTTTCTGAAACACCCTGCTTCACGGGCCTGTGTCGGAATAGGACCTGAAATAAAAAAAGACTTTCCACAAGTACTTAAATACCTGAAAAGGTCAATAAAATCCTTTTTTGATAATTCAGACTGCTGATGAGCTGCATTGTTTGTCCCCACATGAACGATCACTTGATTGGTGGAGGATGGGAGTGAGCGATGAGCGGATCAACTCTGGGAGTTTATTCAGGATATCAGGAACAGTGGCTCCAGGGAAACTGAGTGGCTGCGTTGAGAAAAAGGATGTTCCTGATTATGGAATCCCCAACTATTAATGTGGCTGGAGGGAAAAGGGGATGAGGAGAAGTCAGCTGTGGGTGTACATGATCCACACTGTGTTGAAATTGCCGACTGGGGATGTGGTGTCCGAGCAAACAGGTGTTGTGACGAGGCAGTGACATCAGCAATGAGAATGGATTTCTCTGCTGGCTCGGAGCACGGAAGACTTCGAGAGCATCTAATCACGATGACGGGAAGAGGAGGTCATTACCCGCGATGAGGGTTGTTGTTTTGGCTTCACAGTGGGATGGTGAGCCACCTGAACACCACTAGCCACCAGCGGGGTAGCTGCAGTGTCGGCAAGTGCCATTTTTTTAGAAAGGCCCCGATCGAGATGCGTTGGAGCTGCAGGAACATCAGCTGGGTGGACTGGAGTGTTGTCAGACAGGGTCACGTAGCGGTTGGAGAGGCCTAGGTAAAGGGGGGAGGCAGCCCCGTCAGAGCCTCTCTTGCGACTGCGGACCACCACTTCAGCCCAGAAATACTGGTGGTTCGGCGTTGAGCAGGGGGAGAGCTGTGGACACAGAACTGTGTCCTGGATGGTTGCACTGAGAGCGGCAATCCTTTTGGACTGCCCAGAAGCCACGTCCATGAAGCTGGACAAGAGGCAGTCTTTCTTATGGAGTTCATCAGAAAGCTGTCGAAAATCCTCTTCAAGGTCAGCGATCTTTATATTTGCTTTCTTCAGTAGCACACTGTCCTCACAGGGCAAAGTTGGCATAATTGTTTGGTTAGCTTAGCAACAGGCTAGAAACAAGCCACACAGCCCCAGCGCTACAGAATCGGAGGCTTCGGTGTGATTGTCAGTGCAGGAGCCGATGATCAAATAAAATCCACCAAGGGGTTGTTAGATATTAAAGTTAAAAGTTAAAGTGAAATTTAAAAAAGTTAAAAGCAAGCAGAGCAACAAACAAACCATCACCTGGGAACCGATAGGGTATATGACTCATATTCCAGTACAGGTGAACATGGAGGGGAGATTATCACACCTTCAATTTCCAGGTTCATACTCCTCACTCTGTTTGACAATCTCTTCACCTCCAACACACTCTTGACCTGCTCTTCTTTCAGATTACTCTGACCCCATTTCTCCTCCCATCCCACACCAGTTTGAACCCACCTCTGATGCTCCTGGCCTTACTCCTCTTCCACCTGGTGTCTTGCACACACAGTATATCTATCTTCCTTCTCTCTATCATATCAGCCAGTTCTCTCCCTTTACCAGTCATAGTGCCAACAAGTTCCGACTCTCACCTCCACACTCCTACCTTTCCATCTCTCCTGGTGCCTCTGGACATGCCTTCCCCTCTCTCTTTCTCCCTCACTCAACAGTAGCATAGTTTGCACTGGCACTCTGCTGGCCAACAGTGGCGGTTGTTGGTAAGTAACCCAGGCCTTTACAGATCCGGTACTGAAATCTGATTTATGATCCGCATATTTGGCAAAGGTTTTACGCCTCTAATTTGGCAAAGGTTTTACGCCAGATGCGCTTCATGGTGCAACCCTCCCCATTTAACTGGGCTTGGGACTGGCACTAAGAATGCACTGGCTTGTGCATCCTCAGTGGCTGGGTTCTATAAAGGCTTTATAATGGAGGTTAATATAAAATGTTACTGTATTATTTCATAGATCCTAATAATCTGTTTGTCTTCACCAGAGGAGTTTATATAAAACGTTACTGTATTATTTTATAGATCCTAATAATTAATCTGTTTCAGAGTCTTTACCAGAGGAGTTGAAGTCCAAGAAACAGTCATTAGCCTCCCGTCTGGCCGAAAGGCTCCAGACCTCCATCTGTGACAGTGAGAAGGACGAATTTCGACCAGAAAAGAAACGAATTCGGTCCTCAGCTTTTGAGCAGGTGGTAACTATAGATGCATTTACTTTTTATAATTTTTAATCTGTTATCTTGAATACAGAGAAATAGAAGTGAATCAGAAGAGTGCCTCTTTCTATCCCAGACCCCTAAGAGGAGGTGCCTGGAGCGTGGAGTAGTGTTCCTTGATGATGAACCAGAGTTGATGCCAGGACCCCAGAGTTGGAACATGGAGTTGAGCAGCCAGTCCCAGGCTGTGGGTACAGAACGTACCTCAGAATGCTGTGTGAGTACATTAAAGTTATGGGTATTCTAAGAGGTATAAATTATACTATAGTTTTGGAGAAATAGTTCTTGCTCATGTTATGGTGATCTTCTAACGCTTCATTGTCACAATTCACTTTCACCACTGGGTGGCTGTAGACTCCACTCAATTCAAAGAGGCTTTGGTTAAGAAAACAAGAAACTCTGGAAGTATATAGGTTTTTAAACAAGACGGCACTTATTTTGACAGATGACAGGTCAGGCACAGGAAAACAGTCACTTTACTAACAGTGCTTTTTTCCCCACACATAATAGATGTGTGAAAATTGATATGATTTTTCTTATATTTAACTGAGTTCTATTTATATAATCATCAAATATTAAATTCCAGGTCAGTGGATCTCCATTTTATTAAATATATTCATGCTTCAAGACTGATTACCTATCTTTATTTTGGAATGATAAAGGAAAGAGATAATGCAAATAAGATTCAAACTGACAAAGTTTAGTAGAATGTCTGGCTCAAAATAGGTTTGTTTGGCTATTGACCCAGAAGTAAGAGTCATGTCGTTCAGCTTGCAAGATTTGGTAGATAGAATAAATTTTAGGATACCAAGCGATGCCCTAATTTTCATTTAGATACTTAAGGGAAGCATCATGGCAACACAGGCAAAAGGCCAAGTCAGCAGGAGCACCAACAGTTATGTCATACCTTGGATTTGGACAAGTTAGAGAATACTGGGTGTGCTTAAATCTTTTAAGATGAGTCCTTTCACCACTCAATTACAAACTGATATGTGGTTTCATGTTTAGCCATACCATCTACCTAGATTCGTTGGGAGGGGGCTTTAGACCCCCCCCTCCAAAAAAAAACTGTTTGTGAGTGAGCGCATCTAAAATATATGCTGTTGTGAGATGTTACAGATTTTGCACATTTTTTTAAAATTGAAATTATAATCCTTATTCTTCAGAAATTTGTTAAAATATTTTTTATGCGCCCCCACCACTTATTTTCTCTTACCCCCCACCCTTTTATTCTATCGCTTGATATTGCCCACGCTGTTTCACTTGAGGCAGGACTTAACAGAAAAACCATTGACAGAGGTGCAAGAGAGACGTGCTCCATCACCTTTAACATGCTCAGACATCGATCTTTTGATAAAACTTTCAGTGCTTCTTATGTCAGCTTGCTTTTTTTGGTTTGTTACTTCCCTAAAAACAACATTCAGACAAGTTAACTTAAACTTTGTCAAACTGGTTTAAAAGCATGTGTTTTACAATGTCGATGTTAAGTGTTCGATCAGGATATTATGTAATGTTATATATATTGTGTAGTCAAAACTAGGCCTGCTTCCAATTATGAACTGAAAACAATGATGTAGTATATTTCTGTTTAAGTCACACAACAGTTGTGTGTTGCACCTGGTTAATAATTTTATCTAGTAATCAATCAGTCAGACAACCGAGTTGCATTTTATGTAGCGCTTTTCTAGCTGCGTTGAGATAAAAGTTCCAGTCAGTGTGGGGCCTATGAGGGCAAGCCTTGGCATTTTAGAATGAAAGCGATCATTCCAAAGACTTGTGACAGTAAACTTGGCACACAAAGTTGCTGCAAGATGTACTAATTTATTAGGACCACGACATTAAATTACCTGCCACTTTCATTAATGGAAAAATGTATTTTTTTTCCCAAGCTTCCACAATTTTTTCAGCAATTGACTCAAGAAATTGGCAAGCGGATCAAACATCCTAGATGCACTCATTTAACCAGATCAAAACAGAAAACACGGTCACTATTAACTAATTACAGTGACAGTATGTAAGATTTTTGTTTGAATTTTGCTCCAAAGCATATCTAAAGTGGACACACTGACTGAGTTTCATGGACCAGTTTATCCCATTTTGACGTTTCACAGCAAGCCCTGCCCTTCTATAACAAATCGGAGAAGCTCAAAGGGAAGGGGTATATTAACCAATCAGAGAAGTTCAAAGGGAAGGGGCATATCTCCTGGCTGTCAAGAAACTTTGTGCACACAATTGTAGGCTTGTCTCCCCTCACCAAATGAAAATAGCGATCTAATTTCAACTAGAACTTATAGGCTACAAGAGGGAAAACATCTTCACTGAAACAATGGGCCTCATTCATGAAATGATCTTAGGCACAGGTTTGTTCTTACACAGTTGCGGAGGTTTTAGCCCTCAAATTTGTCTAATATAGAAGATGGAGAGCCCAGATAAGCCCTGAATCTAGACACGATTTCATTAATGAGGACCAATGTTGGTGTAATGAAAGAATTTTTTTTTTTACATTCATAGATTATCAGCTGTGATGTATTATACTCTCTTCATGGCATTATTGTGGGTCTTGGGCGTAGTCACACAAGGTGCCTCTACTTCAAAAATAGTGATCTTTATGTTTATAAATCTTAAAAAAGCAGTGTTGGTTTAAGTTAAGATTTACCTTTGAAAAATATTTTTAATGTATAGATTATCAACTGCAATACATTATACTCTCTTCACGACATTACCAGCAATCTTGGGTATATGTCAGTGGTATTTATATGCAGGGGAGGCCTGTGTGCATCCAGGTTTTCATGTGATTTCATTGATTAGTCCTCCTTTCTTTTTGTGATTGTGTTAATTAGTGGCATCAGCTGTTGTAGTGTTTGGTTGGAAAGAGAACCTGCATACACACGGTACTCCATGGCACATAATTGAATACCATTGCTGTAGACGGGCTTCTCATGCAAGTGCTTGAGAAGTCCACCCTCAAGTTTGTACAGACTTGCTACTTCTAAAGTACTTGCTTTATTTTATAAATATTTACCTATAAGTAGAAAAGTGCTTCACAGCCACAGTGTTAGTGAGGCGAAGAGATTTGCTGAAAATGTTTTTTTGTTTTTTTTGACATGCACAGGAGAAGGGTGGGTTTTGCTAATTTTGACAAGCAAACTCATGAACCTGATTCAGAGTGAAAGGTTACGGGAGGGAAGAAGGAAATGGAGAGAGGGGGGTGAATTTTATTTAGTGGTGTAATTTCAGAATCTTGCTCACTCTTGCTCATTTTGCTAAATCAGGAATCAGGAACAATTCATTGTCATTTCTTACATTTACTTGCATACACAAAGAAACAAAATTTAGTTTCCCCCAGCTCACAGCACTGCGACACAAAACACACATCCAAAATTTCACAAAAATGACACCACCAAAAACAAAAAAACAGCGAGAACAAAGCAAAAAAAAAAAAAAAAGCAAAACGGCACAAACAGTTTAATAACACAGCCCACTCAGTACAATGCAGTAAAAAAAAAATCCTCTGTCCAGAGAGTGAATGCCAGCCAGGATGACTGTTGGAACTGCCGGTCTGCATGGGTTAGCAGTTAGCTTAGCCTGCCCCACTTCCGCGTCCTGCCATACCACCCTTGGTGTTTCCTCCCCGGGTGCAGCTCCAGGCAGGGACCGTGGTCCCTGGGCCCATCGGACGAAGCAGACCAGGCTCCCTCAGCTGATCCAATGCTAGCTCTCCCAGCCAGGCA
The DNA here is from genome assembly GCF_029633865.1 of Lampris incognitus. NCBI lineage: Eukaryota > Metazoa > Chordata > Actinopteri > Lampriformes > Lampridae > Lampris > Lampris incognitus. The sequence goes on along the minus strand of NC_079217.1, from coordinate 46,169,148 downwards.
CCTTCAACACACCTCCCCCGCACTCCACATGACGACGCAGACAAAAACCCTGCAGTCGAAGCTAGGCGCGGGCCGCCACCAGACCGCCTCGGTGTTTCCTCTCAGGTACAGCTCCGGGCAGGGCCATACAGCTCCGGAAAGGGCCGTAAGCTCTCTCAGCTGATCCAACGCCACGTCTCCTAGCCATTACACGTAAAAAAATCAACAAACGCAATAAAAAGCTTCTCACGAAAACACAAACTTAGATGCAGACATGGACAAAGACACTGCATAGTCGGCACTGGTTGAGGCCGCCCCAAATGCGAGTTCGCGCCGCCATCTTCCCACACCAGAAGCTATATCTAAAATTACATGCTGTAGCTTTAAATATGCAAAACATTTGCCTAAGAAAAAAAATCATTAGGAAATGATCATATGCCCAGACATTTAGTTTTGAATATATTACAAATGCACCTAAAGTAATATCTACACATCAGCAGTCAAAAATCAACCAAATGGGCCAGGACACCAAACCCGAAAAATTGTACCTTCTGATTATCATTTTTACACAAACGTTGGTACCCCTGATCTGGGATCAGTTACTCTCTAATATCTCTTTGGCAACTTAGGTCAATTATATTTGATTTTCGCTGTTTTTAATGATCTAAAACAGCCCCTGTTCCGACACTTAACAATGACACCAGGAACTGTCTATGTCTTAAAGACACACAGATACGTAAATGTGCAACAAACTGGACCAGTTGGTGAAACAAGATGTCTACCATTGGTTGATGACCATCGCAGAATGTGTGGCTAAGTAGAAAAAAATGTTATGTCTGAGTTAAAATTAGTCCAGTTATCAAAATATTAACCCTGTAAGCTCAAAAGAGCAAGTTGAAAAAGAGGACTGTTATGCTACCACAAAACATAGCATTTTGTGTTGTTGTCTGAGTAGTTTGACCAGCTCCTGTCTTTAGAAGAGAAAAATGCAGCGACTAGTGTTGTTGAACAGCACTGTCAACAGTAGATAAATCAAGTGCATCAGTAACCACCATGCTGTGAACAGTATCACAATTCTGTGGGCTGAATAATCAATGGTAGTACGTTCATTCTAATTTCCACAGGCCAACATATTACTTGTAATTATTATGTAAGCTTAGAGTGGAAGAATGTTCTACAATCCTCCAAAGAATTGCTTCGAGTACTGCGCCAGATGTGTGCCTTGTGTTTGGGATAGTGAAGGTGGAAAAAGGCAATGAGGGAAAGTGAAGAGTCGAAAACGTGCGGACATCTCTGGTTTCCCTGCAGCTATCTGACCCGGGCTCTTTTGTCCCGCAAGCGCTGACTGACGACCTGAATGGGGCCCTTTGAAGCAAGCTCCAGTTTTAATTAAGAGATTTTGCCTCACTTGGGCCGCTGATCTGTGAAAGCCACAGGGATAAATATTGAATGGGGTTCACCCACTGGTTACTGTGCCCCAGGGATAAACAGGTGCTTCAGAGGGCAGATATTTGCTGGGGCCCCTGCCCATACTGTGTGCCTATGAAGGGAAGAAGGAGGTGTTTGGTGTCATGTTTTCTGAAGTATTGAGTATTGTAACCCACCCTTATTGGAATACATTCCATGCCTTCGAAGGCTTTGGAATGAGGAGCAAATTGGCGTCCAACGTGAGGCGCCAGTGACACAGAGCTGTCCCACAGCCTACGGCCCTTCAACAGCCTTTGACTGCACTCTTGGAGTATGAGATTTCCATCTCTCAGGTGTTGTCAGTGGAATATAGCAACAGCAGCAGAGAAGCCTGGGTATTATTACCTGTGAATAGTCAAGTATTTAGTGACACCACTAAATTTAGGCATCATTTCCACTTATTTGGAGGCTCCATTCATGCAGTGTGTGCCAGGCTAATAACCTATATACACCGATCAGCCAAAACATTAAAACCACCTGCCTAATATTGTGTAGGTCCCCCTCGTGCCGCCAAAACAGCTCTGACCAATGGATGCCTGGACTCCACAAGATCTCTGAAGGTGTCTTCTGTTATCTTGCTCCAAGATGTTAGCAGCAGATCCTTTAAGTCCTGTAAGTTGCGAGATGGGGCCTCCATGGATTGGACTCGTTTTTCCAGCACATCCCACAGATGCTCGATTGGATTGAGATCTGGGGAATTTGAAGGTCAAGGCAACACCTTGAACTCTTTGTCATGTTCCTAAAACCATTCCTGTAAAATGTTTGCAGTGTGGCAGGGCGCATTATCCTGCGGAAAAAGGCCACTTCCATCAGAATCGACTCTATTGGTCGAGTGTGCCTATGCATACGAGGAATTTGACTCCAGTTTATTGCAGTTTCTACTATGTGCATATATCACTCACAGGAAAAGTCATAACGAAAAACAAAAATAAATGGAATAATAAATAGAATGTTGGAGGTAAGTATGCAAAACAGGTGTGTCAACTTTACAGAGTTTTGTAATGGCTGAATAATTTATAACTTATTCTGCTTATATATGCTAATATTTTATATTAGCATATATCCAACCTACTATACTAAATATTTTAGTTTCTGCCTGTAGGTTGGAGACAAGATGAACCAAGCAGTGATCAGAATACCCCAAAGCTGCCGGGGAACAGAGCGATATACATCTGTAAGAATTGTGTAGCAGGGGTCGAGTGTGTTATTATCCCTGGTGGGATAATTAATATGCTGTCTGTATTTTGGTAGTGTGTAGTTTAATTTTGCTCTATTAAAGTCCCCAAGGATTATGAAAAGTGAGCCGGTAATCTGGTTGGCTAGGGTTTGCAGTGTGCCATTCACGCTGGCCTGGTGTGGGACGTAAACACCGACCAAGATGAAGGATGAAAACTCCCGTGGTGAAAATGGCTTGTTTATGAACAATGTCTCCAAGTTCAGGCTGCAGTATTTACTTAACACTGTGACACCTGTACGCCAACCCTTGTTTAGAAGCAAATTCCTCCGCCCTTCGCTTTCCCGATAGCACTGTTACGCGATCCGCTCAGTGTAGGCAGAAGCCCGATAGATGTCTTGATGTATGCTCAATAATCCAGGTAAGAAAATCAAAGAAGGTTGAATCAGTTCATCTGGGTACAACGTTTATTTACAGATATGTTTCATCACTCAACTAAGCGACATCTTCAGTCTAAACTGACTGCAGGTATCCCCACCCCTTATCAACAATACAGTACAATAGTTGCATAACGACGAAACCAATGACTAGTTTCATATGCAAATATGGGTGTGACCATTAACTAGAGTTACAATGGCCATGTGTACTATTCACAGAGGATTAAGGAATGTTGCAGTCACAGCATTGTAAGATGGCGACAGATGCATAATGACCGGAATCAACGACCAGTTTCATATGACTATGGGTGTGAAATTAACTAGAGTTTCAATAGTTTCAGTATTGAAACTATTGAATATGAGTGACAGTAACTTCTTCCCACAGTACAGCCAGATGCCTCCTCTTCCCCAGGTAAACGACCCACATGCACTTGGCCATCCACATGATGTAAAAGGAAACATGATTCATCAGACAGGCCACCTTCTTCCATTGTTCCATGGTCCAGTTCTGATACTCACGTGCTGATTGTAGGCCCTTTCGACCGTGGACAGGTCTGACCTGTCTGCAGCAAGCTGCAAAGCACTGTGTGTTCTGACACCTGTCTATTATAGCCAGCATTAACTTTTTCATTTGAGCTACAGTAGCTGTTCTGTAGGATTAGACCTGATGGGTTAGCCTTCGCTCCCAATGCGCATCAGTGGGCCTTTGGCACTCATGACCCTGTCGCCGGTTCACCGGTTGTCCTTCTTTGGACCACTATTTTGGTAGGTACTGTCCACTGCATACCAGGAACACCCCACAAGACCTGCCATTTCAGAGATGCTCTGACCCAGTTGTCTAACCATCACAAATTGGCCCTTGTCAGACGCTCAGATCATTATGCGTGCCCATTTTTCCTGCTTCCATCACATCAACGTCAAGAACTGACTGTTCCTTTAATGGCTAATATATCCCACTCCTTGACAGGTGCCATTATAAGAAGATCTTGTCCTTTTGGCTGCTCCTGTTAGGGGTCGCCACAGTGGATCATCTGTGTCCATCTCTTCCAGTCTTCCTGTCTTCCTCTGTCACACCAACCACCTGCATATCCTCTCTCACCACATCCATAAACCTCCTCTTTGGCCTTCTTCTTTTCTTCTTGCCTGGCCGCTCCATCTTCAGCATCCTTCTCCCAATATACCCAGCATCTCTCCTCTGCCCATGTCCAAACCATCTCAATCTCGCCTCTCTTGCTTTGTCTCCAAATGTCCAACCTGAGCTGTCCCTCTAATATACTCATTCCTAATCCTGTCCATCTTTGTCACTCCCAATGAAAATCTTAACATCTTCAACTCTGCCACCTCCAGCTCTGCCTCCTGTCTTTTTATCAGTGCCACAGTCTCTAAACCATATAACATAGCTGGTCTCATTACCATCTTGTAAACCTTTCCTTTAACTCTTTTTGGTACCTTTCTGTCGCAAATCAGTCCTGACACTCTTCTCCACCCAAACCATGCTGGCTGCAATCTCTTCTTCACTTCTCTTCTGCACTCCGTTACTCTGAACAGTTGACTCCAAGTATTTAAACTCATCCACCTTCCTCACCTCTACTTCTTGCATCCTCATCATTCTGCTGTCCTCCCTCTCGTTCCCACATATGTATTCTATTTTGCTCCTACTGACTTTAATTCCTCTTCTCTCCAGTGAATACCTCCACCTCTCCAGGGTCTCCTCAAACTGCTCCCTACTCTCTGTACAGATCACAATGTCATCCATGAACATCATAGTCCACCGAGACTCCTGCCTGATCTTGTCCGTCAACCTGTCCATCACCATTGCAAGCATAAAGGGTTCAGAGCCAATCCTTAATGTAATCCCACCTCCACCTTGAACCCATCCGTCACTCCCAAAACAAACCTTACCACTGTCACACTGCCCTCATACATATCCTTTACCACTCTTACATACTTCTCTGCCACTCCTGGCTTCCTCATATGATACCATACTCCTCTCATGGCACCCTGTCATATGAGTTCTCTAAAACCACAAAGACACAATGTTAACTCCTTCTGGCCTTCTCTATACTTTTCCATCAAAATTCTCAAAGGAAACATCGCATCTGTAATGCTCTCTCTTTTCACAAAACCATACTGCTGCTCGCTAATCATCACCTCTTCTCGTAACCTAGCTTCCACTGCTCTTTCCCATAACTTCATGCTGTGGCTGATCAACTTTATACCTGTGTAGTTGCTACAGTTCTGCACATCACCCTCATTCTTGAAAATCGGTACCATTATACTTCTTTTTCAGTCCTCAGGTATCCTCTCACTTTCCAAGATTGTGTTAAATATTCTAGTTAAAAACGCCGCTGCAATCTCTCCTAAACTTCTCCTTGCCTCCACAGGTATGTCATCTGGACCAACTGCCTTTCCACTCTTCATCCTCTTAATAGCTGCCCTCAATTCATCCTTGCAAATCCACTGCACATCCCAGTTCACTGTCCCCACATCATCCAACCTTCTCTTGCTTTCTCATTTTCTTCATTCATCCTCCCCTCAAAGTACTCCTTCCACCTTCTCAACACACTCTCCTCGCCTGTCAGCACATTTCTGTCTCTATCCTTCATCACCCTAACCTGCTGCACATCCTTCCCTGCTCCGTCCCTCTGTCTTGCCAATTGGTACAAGTCTTTTTCTCCTTCCTTAGTGTCCAACCTCTCATAAAACTTGCCATTTGCCTTTTCCTTTGCCTTCGCCACCTCGCTCTTCACCTTAAGTCACATCTCCTTGTACTCCTGTCTACTTTCTTCATCTCTCTGTCTATCCCACTTCTTTGCCAACCTCTTTCTCTGTATACTTTGCTGTACTTACTCATTCCCTACCACCAAGTCTCCTTGTCTTCCTTCCTCTGTAACGAGATAATCATTGTTATTCACTTCACCTGTCAGTGGTTTTAATGTTTTTGCTGATCCGTGTATGACCTGTTGCTGCAAGTAAGTAATAAGTAAATATAAAATATGATAAATAGTGTTAAAAACTATTTCTCTGCAGCCACATATGAGGCCTCATTTATCAGTATGTTTGTAAATTTCCTGATATAAATTTACAAACTAACAACTTACACCTTATTTATCAAATGTACTGAGGCATAAGGTTTCCATCAAACCTATGTGTGTTTTTGATTAATACCACTGGAAGTGCGTTCATATGCCCTTATTGTTTATTTATTTATTTTTGTTTTTTTCCTTTCTTTTTCTCCCTGATTGTGCCCAGCCAATTTTGCAAGATTGCGAAAGTGGCCAATCAGCCACTATTCCGAGTCGTCCCGGTCACTGCTCCACCCCCTCTGCCGAGTCGGGGAGGGCTGCAGACCACTTGCTTTCTTCGATACGTGTGGGGTCACCAGCCACTTCTTTTGAGGAGTTTCGCCAAGGGGACCTAGTGCGTCAGAGGATCACACTATCCCCCCCCCCCCGAACAGGCGCCCCAACCGACCAGAGGAGGCGCTAGTGCAGCGACCAGGACACATACCCACATCCGGCTCCCCACCCGCAAACACGGTCAATTGTGTCTGTAGGGACACCCAACCAAGCTGGAGGTAACACGGGGATTCGAACCGACGATCCCTGTATTGGTAAATAACAGAATAGCTCGCTATGCCACCCGGATGCCCCCATATGATCTTGTTTATCAGGATTTAACTTAATTGCAGCACCTCACAAATGCCATCAAAGATTATATCACATATCAGAGACGATGTCAAATAGGCAGAAAAAAAATCTTTGAGGCCAGGGTGTCTGCAGATGTGCACGAGTGCAATCTGTGGCAACTGATTAATTACATCGGGGAAGCTGGCCAGATTGAATAAGGACTGTTTGACGCCCAGTTGGCTCCGTGTACTGTAGGGAAATTTAACATTTTTTAAATATTAAGTAATTTAATTTATTAATAATTTTACAATTGAATCTAGCCAACCAGGTAGTATGTGACACCTGGATATTCCTGAATGGTCACTGGTCTTTTACAAAGTGCCAGTTGCCAAAAATCCAGGCACAGGCAGCATTTGGACGTATGTTGAAATACACAAGATCTCCTTACTTGGCACATTCAGTCCTGCTCCAAGATGCTGTACAGCCTTAATGGTGGTTTTAATTGTATGGATCTAGGGAATGTAAGACTGGCCCCTGAGCCACCAAAAAAAAAAAAAAAAAAATCCACCCTGTCTATGAAATTATGCTCTTGCCAAATCCTCAGATTTTGTCCCTTGAAATCGTGTCCTTTTCATCACTTAACTAAATATTAAACACATAAGCAATCATAAGCTTTTCTATAAGCCTAATCTTAACATTTTAGCCAATTTGTAACCCTTTTTTTTCTCCATTTGCCTTCTATTAGATAAGGCTATTTCATGATCACTTCTATGAATGAAAGGTTCAACATAAGATTGGAACTGTGAAGTTTACACAAATCTTGAATTTGGTTAAATTTCTGTTCGATGTCTGAATGAGCTGGATTCCTGAAAACTTTGATAAATCCAGCTTTGCATGTGCAAATGTTAGCATGAAGGCATGAGGCAAACATTTGTTCATAAATTATCAAATTTGTTGATAAATGAGGCCTATTGTGTGACCAAGTGGATATTTTGTTGTTAATGTCACCTTAGAAACAGTTCACAGAATTTTGCACTGAGTGCAGAGTGCACTTTTCTTGCACAGAGATTGTTCTGTTTGCCCCTTTTCACCAGTTTCTTGCATTCCTTTCCTGGGGGTGTCTGCTCTCGGCTCTTGGGCCAAGCTTGAAACCTTGTTGTATTGGCATCTCAGGAGGTCTGTGTGTAAAAGGATACCCTTGTGTCAGCTGTTTCCTGCTGCTGCCTCTGACAAGAGCTTCTATTCATCAGCAAACCCCTCTACCCTGCCTCAACATACAACCCCTCCCCCCTCCCCCCAAGTCTTCCCACCTGCCAATGAATAAGTAATAATTGGCCATCTTGGGGCAGGATATTTGGATCGCTCTATTTAATGTAGCAGCAGCAGCAGCAGGTAAGGTGATCAGGCCAAGGTCTGGGCTGTGGAGCGTAACTGTTCCAGAAGAGAAAGGTAACCTGAACTGGTGTAGGGGCCCTTCAGCACCTCTGTTTATTTTTCACTTTGTCAGAGCTCTTCATCCTTCTTAATTCTGAGAGACCGTTCTTTTTGGCCTCCACTTCGCACATTGAAATATTTGGTCCACAAACATGTTTGAAGAGTGTCAGCCTATGGATGAATTGAGCTTCTCATCTTTGGTCAAAAGCTGGTTTAAGACCCCCCGCGTAATGTAATGTCTTTAATGCGTGAAATGACATAACAAAATGTTCTTCTCTGTAATAGTGGTCCATTTTTGGTGATTTTGACAAGATGGTGATTTATATTTCTTTCGATATTACATACAAGTTGGAATGAATAAACTAAAAAGGGCTAAAAAGCAAAAAGATTACCGCTCAAATGATGAAGTAAATAGATGTTGCTCTTGTGGTTTGATTCTACTACCTGTTCAACACTGCAGTGTGCCAGATGTTTTATGCGCCCGGTTCATTTTAAATTGTTAAGAGATTTTCTGCCCCAATCAGCATTAAGTCAACTTCAGTCTCTAAAAAAAAAAAAGATACTATTTTTTCTAGAACATTCTTGTAGCCCTGGGTAGCGTATAAATTCACATGTCAGCTAAACACTCTAATTGAGTTTGTGTATTGGCCTTAAAAATAAGAAGCCTGGGAGGCTAATTCTTGTCAAATGAAAGTGGCGGGGTTGAAAAGCCAGTGATTGGATGGAGCATGATAAGGCTGCACAATATTGGGAAACGCTTGGGGAGATTGGTCATGCGAAAAAAAATTTCACTTGGCGATATTATTTTTTTCTGCGATATATATATATATATATATATATATATATATATATATATATATATATATATATTACGATATGAAAAATAAAGGAATTTTCACCAGATGGTGTCCGTAGCTGTTTGGAAAAAGTAATCATTCTAGAATGATTGGGGGAATTTTTTAGGCGAGTAGTTCTGCAAAGAGAATAGAAATATTTTTTTAAAAAGCTGAATTTTACAGATTTTGGTTTTTGTTGAGTAGTGTTTGAATACGTGGCCGTCCTACTGTGAGAGCTGAAAACTTCTGTAGGCACCCGGCGCACAGCAGGCGAAAAAGGATCAACAGTGGACAAATGTGTATCTTGATAGGAGGCTGGAAATAAACACTTCAAAATACGCAGGGTCCCAATTTCACAACATGTAGTCTGCACTTCACCAAAATAAAAACAACCGTGAACAAGAGAAGAAAAAAAATCAACCTGGGTTTAAAGATAATCTGAAATTTTTGAAATCCATGCAACTGACGTTGCTTTTCTTTTTGCAACCAAATCGTCTTTTCGGTGTTTTTCTTGTGGTCGTCGCTCACTTTTCAGGTTGTCAACGACTAGCAGGGCCTGCTTTGGTTGTTTGTTAAACTGATCAAGAATGATCATGATTGGTGGTTTGCTGCGCATGCAGAGCCTGCATGTCACTCACAAGCAGCAAACTGTATCCAAGAACCCTTAAATCGGGGTAAGTTATGTTAAATCTGGCACTTGTAGATTAGTCATGGAAAATGAGAACCATGGAAGTTTTCCTTTTGTATTAAGCAACAAAAAGTTGTGGCATGAGGTGTTTGTGTTAATTCTTACTTAACATCGCGCGTCCTGCGATGCGACTTGCGCATGTGCATGTCGTGGTGACGACGCTGAAACGATATATTGTGCGGCCCTAACACACGAGTAAGAGGGTAGGAAAGTAGGCCACTTATAAGGGCTGATCACATGAGCAGGATCGGTTTCATAAGCGTTGCCGGCTACACTTCACCTGTGACTAGGAGAGAAAGAATCCACGACATGTCATTGGACAGCTAATTATGAGCCAGCTAGATTTTCCCAGCCCCAACAATGGTGGCCTATCATCTTTCAGACCCAGAAAAAGGTCATCTGACAGCCTGGCAGGAGTGTCTGTAAGGGTACAAATTCTCTATGCTCTTTCATGTGTTTTTTTTTCTTCTCAATAAAGTGTACAAGCATTTGTTAGTGGGTCTGTTCAGGCAGTTGTGTAATGAGATCAATTTGAAACCATACTGCACTGAAAGGCCTCACGTGGTTCACAATGTAGAATTTTAGACAATAACAACGAACACATTAGTAGCTCTTCTTTTGGACTGAAATGTTGTACGAAATTGCTCATTTTCAGTCGTCAGTCACATCACTTAGTAAAAATGTCAGGACATATTTGTAAGCTTCCTCTCAATGAGTGTCTCTGCTCTCTTCATGCAGCCCCCCGTGTCCTGCTCCTTGTGTCCTTGTGCTTTGGCTAAAGGAGGTCTTACGGGCAAGGAAAAGGACGGAGACAAAAAGATCCCCAAGATTTTCTTCGGCACACGCACACACAAGCAGATTACGCAGATCGCCCATGAGCTGAAGCGGACGCTTTACTGCGGTGTGCCCATGACCATCTTGTCCAGCAGAGAACATACCTGTGTCCACCCGGATGTGGCGCCTCATGCCAACCGCAACGAACGCTGCAAGGATCTGCTTAAGGTGAAGGATGTGAGCATAGATAAACACCATGCACACACAGACACACACATCAGAGTTTCATAATCACAAACTTGCTGGACATGAAATCTCTTGCCTAATGATTCTCATGCAGGCTTTTCATAATACCAGTGAGTCCAATGTCAGAAAACTTTGCACCTGTATACGTTGTACCTTCTTTTGTTATAATAGGATGCTTTTGACCCAACATTGATCATATTGATATAGCTTTGAAACCTAACTTATCATGACACACAAAATTCTCATGGAAGTAAACTTACATTATGTCTGTGCTACAGGACACAATACCCAGTAGATTACATTAATAAGACGGATCGACAATTTGCCTGGCTGATTGTTTTTTTCCCCCCTTATCCTCTACACACGCACAAACACACACGGCACACAGGTCTGGACCCCAGGGTCAGTGATGATGCTCATCCCAAAATCCCCACATGTATTTATCAACTGATGAGGCATTGGAAGGCCCTTGATTCAAAGACTCAAAAATCCTAGCTAACAGAGGCCTTACAAAATACCTCTGCAGCCATAGAGTGTAAAAATTGCCAAATAATATCCACATTGTGTCTGACAGGTCTTGTAATGAAACACAAGAATGTCAAGAGCCAATAAATGACATTTATTTTGGAACATAAGACACTTTAGTACCCATAAAAACCTTCCCACCACTTGCTGAACAAAATGTGAGATGCCAAGTGTCCTGAGGACTGTCAGCTGAGGTGCCGAAGGTTTTTCACTTTTCCTGTCAACACAACCACGTCACTTTAAGCTTTTTCATACAGTTGGCTCAGCCCTAACTCGAGAGTAGAAAATGTCACTGATGCAGTATTTGTCACTCACTCCGCCCTATAGCTGCCGTGACACAAAGACACCACCCCAGAGAGACACACAAGCCCTTGTGGGGAAAAAAGGCACACACATACACACACCAGTGGTATTTTCATTTATTTTGAAGTCAAAATGGCTGGCCTCAGTTTGACCAGGGGTTTCAGCTGTCTCTACCTTAATAAAAGACACTGTGGCAGTTAATCCCCAACCCAACTCCTCTTTCATTGAACAGACAGGTTTTAGTGTCAGTAATGTGATGTGTGGTGAGTTTAGTTGCCTTAACATATAAAGACAATTCTGTAATGATACACCCTGTCATAGTTTTGTGGCCTTATCCAAATGGCAGAGCTGATTGTACGTGAAGGTTTCTCTGTACGTTGGTGTATGCTGGCCTGCGTGTCACCTTCACATGTATTCATAAGCGGTATAGGGTGGGACAGAGTGGAGTGTAAAGCAGGCACCTCTGTTGACAGGGTAATTGGGGCTTAGTAATGAGATGCTTCACCTTCACACATCCATTCACTGCATGGGTGTCATGACATGGAAATCACTACAATGCCATGAACAAGTGATTCTTTATAACTGATATATATCCCCCCATTTGCTAAAAAAACTATTAAAACTTAAGGTGTTTCATGGAGAAATTACCTTGAGTAAAAATAAGTCATGAAGTTAAATATAACCTGTCTTTATGCATGCTCAATAATCCAGGTAAGGAAATCACAGGAAGTTGAATCAGTTCATCTGGACACAATATATATTTTGGACACAACCTTTTCTTTTCTTTTCTTTTTTTTTTGCAATATTTTTCTGTATCAAGCAGCAAAACATCATCAGTAGCGTAGCATAACGGTCTTTTCTGTTGCCTATCAACATGGGGATCGCCGGTTGGAATCTCTGTTACACCTCCGGCTTGGTCTGGCTTCCCTATAGACACAATTGGCCGTGTCTGCGGGTGGGAAGCCGAATGTGGGTATGTGTCCTGGTCGCTGCACTAGCGCCACCTCTGGTCGGTCGGGGCGCCTGTTCGGGGGGGGTGAACTGGGGGGGAATAGCGTGATCCTCCCATGTGCTACGCCCCTCTGGCGAAACTCTTCACTGTCAGGTGAAAGAAGCGGCTGGTGACCCCACATGTATCGGAGGAGACGTGGTAGTCTGTAGCCCTCCTCGGATCGGCAGAAGGGGTGGAGCATCAACTGGAACGGCTCGGAAGAGTGGGGTAATTGGCAGGATACAATTGGGGGGGAAGGGGGGGAACCCCCCCCCCCCCCCCCAAAAAAACAAAAACCCATCACCAGTCTTACATTTATATATTTTCATCTGGATTCAGGAAAGGTCATGTCGCTTCTACCACAATGTCAACAAGATGCGGGACCAAAACACACTGCAGCAGGTTCATGGACTCCGTCAGGCCTGGGACATTGAGGATCTGGTGCACCTGGGTGGGCGCATACGCTCATGTCCCTACTATGCTGCCCGTGAGCTCATGCAGGACGCCCACATTGTCTTCTGCCCTTACAATTATCTGCTGGACCCGCTCATCAGGGAAAGTGTGAGTAGAGTTGGGAAAGAAGAGGGATGTGGGATGTTAGAGGTAGTTAAGGAGGGCGATGAGAACATCACAAACATAATGATCTTAGTGCATGTCATTGATTACAAACCAGAAGTATATCACTTCTATTCTGGCATCTCTTCACTAGGTATTAGGTTAAATAGATGTATTGTTTGAAGTTATACATATTTTTGAACCATGGTTAGGTTCAGCCCCATGATGTATAGCAAAATGTTTAACCAATCCTGAGGCCAAACTGGCTCATAAAGCCATCATCTGGCAAGGCCTTGAAGATTAAAGGTAAGTGAGCTTTTGCTATCAGTGCCCCAAGGGTTGGCAGGGACCTCCATGGGGAATATAAATGCTTAATAAGACATTTTATCGAATGTCTTTTGAGCCTTTATCGATTTTTGGTTTGTGCCATAAATGATGAATATTGCTTGTATTCAATTGTTAAATCAATTTGCAAACTTATTTTTTTTAAAGCGTTACAAGTAAGGTCTTAGTATTTTTGCTATGTATCTTTTTCTTCTCTTCCCTACTCCTCCCCAGATGGAGATCAATCTGCAAGGCCAGATTGTTGTGCTTGATGAGGCACACAATATCGAGGAATGTGCCAGGGAGTGTGCCAGCCTCACATTGGACCAAAACAGCCTGCTGATGGCTAAAGAGGAGCTTGATGGCATGGTCACCCACAACATCCGACGCTCCCACCATGAGCCACTCAGGGCTCTCTGCTGTAGTCTGTCCAAGTAAGGGACATGAGTGTACTTTCAGTTAATCACTATAAATAGATAATTGTTGATGAACCAAGTTGGTGATAGTTTTCACCATTATTTATTTCGGGTGTGTTTTCATCCCATGGGGTAGCTGGATCCAGGAGAGCCAAAGTTTGCTATCAGAGCAGGACTATGAGAGTGCCTGTAAAGTGTGGACGGGCAGTGATATCTTGGGTATCTTCCATGGTCTAGGCATCACTGCTGACAATTTTGGCATGCTGCAGGTAGATAAACTAGCCTGGCTTGACTTGTAGATTCTATCTGCCTCATGTTCAATTTCCTTTGTAATTCTCTTTTCTGCCATGTTTTCTGTTTATTTTTTCTTATTAGAAATTATGCTTTATTCTCACAGAAACCCCTCTTACCCCACATTCTCTCACAGAAACACTTAGAAGCAGTATTGGAGAAAGAAGGGTACCTTGGTTTGGTGAATGGTAAAGAGGAGACAGTGCTGGTCCCAACCATCAGCTCAACCACCGCCACTGTCCTCAAAAATCTCTTCCTTGTGTTTGGCTTCCTCTACAGGGAAAACTGCAGGTCTGAAGCAACTTTAATAAATGTGAATAGATTATTTTTCAGTTATAGTAGAAAATGTATGTATTTAAATATATACATATCTATAATCCAGTTAGTCAAATAAATTCTTTATGAGACAATACAAGCCTGATTTGCAAATCCTTTTCGACCTATATTCAATTGAATACACTACAACGACAAGATATTTAATGTTCAAACTGATGAACTTTATTGTTTTTTGCAAATATTCACTCATTTTGAATTTGATGCATGCAACACGTTCCAAAGAAGCTGGGACAGGGGCAACAAAAGACTGGGAAAGTTGAGGAATGCTCAAAAAACACCTGTTTGGAACATTCCACAGGTGAACAGGTTAATTGGAAACAGATGAATGTCATGATTGGGTATAAAAGGAGCATCCCCGAAAGGCTCAGTTGTCACAAGCAAGGATGGGGCGAGGTTCACCACTTTGTGAACAACTGCGTGAACAAATAGTCAAACAGTTTAAGAACAACATTTCTCAATGTACAATTGCAAGGAATTTGGGGATTTCATCATCTATAATCCATAATATCATCAAAAGATTCAGAGAATCCGGAGAAATCTCTGCACGTAAGCGGCAAGGCTGAAAACCAACATTGAATGCCCGTGACCATTAAAAACCGACATCATTCTGTAAAGGATATTACCACGTGGGCTCAAGAACACTTCGGAAAACAATTGTCAGTTAACAGAGTTCGTCACTACCTCTACAAGGGCGAGTTAAAACTCTACCATGCAAAGCAAAAGCCATATATCAACAACACCCAGAAACGCCGCCGGCTTCTCTGGGCCCGAGCTCATCTGAGATGGACTGATGCAAAGTGGAAAAGTGTGCTGTGGTCTGACGAGTCCACATTTCAAATTGTTTTTGGAAATCATGGACGTCGTGTCCTCCGGGCTAAAGAGGAAAAGGACCATCCAGATTGTTATCAGCGCAAAGTTCAAAAGCCAGCATCTGTGATGGTATGGGGGTGTGTTAGTGCCCATGGCATGGGTAACTTGCACATCTGTGAAGGCACCATTAATGCTGAAAGGTACATACAGGTTTTGGAGCAACATATGCTGCCATCCAAGCGATGTCTTTTTCAGGGACGTCCCTGCTTATTTCAGCAAGACAATACTAAGCTACATTCTGCACTTGTTACAACAGCGTGGCTTCGTAGTAAAAGAGTGCGGGTACTAGACTGGCCTGCCTGCAGTCCAGACCTGTCTCCCACTGAAAATGTGTGGCGCATTATGAAGCGCAAAATACGACAACGGAGACCCCGGACTGTTGAGCTACTGAAGTCGTACATCAAGCAAGAATGGGAAAGAATTCCACCTACAAAGCTTCAACAATTAGTGTTCTCAGTTCCCAAACACTTATTGAGTGTTGTTAAAAGGAAAAGTGACGTAACACCGTGGTAAACATGCCCCTCTCCCAGCTTTTTTGGAACGTGTTGCAGGCATCAAATTCAACATGAGTGAATATTTGCAAAAAAACAATAGAGTTTATCCGTTTGAACATTAAATATCTTGTCTTTGTATTGTATTCAATTGAATATAGGTCGAAAAGGATTTGCAAATCATTGTATTCTGTTTTTATTCACGTTTTACACAACGTCCCAACTTCATTGGAATTAGGGTTTGTAGTTATTTTTCAAATGTTTCCTATCCTCCCATTGGTTGCTGTGCACTGTAGTAACTAGGGGCGTGGCACGTGGCAGCATGGTATTTATTGGCTGTATCTTTGTTGTTTAACCGCCTTGGTAGCTGATGAGTGCGTGACGCACGAAACAGGTTTGTGCTACTATGAATAAAAAAAAAATCCTACATCTATCTTTATATATATATATATATATATAATATCAATATTCCGCTCTTCATTAGTTGAGCACTTCTATCAAAACCATTGACGGTTTCTGGAAAAAAACCTCACTATATTTATATATATATATATAATAAATTATGGATATGGCAAAGACCAGTACTGTGATTTCTTTTCTTTGTGATTGAAATTCATAGCCATACTTAACACACAATTATAAAACAAATTAGCAAGGCACATTTGATAAGAGTCCCTAAAAAGTGAAAAACCACATTGCCGTATCTAATGAGCTTGGGTAACTTGTAAAGTTTTGGGGCCCTGCTCCTTGGGTCTGTCTGTTTGTCTTTAGGTTTGCTGATGACTACCGGGTTGCCCTGCAGCAGAGCTACACTTGGACCAACCAGCCCCAGCCAGACATGCCTAATTCTAAGGGCTTCTTTGTTAGGCCACAGCAAAGACGGCGCCAGAGTGCCCGTGTCAAGATCATGGTCCTCACACTCAGCTTCTGGTGTCTCAACCCTGCTGTGGTGAGACTTTAAGCTAGACATGTGGGCCAGATAAATCACCGTCTATAGAAACAAAAATAAATCTCAACTGTTTCCTGCAGTGTCTAATAACTTGTACAGTAACATAATACTTCTCATTAACTCATTGTGATAGACATCTTTTTTGGTGCCGTTTGTAAATTGGTCAACAACTTGCAGGTTGGTAATTGTCCCTAGACTAAATTTTGGAGGTAATCAGGTCAAGTCCACAAAAAGCCAAAATTATTTGTTCGGGCATAGATTTGTTAAATACAGTTTGATTTGCTTTGAATTGATACCCAAATGTTTGACATCCTATTTTCAAAGTTGCATCCCTGCTTTATTGAGAAATGCATGATTTTGAGGATTTTTCCATGGTCTAAGTTCAGAAGGTCAAGGGATGAGATTTTGTGCCTGGCACTGCCTGTTGTCAGAGGTTCTAAACCATTTATTTGCGTTATTAGGTAGAATTTAGCAGTGACCATTGCACATGTAAGGAATTTTTATGTGCATATATATCTCACAGGCCTTTGCTGACTTGACAAAGTCAGTACACAGCATCGTGCTTACCTCGGGCACACTGTCCCCTATGAACACGTTCTCCTCAGAACTGGGGGTTAAGTTCTCCATCCAGCTGGAAGCCAGCCATGTTATCAGCAAGTCCCAGGTCAGTAGATGCTCTTTCAACCAACTTGTATGTGTTAAATAGCTGCTGTAAAAACTGCTCTGTTCTGACTAAAATTGTGACAAAATAACAATTGTGACAGAAATTTACAGACCATCTGATAGAAAGCATGACCATACAGAGAACATCGCTTGTGTACTATTAGATGGCAAGATTAGCTGTGTGGGAAATGGTCTCAGTTTACATTGACCTTAACCTGGCACAATCTGAGATCTGCCTTGTATTATCAGGTGCAAAGTAGTTTGGTTGCATATTGAAACTCTTAATGCTCTCGTAGAAAATTCCCTTTTGCATTTCTCTCTCTGTATACGTACTAGTCCATACAGTGACACAAAAGCTTAAGGATCCCTTTTTCACAGGTGTGGGTGGGAACTGTAGGTGAAGGGCCCCAAGGCAGAAAACTGTGTGCCACGTTTCAGCATTTTGAGACATACACCTTCCAGGATGAAGTTGGTGCCCTGTTGCTTTCCATCTGTCAAGTCGTGGCCAAGGGCGTCCTGTGCTTCTTACCTTCTTACAAGGTAATAAACTTCAACCAAGAATCAGAACAGGCCATAAATTCAGCGAGGTAGCCAAATCTAAATTAAAAATTTATTTGTTATAATGTAGAACTATTATTTTCCCCGTGGACCATGGCTGGATTCTTTTTTTTTTTCCATGTTGCATTATTCACTGAATATTGAATAGTCAATTTCTAAAATTCACCACTAGAAGGAGTCAGAGGCCACAAAATGAACAAAGAGAAAATGAATGAATTATGTGAAACCTCATACGACTTGTGAAAGGCAAACAAGTGACAGTTTTGAGTTTAAGATGTATTTCAACAGTTCATTTTGCGACTTACCGGCTGTGAATGATATATTATTACAAGAGCTCATTACCAATCATTAGGCCTACTTGACAACCCAAGGATGCTACTATCCTCTTGTAACTGTATCTTCTCTCAGGTAATGATGGTGCCTCAAAGGGGCCACTCATGGACACTTTGTCCCCCTTTGTTTGCGGGTTTTTTTTTGTCAATTAATTATTAATTTCCACTTGCTTTTCATTTTGCTGTCACATTAACCTACTTAGGGCTGCCCGGTTTTCAAGTATCAACATTTGAATTTCTTTATTTCGCTCTCCGTGAAGTTTAGTTGTGATGACATGAAAGTGACAAGATAATCTGTTAAATTAGCCTACCTCAGCAGCTGGCCATTCATTCCTGATTGTGTCAGATATAAATCACATGACACGTTAGTGTGATGGGTGTTTTGACATTTTTTTTGCTGCTGGAATATTTTGAGTTTTCTAATTTGCATCTCATTTCAGTAGGTCATATCTATTGTGAATTTGTTGCATTTTTGCAGATGCCTTGTCTGTTTCACGTGCGCAGTCAGCTGACTGCACTTGCATCCACACTTTTTTTTTCTGGTTGTCGTGCCGTTTCCCTATTTTCCTTTCATTTTGTCACCAAGTGATACCAGCTCGGGAACAACTGTGTACTGTGAGGAATATATTTTTTCCTCACAGTCCCCATCTTGTAGCCTTTTATCTCTCTCCACAGTGATACATTAATATTTAATCTGCAGTCAGCTCTTAAAGATCTGGAGATGAGGGAATATGAGGGGCTGAAGTATTAATTGGAGTCTGTGGAGGACTTTCTGGTGCCAGTAAGTCCCGTCTGCCCCGTTGTGTGCGTGTGCATGTGTGTGTGTGTGTCTGCATGAGGGCATATGTGGGAGGAGGACAGGCATTTACAGACGTCTGTCTTCAGTGTGTCTATAATGGCTATCAATCCTCCATACGCTGCTGACCCCGCCAGAGACAGAGAGAGCGAAATGAGCTGGCCGGCGGGGTCAAAGAAGTGTCATCGGCGTTCCTCGCTGCTGCCCCCTGACAGTTTAACACGTGCACAATACATACAAGCACTCATGTTAAACACAGAAAAGGGGCTATTTCTTTACGCCATCCAGTGTAGCCTCAAGGATATAGGTACCTATATTTTGACTCGGGTGTTTCCTGTTGAATTGTTTTGTACAGTGTTTCCCATCCCACTCCTTGAGTACCCTCTGCCCTGATTTTCATTGTAACCCTGCACAGGTAGGCCGGCTTGCACTTCCTCTACCTCTAAGTGCTTAATATGTCAGATTTGGTATGCTTGGTATAGGTGTTATGATGTGATCGAGTACATTCAAGCAGGCCTGCCTTATTCATGGTTACGAAGAAAATCTGCAGGATGGGTTACTTGAAAACTGGGTTGGGAAACCCTGGTGTAGTAGACGTTTGGTGGCATTTTTGGCTCTGATTCCAGGTTTAGTTCAGCTGGAATGAGGTAGTTTGACAATGTATTTTATCTTTATGAAAATCTTCACATTTGTGTATGAATTAGCATTTGTGATTTTTTTTTTTTTGAGCCCAGCAAAAAGGTGAGATGATAAATTCTTAGTTTCCTCACAGAGGGTAATTACAGCTGGAAAAATGAAGTGGGCTTAACACAGCTGAATGTTGGTCATTTGGGCTTTTTGCAAAGATTAGTGGGTTTTTGCTGTAAGACACATGGACACAAAGTGTGTTTGCAATCATGAACACACTTTCTCCGAGAGCCCCCACCGATGCTGTGGTTTTGTAGCACATCAGCCTCAAAAGTCCCTCAGTTAATGCCCATTAAAACCACAGCAGCCCCCGCCGTCTGGTCCCACCCGCAAGAGGAAAGGACCAAACACACCACAGGAGGGGACTGATGGTTTATTAAAAAAGGGGTTTTGCAGAGGTGGAAATACAAGATGCTTTTAAAGGAGATTAAGATAAGGGCCATTAAGGTTGATGTCGCCTCGCTGTCTGTATGAAGACGCACCCAGCTCTGGCGCCTGGGGCTGGGATTGAGGCAGTCGGGATGGGGGGAAAGGTGGGGTCTGCTGAGCGGATGTCAAACCAAAGTCAAAATGAACTGCAGGCTGAGTACACACCCTAACACTCATTGTCCTCTGCCTATGGAGAAATAAAAATGATCACTAGTCCAATGCTATATTTGATTCAGCTTAGTGGGTGTCCTTTTTAATTTGCGTTGTCTGTTCATGGGTAATTTTGCTCTGCAACATATCCTCCCTATTTTGTTACCGCCTAGAAGTTTTACATATGAGCTTTTACAACGGAAACTTCAGGGTTACTGCTGTCTTGGTATGTCTCGGGAAGATGGAGCATTTTGGTAGGCTTACAGCTTCAGATTGCAGAATAATTCATCAAATGTACCGTCTGTTCTTTTATTTGTGTCACTAAAAAGTTATTATGGACCTCAGTAGTTTGGATAACAAGTTAGAAATGATATTTTGCATTTTGTGAAACAAGCAAACCCTCCTAGCCACATTGCCTGTCTTTATGGATGTTAAATGTGGGTGCAGGGCCCCCATGGATCCTTAATGTCTAAAAATGTCCTGAATTTCTTTTCTTAATTCAAGTCCTAAAAAGGTTTTAAAATGTCTGGAATTTTAGGAAGGGAGGAGCTGAATTTATTCTGGGGCAGAACTAATGAGTGTATATCTAGTTTTTGTTAAGTTTTTATTTTTGTGTTTTATTTTATATTCCACAATAGCCCGACAATTGTTGCAATCAACGTACAATGTATTTGTGTCAAATAACATACGCTATGCCACCGGGGGCTGTGGGACTGGGAGGCGGTGCCTAGCGGGTGACAGATGAGGCGAAAAGCAAAAAGAAAATGGGTACGTAAATTCAATCTGAAACGGTTGGAGGATGACAAATGACATGGGTGGCTTAAACAATCCAGCAATTCTTAGGAAGCACTATGTCAAAAAACATTCAAATTGGGGACAATGGTGTGATTGCAACTATTCCCCAATCCTCTATGAATAGCACACATTGTAACTAGTTTATGATCACAATAATTTGCATATGAAACCGATCGTTATTTGGGGTCATTATGCAACTGTGCTGTATGTGAGGGCGGGGTGAGACTGAAGAAATCACTTAGATGAGTTATGAAACGTTTCTTAGTAAACATTGTGTCCAGATGAACTCATTGAACTTTCTGTGAACAGTGTGTACTGTCTAGTTTGTCGATTTCATTTATTTATTTATCCCCCCCCCCCCATATGTATCCACCAATTGTAGCCCCTCGTCTTTGGTCTGCATATTGTGCAGCAGCAAATGACTCGTCAGGTTGTATGCGTTCATGCACGTGTTTTTATTGCATCTGGCGATAAAAAGAAAGATCCGTCGGCATGCTGTTGTTAATATCTTGCTCCAGCCCTACTCGCGTCACCCGTGGCAAGAAGAGGGCATGATGATATAGATTTTTTTTCAAATTAACAATACATTCTTTGGTATCGCACATACACGTGCATACACATTCCCATGTGGCTAGGATACTAGTCACCAGAACCCATCTGTACATAGCACAGAAAATGAACTTTAAATGCAATGAATACATCTGCACAGTATATAAACAGTATAACATACCTGGTGATAAAAAGAAAGATCCGTTGGCACGCTGTTGTTAATATCTTGCACCTGCCCCTGTTCACGTAAAGCCAATTATATTTAACACTAGTATTAGCTACTAGCTAGATTGATAGCTAGATGGTATTTTTTATTAGAAAGGTCTTAAAAATCATTATATTTGTACTTTAAAAGTGTGCAGATACCGTGGCGGGATTCTAGATTGTAGCCCATTTCATTTTACCCCATTTCATTTTACCCCGCATGA
Organism: Lampris incognitus; assembly: GCF_029633865.1. NCBI lineage: Eukaryota > Metazoa > Chordata > Actinopteri > Lampriformes > Lampridae > Lampris > Lampris incognitus. Next base: position 46,147,046 of record NC_079217.1, on the reverse strand, counting down.
CTTTTTTGGTAGCTTGGAGAGGAGAGGGTGAAGCCATTTCAACAACTGTCAACTAATCTGAGTAGCATGCTTTATTGTGTTGACACCACCAGTGTGGCTTGGTGGTGCAGAGGAGACAACAGGGGACAAGTGGTAGGCCAGAGGTGGCAGGTGGTGCGAGCTCAATTTGCCACCGCCCTTGGCGTGATGGTTGCTGTGATATTTTGAGGCTGCATTATTCATGGTGCAACAACACATCTCCCCTCACCACTGCAAACTAAAGCTCCTTGCCACATGTTTCATTAATGCCATCGCCTCAAATCTCCCTCCATAATTCAGCAGGTGCTAGAGGAGCTGCGATGTGTCACTGCACAGCTCACTGACACCAGAGACAGAGGGAACAAGATAAAGATGGGCTGAATGTAGTTGAGGTGAAAAATGGAGCAGTGACTGGGTGGAAGAGGGGCAGTGAAAGGGCGAGAAAGAAGTGAACATTTGAATACTTCTGTTGCAGTCTCACCACTCTGTCCCAGTAGGTGAAAAGATCTGGCCCACTTTGCTTTGTCACCTACATAAGCTTAGTATTGCACCTACTCTGCCCAGAAATGCCAATAAATTATTTAGCTTGTTGTGCCTTTTAGGGAAGTGTGCTAAATACTGAAAATAGACTCAAAATTAAATGCTCCCCGACTCACTTGTTTCCTGTTCTGCAAATTGACTTGCAAAAATTCTTGGTTGAAAATTGATTGAAAATTAAATTATTAAGGCCATAAAACACTAGACGCATCTGAGACGTGTTGCTCGTACTCAAGTTAATATGCATCCATTCTATCCAGTGTTGCAGTAGCCACTGGGCTCTGTTGATATGCTTGAGTAGGGATGTCAGCGGTGTAGCATTTTTGCCAGAGTTCTCTCTTTCTGCTCCAAGTCTTTTGTTATGGACACACGTGTGTCTGATCCCGTTTAAACCTGGTATTAGCAAGCAATCCAGATATGTTATCTGGATGATTAAAAAAAAAAGCATATCAATACAACATGTAAACCTACCACCACTTCCGGTTAGCCTTGATCATCCTGCTGCTAGAAATGGTCAAGTGAAAACACATGTACAGGGTTTTTGCACAAGTAGAAACGTTAACCAAATTTCCTGTACTTAAATGTATTGTAACTCATTCTGAAGGCCGTCATTTACTCAGACTCAGCCAAGTTTATGAAGCATGCCCACCACTGTAAAAGAGTCACCGTATTTACATTATCAGCAGTTACAAGTACAATTGGGGCTGGATAACTTGTTGTTTCTAAAGATGTTGAAATGACCCATATAAGACAACTTTTGAAACTGGTTTGTTTAACCATAGAATCTGATTACAGACTTGCTAGCACTATGCAAAGAAAATAAATGGGTGAGGAGCAAATTTCATTTTTCCCACGAAAAATGAAATCCGATAACAGCATGGACATACTGCAGATAATGAGACTGTACAGTGGCTTCAGAAAGTATTCAGACCCCTTCACTTTTTGCACTTTTTTGTTTTGAAGATTTCATTTTAAATGGATGAAATTGCCATTTTTGCCCATCGATCTACACTCAATAACTCATAATGACAGTGAAAACGTTTTTAGAAATTTTTGCAAATTTATTAAAAATCAAAAACTGAAATCTCATTTACATAGTCAAGTCAAGTCAAACCCTATATAGCACATTTCATACACAGGGCAACAATGCACTTCAGGAATCGGAGCAGAATACAAATATCAAAATATACAAAACACACACACACACCAAGCGAGAACTTAGCCATAGGCTGTTGTGAAAAGTTTGGTTTTTAACCTGCTTTTAAAAGTGTTCAATGTGGGGGCTTCTCTCAGATCCTCAGGCAGGGCATTCCATCTACTTCTGGCATAAATACAAAAGGCAGCTTCCACTGCTTTAGAGTTGGTACTAGATATGGTTAAAAGACCACTGCCCTTGGACCTAAGAGTTCTTTTTGGTTTTTATCTAATTAGCATGTATTTTATATACTGAGGTGCAAGGCCATTAAGAACTTTGTATACAAGTAACAGGATTTTAAAATCGGTTCTAGTTTTGACTGGGAGCCAATGCAGAGATCTAAGAACAGGTGTAATGTGTTGTTAATTTTTAGTTCCAGTGAGAACATGTGCTGCCGCAATTTGAATTAACTAGTTGCTGCACAACTGATTTTGGGAGGACGGTGAACAGACCATTACAATAGTCTAGTCTACTTGTTATAAATGCATGGATTAATTTCTAAGAGTCTGATTTTTACAAAAAGCCTCTTAGTTTTGCAATGTTTTTGAGATGATTGATATGGCTAATAAAATTTAGTTCGCCGTCTTTGATTACACCCAGATGTCTAGCTTCACTTTTGCATTCCAGAGACAGAGAACTGAGATGAGCTGCAATTCTCTGTGTCTGAGTCTTTGCACCAAAAATGAGTATCTGTTTTGTCTTTGTTTAGTTGTAAAAAGTTTTCTGATATCCATAGATTAATATCATCAGTACACTGAGTTAAGCCTCCTGCAGACTGTACGATTTTAGCAATCCTATAAGTTTATTGCAAGCCACACTGTACGATATAGATCTAAGAAACTTGGGTATGACATCAAATTTGATGTACTATGTAGACTGTATGATTACACCTACTGAATCGCAGGCTACGGTGCAAGTCCATAAAAACGTCATCAGCGTGCATGCTGCATCAGCATGCGTAATCAGTCTACGCTGCTGGTAGAGCAACATGATGCAAAGCAGGAATCGAGTCCTTTCAATAGTTGCCACAACTCGTTTTGCTTGTTTTGTTAGCTCGTTTTGTTGAATCCATCGCATTAGGGTCACAGATGCTAACAGTCTGTTTGTTTGTGTTTAGCGCCAGCAAAGATTCTGCGTCGCGTCGATCAGTGTGTCATTTCGTGCCGCATTTCTATCGGTTGGTTAGTAGACATAGGTTGTAGCAGCTGTCACATTGTGAGATGATCATCCTGAATTTCTGACACTTTCAGACTTTTGTCCCAGGTTTTCTGCAGTCGCAAGACTGTAATAATGGCCATCTTTGAACCTGTCTCAGTGCGACGTAGGACCACCGTTTTGGAGCCATGACCAAAGATATTGCCACGTTTAGTCATCTTTCGTCTGAGACGGCCCAAATCGCACAGTCTGTAGGAGGCTTTAGGGAATGTATGGGATCTAGGTCATCAAGAGATAGGGATATGTACTGTTATGAATCATCCGTATAATTATGGTAAATTATTTTGTGTTTCTGGATAACATGTGCGAGTGGGAGCATATAGACATTAAATAGTTATGGTCCAAGAATCGAACCTTGGGGTACCCCACAGATAATGCCCACTTTGTCCCTTTGTCTGAGGTAAAGTCTCTAATAGACACACATTACTGCCTGTTGGTAGTACAGATAGGCTGACGCATTTTTCTAATCTCTCTAGTAAAATATCATAGTCAACAGTGTGAAAGATGACACTGAGATCCAGGAGCTCAAGAAGAGATATTAGAATCTGTTCATATGCAGATTGTTCACAACTTTGAGAAGATCTGATTCTGTGCTTTAGTGAGATCGAAAATCCAATTGATAATTGGCTAGAAGGTTGTTTGATGTTAGTTATTAAGCTGAGAATAAACTGTAAATTGGAGATGGGCCTATAGTTGGCAGTAACTCGCATCAAGGTTGCTCTTCTTTAGAAGTAGTTTAATGACAGTTGTCTTAAGTGCTGCAGGAAATATACCTGACTGCAGAGAGCAGTTAATAATTACTAATACCTCAGGTGCTATGCAGTTAAAAACAGTTTTAAAAAATGTGGAAGCTTGGGGTAATTGGCCAGATACAACTGAGGAGGGGGGGGGGTGGTGGTAGGGAGAAGATCCAAGCAGCAGGTGAAGGACCTGAGCTGCCCAACAATATTGTCTAGTTTTTTTAAGGTCTAGAAGGTCAAAGTGAGAAACTGCGCCAGTGATATTTCTGGAGAACTGGAGGGTGGGTTCATTTCTGGATCTTGAGGCACTAATGTTCTGTCTAATGGCAATTTTGTTGTTGAAGAATGTAGCAAATTGCTCACATTTTTCACTGGACAGCATCTCTGATGGAATTGAGGATGGTGGTTTAATAAGTCAATCAACAGTTAAGAAGAGCACTTTACTTTTGTTTATATTTTCATTAATGATTTTAGAGCAGAAAGACTGGCATGTTTAATTTCTTTGTTGTATTTATTCAGTCTGTCCTTGTAGATTTCATGCTGAGCCTGAAGTTTAGTCTTTCTCCACTGTCATTCTGCCTGGTGACACTCTCTTAAGCTGCCTAACAAGGGGGCTTTTTGTTTTTCCATTTTTAATTTTAACAGGTGCAATGTTGTCAATGATATTTCATATTTTTGAGTTGAAGTTGTTTACAAGAACCTCAGTTGGTGATGCCATGAACGATAACTCATTTACAGTTTACTTAAAGGTTTCAATTGTATTATTGTCGATAATACAGTTTTTTGATTTTTCGAGTACTCTTCTGTTGTACAGGAAAAGCAGACACATCAAACAATATGGAACAGTGATCTGACATAGCAACATCCATGACACAGGGTACAGTAATATTAAGTCCTTTTGATATGACTAAGTCCAGAGTATGCCCCTTATTGTGGGTGGGTCCAGAAACAATGCTGAGTGAGGGCAAATGCCTCCAGTAAGCTAATTGGGTTTCCAGCATCGGGGTCTGTTTGATTGTCAATATGAACATTAAAATCGCCTGAGATAATTAAATAGTCGTATTCAGTGGAAACTTTTGACAGTAGCTCAGAAAATTCGTCAAGAAAGCCATGTTTAGATTTTGGTGGCCAATAGACAATAATTATTAAAATCGTAGCATTACAATGTATAGAAAGAGCAAGATATTCAAAAGACGTGAATTCTCTTAGGGGGATTTCCTTGCAGCTGTAGGTATCAGAGAAGAGAGCAGCTATACCACCGCCTCTCTTAAAAGATCTGGTGAGCGCAACTGCGCCATTTCTATGCAGCCAGTTCTTGGTCAGTAGTCCAGGTTATTGGTACTTATAAGATCATTAACTAAAAATGACTTATTGGTTAGCAACCTGATATTTACCTGATGCCATTTTTATTGTCTGAGGTGCATGGCTTTGTGGGTGACTGAAAATTGAAGTCTGAACTTGTAATAAGTTGTTTAGATTCCTGTATGTTGCAGGGAGGTTATGGGGTCTGTGTCTATGGTTTATTATTATAGGAATTATTACGGCAGAGTGACAGTCTTTAGTATGATGGATTGGACTCACCAAAGGACTTGAATAGGTGTAGTTTACCGCGGAACCAAAGTGAAAGCACTCGGCCCCTTTGGACGTCATGTATGGAACTGTCTGCACTTGTGTGGGTGCCGAATGTTGTCCATAGCACAGATACAAGAGTTGGAGACAGTGGAATAAAACACGTTTGCGGCTAGCATTCATGATCCTGCTCGATTTGGATGGAGTCCATCGTGTTTAAAAATAGAAGAGCGTTTCCAGAACAGATTAAAATTGTCGATAAAACAACAGCACTGTGACTGAAGCCAAGTGTGAAGCTGCAAAAAGACAGCTAAAATGACCAACACCACTGCCGAAAGTGGGGAGTGGGCCAGAGATAAAAGCGTCCTTCTTACTAGGCTTTAGAATGTTGAAAAGATGCTCAAAATTTCATTTTAATAGGTATGATTGCTGCCATGGAATGTCATTTGAGTCAATGTGAATGACAGCTTTCTTAACGGGGGTAGAATGTTGAAAAGATGCTCAAAATCTGATTTTAATAGGTATGACTGCTGCCGTGGAATGTCATTTGAGTCAATGTGAATGACAGCTTTCTTAACGGGGGTACAAGCCCTAATCAGAAAAAGTTGGGATTGTATTTAAAATTAAAACTGAAAACAATGATTTTTAAATTATTTTTGACCTGTATTACATTGAAAACAATACAACAGCACATTATTTGATGTTTTACCTCATGGATTTTATTATTTTTTCAAAATAAACACTTATTTCAGTTTCGATTCTTGGCAACATATTTCAAAAAAAAGTTGGGACAGTAAAACATTTAACTTTGTAATGTTGCCATTCCTTTTCACAACATTTAAAAGACGTTTAGGGACTGAAGACACCAAGTGATGAAGAGTTTCAGGTGTAATTTTGTCCCATTCTTCCTGCAAACAGTATGGGATCTTGGTTTTTGCATTTTGCTTTTCAAAATGCACCATAAATTCTCTGTTGGGAACAATTCTGGACTGCAGGCAGGCCAGTCCACCACCCGCGCACCTGCTTCTTCCACAGCCATGCCTTTGTAACGTGTGCAGAATGTGGTTTTCCACTGTCTTTTTGAAATATGCATAGGTATCCCTGGAAAAGATGTCATCTTGAAGGTAGATTATGCTCCAAAATGTCTATGTACTTTTCAGCATTAATGGTGCCCTCACAGAAGTGTAAGTTACCTTTGCCAAGGGCACTGACACAACCCCATACCATGATAGACCCTTGCTTTTGGACTTGTTGCTGGTAACAGTCTATTGGGTCCTTTCTTTGGTCCAGAGCACAGTGGAAGTGAAAACTGAACTTCAGGCCAGAACAAAAATTCTGGTGTACAAAGCGGTAGTGCTGCCCACCCTACTATACGGGTCAGAAATCTGGAACACATATAGCAGACACCTGGAGGCACTCAAGGCATACCAACAGCAATGCCTCAGGAAGACTTTCAGGCCAGAACAAAAATTCTGGTGTACAAAGTGGTCATGCTGCCCATCCTACTGTATGGGTCAGAAACCTGGACCACATGTAGAAGACGCACCTGAAGGCACTTGAGTCATTCCAACAGCGATGCCTCAGGAAGATCCTTAAGATCAGCCGGGAGGATAAGCGCACCAACTTAAGTGTCGTCGAGGAGGCCAACATGCCTACTATAACTTCCACCATCGCACAACATCAGCCGAGATGGACTGGCCATGTCCTCCGCATGTCTTACTCTCTCTCGCCTTCGAAACAAGTCCTTTACTCTCAGCTCTTGACAGGACACCATGCCCCAGGAGGACAAAATAAAAGAAATAAAGATAACATGAAGACCCACATCAAAAGTTTTGGCATCGACCTTAACACTTGGGGACAAGCAGCAATAAACAGGGAGGTGTGGAGACTGGCTGTCCATGAGGGTGCTGGGTGCTACAACCATGACTTCCACTGTGCTGCTGAAAATACTTGCAGGCTCATAAAGGAGCGAGTTACCAGAAAGGCCCAAACCACATCCTCATCCACTTCTTTAAACCCTTGACCACATTGCCGCAAAATATGTGGCTCCAGGATCGGCCTCTACACCCACCTGAAGACCCACAAGGACCTAGAAGGAGAACAGTGTTGTGGTCCAGACGCAAGGCGCGTCTCCACCTGAGTCTACCGGCAGGGTTCAATCAACGCGCTCGCTGAGAGCGCAGCCACGCACCAGAGGCTCATCGGAAATCAGCGCACCTGAAGCCAATCTGCAGCCAGCTATAAGAGAAGACGCTGACGTGCAATCGGTGCCAGATTGTGCCATCTAGTACGAACCCCCGGTGCTTCTCGGGCTTCGTCTTCCTCGCGTCCCTTGTGTTCCTCGGACCCCTCCCTTGTGCTCCCACGCTGCCTCCCGCAGAACCCCTACTCCTGGACTTGCGCTTCACCAGCACGCACACGCACAAACACCCTCCAGTCATTTACGTTCCTGCACACACGCACCACACTCGCCCTGCACACAGACACATAGTCTTTTACACACCCCACATCCAGGACTCTAGTTGCACCATACACATCCCGCATTTCCCTTCCCTGAATATAAATAAATGTGCCTACGGGCTTGACCCTGCCGGACCCCTGCGCTGGTTCCTTTCCGAACCACAACAGTACAATCTGGCCACGATGGAACCGGGTCCAGCAGGAACTCCAGCAGCAATGCCGGCGGCAACTCCCAGCGGAACTGGCAATCCTCCGCTCATCGTAAGACTCAACGCAGCAGTCCAACAACAAGACACATGGATGACGGCACTGGAGAACAGTCTCACCGCCGCCTTCGCTCATGTCCTCGCTCGGCTGGATCGCCTGGACGTGACAGTAAGCCCACCGCAACCCGCGCCTCAAGCGGACCAACCTGCCCCAGGACCAGTTCTAGCCCCAGCTCCGGTTCTCGAGCCCGCTCATAGAGAGCCCAAGCTAACCCCCCCGAAGTCCTATGAGGGTGACTTCGAGCTCTGCCGTGGTTTCTTAGTCCAATGCGAGCTGGTATTCCGCCACCAGCCCAGCCGTTACACCTCAGACGGCGCTAAGGTCGCCTTTATCATGTCCCTGCTTACGGGTAAGGCTCTCAGATGGGCCACGGCTGCCCTAGACCAGAAACCCGCCCTATCTTCTGATTATGCAGCCTTTTTCAGGGAATTCAAGAGTGTGTTCGATCACCCCATTGGTGGCTGTGACGCCACCGCCCGTCTCCACACCATCAAACAGGGCTCTTGTTCGGTGGCCGAACACACCGTCGATTTCCGAGTCCTGGCCGCAGAATGCCGTTGGAATGATGAGGCCCTGCTGAGTGCATACAGGCGGGGCTTAAGCGAGGAGGTCAAGGATGGACTTTTTAGAGACTGGCCGGCGACCTGTAATGAGTTAATCGACCTGGCTCTGAAGATCGACCAACACCTCCAGGCAAGGCGAGACGAACGCGCTCGAGCTCAGCGCCAGTCCCTCACCTCTCCCCGGGGTACCCCTCAGTCACCTCGCCCCCCCCGGGGTCCCCAGCCAGCACCAGCAGCTCCGCCCACTCCCTCGCCACGACCACCTGAGCCTGGGGTGGAGCCCATGGAGGTGGCTCGGTCATGCCTCACCGGGGCTGAGCGCGTACAGCGCATTCGAGGCCGGCTCTGTTTGTACTGTGGGCAGGCCGGACACTTCATTCGGGACTGTACCACACGCCCAAAAGGCCGAGTTTACTAGGGGAGGGGCTACTAGTAAGCTGCATGACTCTACCCCAGAACAAGCCTTCCCCCTCTCCTTTATTCCCTGCGTCTCTCGCCTGGGGTCAGCAGTCTCTGCCTATCAGCGCCTTTATCGACTCTGGAACCAACGGGAGTTTCATTGACGAGGCCCCAGCTCGGCAGGCTGGCATCAGTCTCACCCCGCTGGAGACCCCTATTGAGACCCGCTCGCTGGATGGACGCGCTCTCTGTCTCATCACCCACACCACTGAGCCTCTCAAGCTAACTGTCTCAGGCAACCATGTCGAGACAATCCCCTCCTTGTGTTCACTGCTCCCTCCTCACCACTGGTTCTCTGAGGCCTTGGTTGCAGAGGCATGACCCCAACATCGCCTGGTTTTCCGCTCGGATCATCGGGTGGAGTGTTGCGTGCCACGCAAACTGTCTCCGCTCCGCCTCCTATCCTCCCGGGGCTCCTAAGGCTGAGCCTCCTCCAGATCTCTCCAACGTGCCCGAGGTTTATCATGACCTTGCGGCTGCCTTCAGCAAGACCGAGGCACTCTCTCTCCCTCCACACCGCCCCTACGACTGCGCTCTTGAGCTCCTCCCTGGTGCCCGCACTCCACCCAGGAGGCTGTATAACATCACTCTTCCTGAGTGGAAGGCCATGCAGGAGTACATCACCGACTCACTCGCCTCCGGGATCATTCGCCCCTCCGACTCCCCCATGGCGGCCAGATTCTTCTTTGTTGGTAAGAAGGATGGTACGCTCCGCCCCTGTATTGATTACAGACAACTTAATGACATCACAGTTAAAAATCGCTATCTATTACCCCTCATGAGCTCCACGTTTGAACCCCTCTCTGCTGCCACCATTTTTACCAAGCTTGATTTACGCAGTGCTTACCATCTTGTCCGCATCAGAGAAGGAGACGAGTGAAAGACTGCTTTCAATACGCCACTGGGACATTTCGAGTATTAAGTTATGCCTTTTGGCCTCACAAACGCCCCTGCAGTTGTCTAGACCCTTGTTAATGACGTGCTCCGGGACATGATCAATGTTTTTGTTGTGGTTTATTTAGACGACATTCTAGTTTTTTCCCGCTCTCTCAACGAACACATCCAACACGGTCACCTGGTGTTGCAGCGCCTTCTGGAGAACCGCCTGTTTGTCAAGGCGGAGAAGTGCGCTTTTCACACCCCCTCACTGGAGTTCCTTGGCCCCATTGTGGAGGCGGGGCTCATTTGGACCTACCCTAAGAAGGTCGAGGCAGTGTTGGAGTGGCCCAGAACCGGACAGATCTGCAACGCTCCCTGGGTTTTGCGGGTTTCTACAGGAAGTTCATCAAGGACTACAGCCGCATCGCTGCGCCTCTCTCAGCCCTCACCTCCACTCTTCGCCAGTTTGACTGGACACTGGAGGATCAGACCGCCTTTACAGACCTCAAGAGGAGGTTCTCCGAGGCCCCGGTGCTTGCCCACCCGGATCCTACCCACCAGTTCGTGGTGGAGGTGGACGCCTCTGACTGGGTTGGGGGCGGTCCCCTTACAACGCTCAGCAGAGGATCACCGTTTGCACCCCTGCGCCTTTTTCTCCTGGCGCCTCACACCAGCTGAGCGCAACTATGACATCGGCGACCGGGAGCTGCTGGCCGTCCACGTCGCCCTGGCAGAATGGAGACTCTGGCTCAAGGGGGTGGAGAATTCCTTCCTGGTGTGGTCAGACCGCTGGAATCTGGTGTACATCCAGTCAGCTAAACGGGTGAGTGACCGCCAGGCCCGCTGGGCGCAATTCTTCAGCCGATTCAATTTCATGCTGTCCTATCGTCCAGGCTCACAGAATTCCAGAGCAGACGCGCTCTCTCGGCTCCACCCGGGGGCGTCTACGAAGGATGGCACCCAGGAGGGTGCCCTGGACACCATCTTGCCTCCGACCTGTGTTGTGGGCGTCGTCACCTGGGCCATCGACTCTCTGGTCAGGACCGCCCAGCGAACTCACCCCAGCCCTGGTAACGTTCCCCCTAACCGTCTGTTTGTGCCTGCTCCAGTCCGCTCCAGGGTTCTCGAGTGGGGCCACTCCAGCTGCTTCACCTGCCACCCTGGCGCCTCCAGGACACTGTCCTTGCTCCGGCGGCGCTTCTGGTGGCCTACCGTGGAGGCTGACGTTCGGGAGTTTGTGGCGGCGTGTATCACCTGCGCCCGGAGTAAGACCTCCCATCGCCCCCCTGCTGGTCTCCTGCGTCCCCTCCCGGTCCCCAGTCGCCCCTGGTCACACATCTCCCTGGACTTCGTGACTGGACTCCCGGTGTCTCAGAGTAACACAGTCATACTCACCATTGTCGACCGTTTTTCCAAGCAGGCCCATTTCATGGCGCTCCCCAAGCTCCCGTCCTCTGCCGAGACTGCCAAACTCCTGGTTGTCCACATGGTCCGTCTCCATGGCATTCCCCTGGACATTGTTTCTGACCGTGGTCCCCAGTTCTCTTCCCAGGTGTGGCAGGCCTTCTGTAGGGGGATTGGGGCCACGGTCAGTCTCTCTTCTGGTTACCACCCTCAGACTAACGGACAGGCAGAACGCACCAACCAGAGCCTGGAGTCTGCCCTGAGATGTGTGACCACCAGCAGCCCCTCGACCTGGAGCAAGCACCTGGCCTGGTTTGAGTATGCTCACAACACCATGATTAACTCTGCCACTGGAATGTCTCCTTAAGAATGTTCACTGGGCTACCAGCCCCCCATGTTTCCCTAGCAAGAGACTGAGGTGGCGATCCTGTCAGCCAGGGTTCATCTCCGCCGATGCCGCCACATGTGGAGGTCTGCTTGTGCCGCCCTGCTGCGAGCCAACGACCAGTCCCGACGCTCCTCTAACCGGCATCGCGTCCCAGCCCCGGTCTATCAGCCTGGTCAGCGTGTCTGGCTCCTGGCCAAGGACCTCCCCATCCCGACGACCTCTCACAAGCTTGCCGCTCCCTACGTGGGACCCTACACTGTGGAGAGGATCATCAACCCCACTGCGGTGCGTTTGTCTCTCCCTCCTTCTCTTCGGGCACATCCCATGTTTCATGTTTCCAAGCTGAAGCCTGTGTCTGTCAGTGCCCTCTCCCCACCTGTCGCAGCCACGCCTCCTCCCTGTGTACTCCAGGACGGCGACCCGGTCTGGCCGGTCAGGAAGCTGTTGCGTGTCCGCCGCCGTGGGAGGGGCTTCCAGTACCTGGTGAACTGGGAGGGCTACGGTCCGGAAGACCAGAGCTGGGTGCCCCGGTCTTACATCGCTGACCCTGCCCTCCTTTCGGACTTCTACCTGGAACACCCTGACGCCCCTGGACGGTCGCCCGGTGGCTCCCGTAGGAGGGGGGGTACTGTTGTGGTCCAGACGCAAGGCGCGTCTCTGCCTGAGTCTACCGGCAGGGTTCAATCAGCGCGCTCGTTGAGAGCGCAGACACGCACCAGAGGCTCATCGGAAATCAGCGCACCTGAAGCCAATCTGCAGCCAGCTATAAGAGAAGACGCTGACGTGCAATCAGTGCCAAATTGTGCCATCTAGTACGAACCCCCGGTGCTTCTCGGGCTCTGTCTTCCTAGCGTCCCTTGTGTTCCTCGGACCCCTCCCTTGTGCTCCCACGCTGCCTCCCGCAGAACCTCTACTCGTGGACTTGCGCTTCACCAGCACGCACACGCACAAACACCCTCCAGTCATTTACGTTCCTGCACACACGCACCACACTCACCCTGCACACAAACACATAGTCTTTTACACACCCCGCATCCAGGACTCTAGTTGCACCATACACATCCTGCATTTCCCTTCCCTGAATATAAATAAATGTGCCTACGGGCTTGACCCTGCCGGACCCCTGCACTGGTCCCTTTCCGAACCACAACAAACAGTACAATAATGGACAATTATTATGTAAATATGACACTTTGTAAACAGGCCCTTCTGGTCAAGATTTCTCACCTACATATCTACGATGTTAATTACCTCTTTAAACCAGATGTGCAATACAAATGTTTGTGTAAAATTGTAAATACACATTGAACTACTATATACTGGTTACAGTTATTGCTGTGGTCATAACATAGGTATATAATATATGTAGTTGTGAGGTGGATGGTAGGTGAATATATAGTGTGTATTTATGGTACATAAGATAATATAGTGGGAGTATCTACTACTACCATTACTTTTGGCCATTCCTGTTAGGGGTCGCCACAACGGATCGTCCGTTTCTATCTTGTCCTGTCCTCTGCATCTTCCTCTGTCATGCCAGCCGCCTGCATGTCCTCCCTCACCACATCCATAAACCTCCTCTTCGGCCTTCCTATTTTCTTCTCCCCTGGCAGCGCCATCTTCAGCATCCTCCTCCCAATAACCCAGCATCTCTCTTCCACACATGTCCAAACCATCTCAATCTTGTTTCTCTTGCTTTGTCTCCAAATCAGAGTATGTAGCATTGTATATGGGCATGATTGGTTGTGGTACGGTATATGGTATAGTGTATATGGGCAGAATAGTATATAAGCAATGTGGTAAAATATATGGGCATATGTTGTTGATTGATTAGTTGATTACTCAACCATAACAAAACTCTGTATAGTAGCAGCATACCTGTTGTGCATAAATGCTTGCCTCCAATGTCCTGTTGTTGTTCCATTTATTCCATCCATCCATCCATTATCTGAACTGCTCATCCTGCTCTCAGGGTCGTGGGGATGCTGGAGCCTATTCCATCAGTCATTGGGCGGCAGGCAGGGAGACACTCTGGACAGGCCGCCAGGCTATCCTTCTGTTTTTTTTTTTCCTTTGTTGTTTGTCTTTTCTTTTTTGCTGTGTGAGTCTGCAAGTGCTAGAAGCTGCTGTGTACCGGAGTCAAATTCCTCATGAGCACAGGCACACTCGGCCAATAAAGCTGACATGATGAGTAAATGAGTCGTTTGAATTTTCAAACGAACTTTTGTTCAGTATTGGTAATGATGCCTTCATCCAGAAGATGTTCGCCATCTAGTACCTCCGTGTATGCCGTGGTCACATCTTTCACACTGAAGTTTTGATGGAGATCAGAAGTCATCGATTTGAATGGTGGCTGAATGATGGACAGTAAAGAACTAGCTGCACTCCTGTCAATCCACCTGGCAAATGTCCGCTCTCTGACCAACAAAATGGATGAACTGCTACTCCTAAACGGAAAAAAACTCGGGACTTTTCCAGATCTGCCACCCTGTGTCTCACTGAAACCTGGCTTAGTGAGCATATCACGGACAGTACACTTCATCTGCTGCAGTTCCAACTCCTCCGGACAGACTGCAAAATGGTGCTATCGGGGGGGGGGGGGGGGGTACGGATAGCAGTGTTAAAGAAATCATGTAGCCCTCACTTAGAGACCTTTTTCATTGACTGTAAACCATTCTACTCACCGTGGGAATCTACTACTTCTACTACTTTCAGCTGCTCCCATTAGGGATCGCCACAGCGGATCATCCGTTTCCATCTCTTCCTGTCCTCTGCATCTTCCTCTGTCACACCAGCCACCCGCATGTCCTCTGTCACCACATCCATAAACCTCCTCTTCAGCCTTCCTCTTTTCCTCTTCCCTGGCAGCTCCATATTCAGCATCCTTCTCCCAATATACCCAGCATCTCTCCTCCACACATGTCCAAACGATCTCTGCCTACTCACCGTGGGAATATTCATCATTTTTTCTGGTTGGTGTCTGTATCCCACCCCAGGCCTGTGTTAAAGAGGCATTAAAACACCTGGCTCATCAAATTACAGACATGGAGTGCAAATATCCAGACTCCCTACTCATTATTGCTGGGGATTTTAACAGCACACCTCAGCCACGAACTGCCAAAATACAGACAGCATATTAAATGTTCCATCAGAGACAAAAACCCTCTTGATCATTGCTACACAATATTAAAGGACGCCTATTGCTTTGTCTCCCATGCAGCCCTGGGACTCTGATCACTGTCTGATTCATCTGATCCCAACCTACAGACCTGCAAAGCCTGTGGTTAAAACTGTGAGGAAATGGACCAATGAGTACAAACTGGAGCTCCAGGCCTGCCTCGACTGCACTGACTGCAGTTTTTTTGAGTCTGTATCTACAGACCTGGATGAACTTACTGACACTGTAATATCTTACATCAGCTTTTGTGATGACGTGTGCCCACCAAAACCTTCTGTACCTTTAAAAACCATAAGCCCTGGTTCACAGCAAAACTCAGGCAGCTTCATCAGGCCAAAGAGGAAGCCTACGGGAGTGGAGATGAGATCCAATATAACAAAGCCAGAAATACACTCACAAAGGAGGTCAATATGGCAAAAAAAGTGCTACTCTGAAAAGTTGAAAAACAGGTTTTCTGCCATCGACCCATCATCAGTCCGGAGTGGTTTCAAAGACGTTATCAACTACAGGAGACCATCCCCCACACTGCAGAGAACCATCAACTGGCTGATGACCTAAATGGTTGTCCCCCCCTTTTTTTCCCCCTCCCTAATTGTATCTGGCAAATTACCCCTCTCTTACAAGCCATCCTAATCTCTGCTCCACCCCCTCTGCCAATCTGGGGAGGGCTGCAGATTACCACATGCATCCTCTGATACATGTGGAGTCGCCAGCGGCTTCTTTTCACCTGACAGTGAGGAGTTTTGCCAGGGGGACGTAGCACGTGGGAGGATCACGCTATTCCCCCCAATTCCCCCTCCCCCCTGAACAGGTGCCCTGACCAACCAGAGGAAGTGCTAGTGCAGCGACCAAGACACATACCCACATCTGGCTTCCCACCCACAGACACAGGCAATTGTGTCTGTAGGGATGCCCGACCAAGCCGGAGGTAACACGGGGATTTGAACCTAAATGCTGCAGGTTTACTACAGGTTTGAAAAGCAAACTTTCACACCCCTCACCTTCTCTGGCCATAATACATAACCAACTGCACTCTCCCCTACCCACCGAACCCCCACCAGCACTCAGGAGCTGTGTTGAGGACGTGCGCCAGCTCTTCCAGAGACCGAAGACCAGGAAGGCACGAAGTCTGGATGGTCTCTCACCCTCCTGTCTTAAAGTCTGTGTTGGCCAGCTGGCTCCCATTTTCACACTGATCTTCCAACAGATCACTGGAGCTGTGTGAAGTCCCCTCCTGCTTCAAGAGCTCCACTATCATCCCGGTCGCCAAGAAATCCCATATCACAAGATTAAAGGAGCACAGGCTCATTGCCGTAATGTCAGTGGTCATGAAATCCTTTGAGAGAGTGGTGTTGGCCCACCTGAAGAAAATCACAGGCCCCCTGCTCAACCCCTCAATCCCCCTGTAGTTTGCCTACCGAGTAAACAGATCAGTGGATGATGCAGTCAACATGGGATTGCACTACATCTTCCACACCTCGACTCCCCAGGGACATAGGCAAGGGTCCTGTTTGTGAACTTCAGCTCAGTGTTCAACACCATCATCCCAGACATCCTCCACTCCAAACTCGCCTGGCTCACTGTACCAGTCCCCATTTGCCAGTGGATTAAAAACTTACTGACAGACAGGAGGCAGCAGGCAAGGCTGGGGAAAATCACACTCAGCACCCAGACAATCAGCACTGTGGACCCCCCCCCCCCCCCCCCAGGGATGTGTGCTCTCCCCTCTACTCTTCTTCCTCTACACAAACTACTGCACTTCAGGTGACCTGTCTGTTAAACTCCTGAAGTTTGTGGACAACAAAACCATCGTTGGCCTTATCTGGGAGGGTGACGAGTCTGCATATAGACGGGAGGTTGATCAGCTGGCCCTCTGGTGCGGCCATAACAACCTGGAGCTGAACACGCTCAAAACAATGGAGATGGCAGTGGACTTCAGGAGGAATCCCGCAACACTGCCCCCCCTCATACTCAACAGCACAGTGTCTACGGTGAAAACCTACATATTTCTGTGTCCACAATCTCCCAGGACCTCGGGTGGACATCCAACATCCTCCCATCTAGCAGGCGCTACAGAACACTGTACACCAAAACAACCAGATATTAAAACGGTTTCTTTCTGCAGGCTGTCATTCAGATGAATGCTTAACACTGTCAAATAAATCAACCATGTTGTATATACTGTACTGTACATTGTACGTATACTGGTACGCTCTGTCATGCCCATCTACCCCAGGCATGTATGTAAGTAACCTGCTAATATATATTTTAGCATCTTGGATATATTCTCTGCACCATTGCACTTTATCACCTCTTATGTCACCTGGATAAGCCAATCCTTGTGTATACACTACCGTTCAAAAGTTTGGGATCACCCAAACAATTTTGTGTTTTCCATGAAAAGTCACACTTATTCACCACCATATGTTGTGAAATGAATAGAAAATAGAGTCAAGACATTGACAAGGTTAGAAATAATGATTTGTATTTGAAATAAGATTTTTTTTACATCAAACTTTGCTTTCGTCAAAGAATCCTCCATTTGCAGCACTTACAGCATTGCAGACCTTTGGCATTCTAGCTGTTAATTTGTTGAGGTAATCTGGAGAAATTGCACCCCACGCTTCCAGAAGCAGCTCCCACAAGTTGGATTGGTTGGATGGGCACTTCTTTGAGCAGATTGAGTTTCTGGAGCATCACATTTGTGGGGTCAATTAAACGCTCAAAATGGCCAGAAAAAGAGAACTTTCATCTGAAACTCGACAGTCTATTCTTGTTCTTAGAAATGAAGGCTATTCCATGCGAGAAATTGCTAAGAAATTGAACATTTCCTACACCGGTGTGTACTACTCCCTTCAGAGGACAGCACAAACAGGCTCTAACCAGAGTAGAAAAAGAAGTGGGAGGCCGCGTTGCACAACTGAGCAAGAAGATAAGTACATTAGAGTCTCTAGTTTGAGAAACAGACGCCTCACAGGTCCCCAACTGGCATCTTCATTAAATAGTACCTGTCCTCTGAAGGGAGTAGTACTCACCGGTGTAGGAAATCTTCAATTTCTTAGCAATTTCTCGCATGGAATAGCCTTCATTTCTAAGAACAAGAATAGACTGTCGAGTTTCAGATGAAAGTTCTCTTTTTCTGGCCATTTTGAGCGTTTAATTGACCCCACAAATGTGATGCTCCAGAAACTCAATCTGCTCAAAGAAGTGCCCATCCAACCAATCCAACTTGTGGGAGCTGCTTCTGGAAGCGTGGGGTGCAATTTCTCCAGATTACCTCAACAAATTAACAGCTAGAATGCCAAAGGTCTGCAATGCTGTAATTGCTGCAAATGGAGGATTCTTTGACGAAAGCAAAGTTTGATGTAAAAAAAATCTTATTTCAAATACAAATCATTATTTCTAACCTTGTCAATGTCTTGACTCTATTTTCTATTCATTTCACAACATATGGTGGTGAATAAGTGTGACTTTTCATGGAAAACACAAAATTGTTTGGGTGATCCCAAACTTTTGAACGGTAGTGTATATCTGAAGATTGTTGTGTTGTAGTGTTGTTATTTTATGTTAAGTACACTGAGAGAGACATGAAACCTGAGTCAAATTCCATGTATGTGCAAACCTACATGGCCAATAAACACGACTCTGATCCATCAATTATTTTTCAAAGATGTAATCTGTAATTTTCCTAAATTAAAAATTCTAAATTTAAAACCCACTGGCATTGTAAGCTACAGATGGAAACTTTTTGCTGCATCCAGGAGCATGTGCATTTTGAATGTATAATCTTCGCACCCCCGTTAAATTGGCAGGTTTTTGTGATGTAAAAAAAATTAAGCCAAGATAAGTCATGTCAGAACTTTTTCCACCCTTAATGTGAAACTGCAACCTATGAAAATAAGGTGAAAAACAATCAAACATTTTTTGGGGAAAATAGCCCAATATCACAAATTACAAATTTGCCTCAGTGGGCTTTAATTGGGGATGTGGCGGTGTTTGGAATTAACCCATCACATTCAAACTAATGTTAAATAGTAGTTGGTATACACCTGCCATCAAATAAAATGACTGATTAACCCCAAATAAAGTTCAGCTGTTCCTGTAGGATTTTTGTGACAGCTTGGTTGCATCAACTGCAAAAGCCATGGTCCACAAAGAGCTTACAAAGCATGAACGGGATCTCATTGTTGAAAGGTATCGACCGGGAGACTGGTACAAAAGAATTTCCAGGTATTGAATATACCATGGAACACAGTGAAGACAATCAACAAGTGGAGAAAATATGACAACAGTGACATTACCAAAAACAGGACGTCCCTCCTAAATTGATGAGAAGATGAGGAGAAACGTGGTCAAGGAGGCTGCCAAGAGGCCTACGGCAACATTACAGGAGCTCTGACCTAAAGGCTAACCTGGAGTGGCACGGGATTGTGTTTTGCCCCCAAATCGCCAAGCTTTACAAATGACACCTTGGACGAATATAAACAACTTAACAAAAGAAACCTTAAAATGCCTGCATGTGTACCTTTCTTTAGAGAGCTCTGGTGTTTTATCAGCAGGTTACATAACATATGCTTGAGTTATTGCCAGATTACCTGTCATTCTTAAAATGAACTACTACTACTACTACTACTTTTGGCTGCTCCTGTTAGGGGTCGCCACAGCGGATCATCCGTTTCCATGTCTTCCTGTCCTCTGCATCTTCCTCTGTCACACCAGCCACCTGCATGTCCTCC
This sequence comes from Lampris incognitus, assembly GCF_029633865.1. Taxonomy (NCBI): domain Eukaryota; kingdom Metazoa; phylum Chordata; class Actinopteri; order Lampriformes; family Lampridae; genus Lampris; species Lampris incognitus. The sequence continues at coordinate 46,127,438 of NC_079217.1, read as the reverse complement.
CTCACCACATTCATAAACCTCCTCTTTGGCCTTCCTCTTTTCCTCTTCCCTGGCAGCTCCATATTCAGCATCCTTCCCCCAGTACACCCAGCATCTCTCCTCTACACATGTCAAAGCCATCTCAATCTTGCCTCTCTTGCTTTGTCTCCAAACCGTCCAACCTGAGCAGTCCCTCTAATTTAACCATTCCTAATCCTGTCCTCCATCATCATGCCCAATGAAAATCTTAGCATCTTCAACTCTGCCGCCTCCAGCTCCACCTCCTGTCTTTTCAGTGCCACTGTCTCCAAACTATATAACATAGCTGGTCTCACAACCATCTTGTAAACCTTCCCTTTTATTCTTGCTGGCACCCTTCTGTCACAAATCACTCCTGACACTCCTCCACCCACTCCACCCTGCCTGCGCTGTCTTCTTCACCTCTCTTTTGCACTCCCCGTTAGTTTGGACAGTTGATCCCAAGTATTTAAACTCATATGCCTTCGTCAACCTCTACTCCTTGCATCCTCACCATTCCACTGTCCTCCCTCTCATTCATGCATAGGTATTCCGTCTTGCTCCTACTGACTTTCATTCCTCTTCTCTCCAGTGCATACCTCCACCTCTCCAGGCTCTTAAACTGAAATATTTAATAATTTTGGCTAATTGAGACTGATCCAAGAAACTGAATCCTTTCCCCCATCTGATCAGTTTTATCAGTGAGAGCAATTTGCCCCCGGCTTTTTCTCCTTGTGGAATCAGCTTCTTTCCAAATGTGGCCTGGCAGATAACAGCTGTTTTGTTTAGTGGCAGATCTGCCTACATAACATGAATAATTCATTCTTTGGTCAAGATAAGGGAGAAAAGCAGTTGTGGGACAAACAGTTTTGCGAGTTGGAGGCACATGTAAGGGGGCCCTTGTCAATGTAACACTGCATCTTTAGCGAATGTGTTATGTTTTATTGATGGGAACTTCCTGGCCTTACTTGCTTCAGGAGGCACTGACCTGATGAAATCTGCCTCATGCTTCATTTCACATTTGTGAGGTAGTCACACTGGCATGCGAGGAACTATCAGCGCCGTACTAATGTTTGCTTTCATGTTCTGTCTTCTGTGTTGCATAAACCTGAAAGATGGCGTTTCCTCTCTGAGTTGTATGTTTGTTTTCACTTAGAACTGGATTTGCCTGTTTGCAGAGGTAAATGGTCAGGTGCACACTTACGGACAAGACCTTTAATATTCACCTCACCCTTCTATTCAACTGGCCCAACTACGTGGAACTCAGGCCTTTCACCATGAAACTTGTAGGCTGTTGTGAGAAGTTTTCTGCTGACTAAAATAAGAACTTCTACTTGACCCTTCTAACACATTTCCGAGCCAGTGAATATGCTCTTTGATTGTGAAGCCATGCTTATTCAAGGATAAAATCTGCACAGCACAGACATGAGTAGAGCCCTGCAAGGGAGAGGGCTTTTAGATCAATGTTACTCCCCTGAGAGTCGCTGACTTTTTGCACTAACAATAGTGAAGCAACAGTGATTTTGTTACAGAAGGGGAGTTTAAGTGGATCAACTGTAGGAAAGCAAAGAAACCTTAGTTCTATCAGAACAGTTGGGCAAGTAGTGGCCAAATGCACCCTATTGTGTATCGAAATGCACCCTATTATGCACTGCAAAATTTATCCAAAGTTTTACTTTTTTGTTTCAGTCTGTAATTTGACTGTACAGCCCGATGCAATAAGCACAGTTTCTTAATCTACTTGGCTGATATAATCTGCTCTTTTGAGGAAGGGTCTGACTAAACAGCTGAATGTATATATATATAAATACTCCAAGGCAAAACACTCTTCCACACAAATAATAAAAAGCCTTTCCTGAAAGGGCTGCGTAATGGTTAAAAATACACACCGATGTGCATCAGCACTAAGCCTTTTTAACGCCGTTGTGTAGCCTTTTCAGTAGTCTTTTTACATTCATATTGATTTGTATTGCCTTGGTATAGAGGTTTTTTTGTTAATTTTTAAATTTTATTTTGTGCTGATTATTTTTTTGTATTTTTTCCACAGTTCTTAGGACAAGTTGGACTCGTCTTGTTGATTCCATTCTTAGCCTGTGATACTGAGCCTTTGGATAAATATACAGCTGTCAATCAATTTCGGGTGGTGTGGCATAGATACTGGAACTCTTAATGGAGACCTATCGGAAAACCCAATTAGCCGCTGTTCCATTGCACTTTTTTTTTATTTATGCAATTAAGGTTATTGAATTACTGTTTCAGGTGTTACAAAATCAGCAATTTTGAATGCACCATAAGTAGGTTAATCGACAAAAATATGGCAGAGTGGTCTATGTAGGGGATAATAAAACACAATGGGGTGTGCGGTTTGAACCTACATAAATGAATCTAATATATAAATTATGTGTAGTGTGATGTAGCCTTGACGCCAAGTTATTGGAGACCCACCTATACTTGCCGATATTGGCTGATTCAGTGCCTAAAGCCTCAGACTGCGATTTGGGCCGTCTCAGACGAGAGATGACTAAACGCGGCGATATCTTTGGTCGTGGCTCCAAAACGGTGGTCCTATGTCGCACTGTGAGACAGGTTCAAAGACGGCCGTTTTAATGGTCTTGCGACTGAAGATAACCCGGGGCAAAAGTCTGACAGTCACAAATTTAGGATGACCATCTCACAACCTGACTGCTGCTATGATCTACATCTACTAACCAACCAATAGAAATACAGCACGGAATGACACACTGATCAACGCGACCCAGAATCTTTGCTGACGCTAAACACAAACAAACAAGCTGTTAGCATCTGTGACCCGAATGCCATGGATTCAACAAAACGAGCTAAAACGAGCTGCAGCGACTATTGAAAGGACTGGATTCCTGTTTGGCGTCATGTTGCTCTACCGGCAGCGTAGATTAATTACGCGCACTGACGCGGCACACTCACTGATGACGTTTTTATGGATTTGCGTCGTAGCCTGCGATTCAGTAGGTGTTATCATCGTACAGTCTATACATCAAACTTGATGTCGTACCCGCGTTTATTAGATCCATATCGCGCAGTGTGGCTTGCAATACTTACAGGTTTGCTAAACTCGCAGTCTGTAGGAGGCTTAAGGGGGGGCTTTTTGGGTTGCCATTATTGTAGTTCTTTTTTTAGGGCACTTGCGTTTGTTGTGAATTAAACTGCGATTGACAGCTCAGAATCACAGCTAATCTTTGCTGAAAGTTGCTTTTAACATCTTTATCCATAGTGCTTAGGTCCTACTCTTCTGTAAGAAATTCTTAACTTGTATAACAAAGTTTAAGACCATTCTTAGGAGTATTTTTAGAACTTACGTGTGTGTGTGTGTGTGTGTGTGTGTGTGTGTGTGTGTGTGTGTGTGTTTATTTTTACTGGCCCTGAAATTTAGTGTCCAGTAGAAGGACTAATATAACCTTAGACTGAGACCATCCCAGAAGGGGATAAGGGTTCGGGTGGAAAAAAAAGGACAATTAATTTAGCTATAACAGCTAGTTTGACAGTAGTGAGAAAAGGTAGGTTTTTCTGTTACATTTGGAGGAAACTACAAAATTAGTTAGAAGACTCGTCCAAAGAAAAGAGGCATGATAAGAAAAGGCTTAATAACCTCTAGACTTAATTTTAACAGAGAGAGGGTGGGTTGTTACATCAGGCATTATATCTGATAGATAAGATGAACCAAGTAAATAAAGTATGTCATACATTCACCGGTGAAAAATCAACAATGTTCCCTGAAGGGGAACTTAAGTGATCCACTGTTGATTATAAAGCTTCTCGTCCTTAACACGGACAGCTGAACATTTAATTTAATCAACAGTTGTCTCCAAATTCCAGATTTTCATAATAATTTCATGCATTGATTTGAGTATGGTTTAAGCCAGCCATTCCCAACATGGGGTGTGCGACCCCCACTGGGTGACACCAGAGATCACAGCGGGGTCAAAAGGCCTTGGATGATTTGAAACATATGTTTCCTATTGGTCAAATGCTGGTTGAAAGTATCCACAAGTGTTTGTTCAAGTAGAAATAGTACCAAAATCCATGATTGTATATTATAATGTATGCTGTAAAAACCTTTTTCTCACTACCATGAAAATAGAACTAATTTAGACAAAAAAACAATTATTGAGTCTCAGCCATGGGCGTTTCAGCCACCATGGTGTACCTGCACTCTTCTAAACGTTATATTTGCAGTAAAAACATATTTGTAGTGAAATATCAAAGATTATTGTCCGGGTAAAGTAGCGGTCTATTCCGTTGCCTACCAACATGGGGATCATCGGTTCGAATCCCCATGTTACCTCTGGCTTGGTCGGGCGTCCCTACAGACTCAATTGGCCATGTCTGCAGGTGGGAAGCCGGATGGATGTGGGTGTGTGTCCTGGTCACTGCACTAGTGCCTCCTCTGGTCGGTCGGGACGCCTGTTCGGTTGGGAAGGGGAACTGGGGGGAATAGCGTGATGCTCCCATATGCTACGTCCCCTGGTGAAACTCCTCACTTTCAGGTGAAAAGAAGCGGCTGGCGACTCCACATATATTGGAGGAGGCATGTGGTAGTCTGCAGCCCTCCTCAGATCAGCTGAGGGGGTGGATCAGCGACTGGGACGGCTCGGAAGAGTGGTAATTGGACGGGTACAATTGGGGAGAAAAGGGGGGGGAATCAAAGATTATTAATTGGCCTTGGCACATGCAAGCTTTATGTCAGTACACACTGTGAGCATGCAGTTAATAACAGAATCTGTGACTGCAGAATTGTATCCAAACATACACACTGTCTTGAAGATCCTGCAGATATTACCAGTATCCACTGCCTCTGCTGAGAGCTAACTGAGATCTTTGCCTCAGTGAAAGACATACTTAAGAAGCAACAACCGACACGCAAGGAAGTTAAATGTGTACAATAGAGGCTTTGTATAAATGAACAAAATTGAATATTTTCTCTCTAATACTGCACACATGAAATGAGTAGATGAATAGTTACCATTAATAAATGCTACAAGGGGGCATATTTCGGTAACACTTTAGTGTGGGGAACGTAGTCACCATTAATTAGGTGCTTATTAGCATGCACATTAGAAACATATTGGCTCTTAATTGGTCATTATTACGTACTCATTAATGCCTTATTCAGTAACACTTTAGTATGGGGAACATAGTCACCATTAATTAGGTGCTTATTAGCATGCAAATTAGCAACATATTGGCTCTTAATTGGTCATTATTATGTACTCATTAATGCCTTATTCTGCATGGCCTTATTATACAACCAGTAAGCCATTAACTATGAGTTTTCCCTCTATAGCCTCAGAATTATTGCTTATTAGTAGTACCATCTCAATATGCTTTGCTTAGTATGGACTTTATAAGGTGGTAGTACCACAAGAAGAGTTATTCTCCCTTACTAACACTTAATGAATATGGTCTGTTCTTACATAAAAAACACAAAACTACAAGTGTTAATAGTGTTAAATTACTGTAAATTAAGTTTTTGTTACTTAGAATATGTTCCCCATACTAAAGTGACATCTTGATTAAGTTTTTTTATGTTCCCCATACTAAAGTGTTACCCATATTTCAAATAGCGACCGCAAATGCTGAATGGACAGCTCCCCGTATCACAGCACTGAAAATTAAGCTACTCAGAAGTTTGCTTTATGATGAGTCACAGTCACACCGTAAGAGCTTAAGTTTGTATATTCTTTTATTTTAGAACAAGGCATTACAATAAATTAATTTGGTGTTATTAAAAATCCCCCATATGCATCTTTTTTTGTTGTTGCTGAGGCCACTCTGGGGGTTCAGTGAACTCTCTTAACTCACCTGTCATACAGGTACCTGTGTAAGACTAGTTGGGTAGAACCATGTTGTTGTGTGTACAATGTGATCAAATCCTGCTTACATTTTTGGAAACATGTCTGCAAAAAGTAAGGGCACAGGTGAAACTGGAATACTTAGAGGCCTAAATTTCAAACAAGTACATGTAATGTGAAACACTGCAATGCGATGATGAAATGATAAGTGCCAAGGGCCTTGGCACCCGAAGGCTCAGTCATTGGTATGCTTTTATATATAAGGCAATCCTCAGTCTACTGCCTTCCTACATTTGTGACATAATTGCACTGAGAAGTGCTGGCCCTTACTCTTTTCGTTCTCTTGGCTATGTGTTGCTTTCTGTTCCATATGCCCGCACTGAACTGGGTAAAAAGGCTTTTGTTCATTCTGCACCATTAACCTGGAATATGTTGCAGAATGACTGGAAATTTACAGTTAATCTCACTGAGCCGTTTTAAATCCAAATTGAGAGTACTTGAAGCTGATTTCACAACATATACTTGTTTTTTATAATCTGCTTGTAATGTACTTTTTTATAAAAAAAATTGTCTTGTGTTCGTGTTTTCAAATGTGTAATTTTGCAACTGTGTGATTTTGTAACTGCTTTCTAATTGCTGCTGCCTATCTTGGCCAGGTCTCCTTTGAAAAGTAAGTTTGTAATCTCAATAGGATCCTCCTGGTTAAATAAAGGTTAAATACATTTTAAAAAATTACCAGCTAATATACATAAAAATATTAGTTATACAAACAATGTTTCACGTCTTTTAAGTGGGGGGTCTTGGATTGAAGCTGGGTTGATTTAGACTGTGAAATTAAGGGAATGTTCAAAGACATTTTGTTTCTTTAACGGTTTAGATGTGTGCTCTTATGCCTTTATTCTCATTGCCATGTCACACCAGTAGATGTTTTACATTGTTTTATTTATATCATCATGTTATCAAAGATTTTCCTTTCCTTCAAGATGAAATGTTGCAAAATTCGGTAGTTGATGTAATCTGAAGTTAGGTGAGGCGATTGCTAGATGATGAATTTTAAGTCTACATTTCATTCAAAACAACCTTGTCTTCTGACAATTCTTTAGCATCATAGATCCACTTGTGTAAAATTTAAAAGTTCTTCTGACTACCCTGAGGCCTTAGTTGGAATTCGTATCCACCGTTTCTGATTAAGTACTTTGTTGCTTTATCGTCCAAAATGATTTTGTTTATAATGTACTGCATTTGTGTACAGTTTCTGCTGTTGCCCAGTTTGACACATTAAGCTTCCAGTAGTGTTCTGGTTTTGTACAATAATGTGATATATTTTCCCTAATATACTCTTTGTATTTTGATTAGATGCTGGATAAGCTGCGAGATCGCTGGACAAACACGGGTCTCTGGGAGAAGCTAGAGAAATGGAAGACTGTGATCACCGAGCCCCGTCGTGGTGGGAAGGGGGACTTTGACGACTTGTTGCAGATATATTATGATGCCATCAAATACTGTGGGGAAAGAAGTAAGTCAGACTGGTACTATCATGAATTTAGGACTAAGTGATTCCGCTTTATGTCACTGAAGAGCCAGTTAGGTGATGTGAATGTTGAGATTTGGCACTGGTGATGATGTGAGCACAAGTGGTTCCACCTGCTGAGCATTTCTGCCTGACACACCTCCAACAGTGCATTGTGTCGGCTTGCAAGGTTGTCAGCCGGGAGTCACCCTTCACTGATGTTTCGCTCCTTTAGATCCAGAACATCTCAAGCTGGTGGAGCAGTGGCAGGGACATCTCCCTACTGCCCCCTGCTGCTTCAGAGCAAGAAGCTCCCTTGTTCTACTTCCTCTGCCAGGTCTTTGAGAGCCTTTCTCAGCTTGGAGCCTATGATCCCAAGAGACTTCAGCAACCGCTGGGTGGATGTTTCAGTGCAACCAACTTCCACTGGATAGGTGAATGCCCTCCACCCTGCTTGTGAGCACACGGCTGCCAGTTCTGTATACTTATTTCTCTCAAAGGCACCCTCCATTCCCTCTTTCCATGGAACAGTCACTTAAGCCATAATGATCATCCTAATAGAGATGGACCAGAGCACGATATCTGACCGTAGGAAGGTTGTGGTGATCTCGTGTGGGAATTTCAACTGGTGATCGAGGTCAGCTCTGATGCTTCCCTCACCTCCGGGTGACAGGAGGGACCACTCTCTCATGCTGCTGCTCTGTGCCTCACCCTCTTGCCTGACAAACCGGATCAGCCACTTTGATGTTACCGGGCTGGCCTTGTTTACTAATGGGTTGATTTGTTTGAGTGTACCAAGACAGATATCATGGACACTGATGGCTATAAATTGTACTTTCATTTTCTATTATCAATGCATGAATAGTATAGTGCGACAGGCATGGGCATAAGTTCATGAATACTGGGATGGCATGCAGCGCTTTACCTGTGCCCCTGTCCATAGGGTTAGTGGTTTTGTCAGGAAGGGCATCTGATATAAAGTTCTGCCAAATCATTGTGCAGATTGACAAGATCAGGAATGACATACCGGATCGGTTGAGGCCCTGGTTAGCAACAACCGCCATTGGTGCTGTGCCCTCACAGGGTGCTAATGGAAACTATGCGCCTGTTGGGGAATGTAGGAACAGACGGAGGAGAGGAGGGGGGTACAAGCAAGACAGAAAAGAGAGAAGAGACAACTGAAGAAGAAAGACTTCAGAATGGCCACACTTAACGTTGGGGCAATGGCAAGCAGAGGAAGAGAAATAGACATGATGAACATGAGAAGAATACAAGTCATGTGTGTTCAGGAGACAAAGTGGAAAGGAAGCAAGGCAAGAGAGATTGGAGGAGATTGTAAGATATACTACAACGGGACAGACAGTAAAAGGAATGTTGTCGGAATAATCCTAGACCGAGAGCTACAATAGAAAGTCATAGAAGTAAAGAGGGAATCGGATAGGCTGATTTGGATGAGGTTGGATTTGTATGGACATTGAAAAATATAATAAGTTAGTATGCACGCGGGTGAGTTGCGATCAGGAAGAAAAGGTGAATTTCGGGAGACAACTGGACAATGTAATGGCAGGCATACCAGGGGATGAAAGAGTTTTCATTGGAGCAGACTTGAATGGACATGTGGGAGAAGGAAATGGTGGCGATGAGGAGGTCATGGTTAGCTTTATAGTTAATACATATTTCAAAAAGAGGAAAAAATCAGACAGTAACCTACAAGAGTGGAGCAGAACTATGCTGATAGACTACATTTTATGCAGAAAACAGCGCTTGAGGGAAGCTGTAAATTGCAAAGTAATACCAAGCAAGTGTGTAACAAAACAACATAGACCACTGATATGCCAAATAAAGACAAGAAGCAAACACAGAAAAGTGCAAAGACCAGCAGCATAGAAGATAAAATGGTGGAAGCTCAAAGAGGAACCTTGTAGAGAAAGCTTTAGGATGAAGGTAAGAGAGCTGTTGTGAGATAAATTGCCATTAGATTGGGATAGAACAGCAGAAGGACTAAGGGAAAGCAGGCAGGCGAGCGCTAGGAGAATCTCAAAAGGTTAAAAAGAAGGGACAGGAAAGTTGGTGGTGGGAAGAATTAGTGTGGCGCTGCATAAAAAAGAAAAAGCTGGCCAAAATGAAACTGGACAAAAATGAGAATGAGCAAAACAAGAATGAATACAAGTAAGCAAAGAAAGAAACTTAAGAGAGCGGTGGTGATAGCAAGGGCAAGCGCATACGAGGACTTGTACAAAAGACTAGATGCAAAGGAAGGAGAGAAGGATATATATAGAATAGCTAAACAGAGACAGAGCATGCAAGGATGTTGAACAAGTAAAACTGATCAAGGACACAGATGGAAGAGTACTGTCAAAAGATGAGGATATTTTACAGAGATGGAGGGATTATTTCAGTCATCAAATGAATGAGGAGAATAACAGAAAGAAGGACAGATGAACCACCAAGGAATGAATAGAATGTGGGAGAGATTACAAGGGCTGAAGTGATAAAAGCATTGTAACGAATGAAAAATGGAAAAGCTGTGGGACTGGACAATATACCAGCAGAAGTCTCGAAATACTTAGGCAATACTGGCATAGAGTTTCTGACTACTCTTCAACAACATAAAGACTGGGAAATTGCCAGATGAATGGAGAAAGAGCATAGTGGTATCAATTTACAAGAAAAGGGGTGATGCTCAAAGTTGCAACAACTACAGAGGGGTAAAATTGATGGGACATACAATTAAGTTATGGGAGAGAGTGATTGAGTGAGACTTAGGAAGGAAGTGGCTATAGGGAAAGAACAATTTGGATTCATGCCTGGAAGAAGTAAAACAGATGCAACATTTGTACTGAGGACTTTGGCTGAAAAATACATTGAAGGACATAAAGAATTGCACTGCGTATTTATTGGTTTGGAGAAGGCATATGACAGAGTACCGAGAGAGGAGTTGTGGCATTGCCTGAGAGTGATAGGAGTAGCAGAAAGTTACCTCAACATAATTCAGGACATGTACAGGGACTGTAAGACCATAGTGTAATGTGCAGTGGGAACAACAAACAAGTTTGAGGTAAAGGTAGGACTGCATCAAGGATTGGCGTTGAGCCCTTTCCTGTTTGTGATACTGATGGATAGCCTCACATAACATCTTAAGAAAGAGCCACCATGGAGCATGATGTTTGCTGATGACATCATGGTAGCAAACAAGGACAAGGAAAGGTTGGAGAGAGATCTTGAAGATTGGAGAGAAGCGCTAGAGATTAGAGGACTAAATATCAGCAGAACAACGATTTATATGTAATATGTACATCTTATGTGCAATATGTACATCGTCATGCCAATAAAGCCATTTGAATTTTGCCTTAACACCTGTGTATAAATAGATAAGCAAGTAGAAAGTCCACGATTGACCTTAGGAGAAGATGTCCCAGAAGTTAACAAGTTCAAGTACTTAGGATCGACAATACAGACAAGGTGGCGGTAAGAAGGAAGTCAAGAAAAGGATACAATCTGGGTGGAATTCATGGAGAAAGGTAGCTGGAGTACTTTGTGACAAAAGCATGCCGTCGAGGGTAAATGGCAAAATATACAAACCAATGGTTTGGCCTGCCTTGCTGTATGGTATGGACACAGTGACAACAACAGAGAGGCTAGAATCTACATTGCAGGTAGCAGAGATGAACATGCTGCATTGGTCCTTGGGAGTGACTAGAAAAGATCAGAAGAGAAATGAAGAGCTACGTTCAAGATCAACTTCTGGTTTGGATGGTTTGGACATGTAGAGAGGAGGCATAGACTATATAGGAAAGAAGGTATTGGACCTGGAAATACCTGGCAAAGGGAAAAGAGAAAGATCAAGGAAAAGATGGAAAGACCAGATAGAGGAGGACATGAGGAGGGTTGGACTGCGGGAGAGGGAGGCATTAGACAAAGCTATGGAAGGCAAAAATCCGCTGTGGCGACCCCTGAGAAACGGGACAAGCCAAAAGAAGAAGAATGCATGAATAGTATAAGGGGGTGGACTAGAAAAGTTGTCAACTTCTTACCCTTTTTGAACATGATCAATATTACTTGAGTTGCTTATTTGTCGCTTGTATGTTGGCAATGATTTTGTTTGTTTGTTTATTTTGCTTTTATTTCTTATATGTTTTCTTTAACATGTTCAATAAAATTGATTGATTACTTTCAGCCTGTGCGCCTCCAGAATTTTGGCTAGCTTCCGAAGGACTCAGTCATGGCACCATCAGTATCGGCCCTGCATCAACGCTGCCTTGCAGCCAGAAAGGATTTGTTGCAAGCTCGGGTTCTGGGAGTCACAGATTTGGCAGGTCTCCTCTGAGGCCATACCAGAGGTTCAGGTTCCAGGGACTGGGAAAGGTATCATTGGTGGCTCAGGAAGCTCAGCCTTGCTTGAAGATCTTCCACATATCCATCCATGTAACGGCCCTGTTGGTCACAGCCTCCCAGGTTGTCCAGCTCCCTTGTTGCTGTTGGCTCACAGCTCTCTTCTTCCATCTTCACAACTTCAAAGATCGCAACATCTTTCCTTTCCTTCTTTGTAGCTTTGCACCACATCTTGGTTGTTGTTCTCCATCTGAAACAGGCCCAGCCTGGCTGCGGCAAGCCAACAATCTCCTGGTATTCCAGTCGATTGATGGCCTGGTCTACCATCTGCATCGCATTCCACTTGCATCTTGTACAAACTTGGACCTTGGTATTTTAGACAGACAGGTCGCGTGAGTCACTCAGCTCAAACACAAACCTCACACTCTCCTGTTTGTAGCCCAAGCTAATGGATTTCAGCAGATGCTTCAAGGTGTTTCTCCCACACAGTGCTGTGTCAAAGTATCTTAAAATTTAAAAGATAGCGCCACAAACTCAGCTTAGACATCTCCATTCTCTCACATGTCAGTTTGATTGGTCATTATTGGCGTGTTCTTCAGTATATTCATTAGAATTAGCCAAGTAAGTTTTGGTCGTTCAGACATTGAATCACAATAACAGAAATTGCAAATAAGGGTGCAAACATGGACAAATGATGAGGTCAAATGCCTCATTTTTGGAAAATCCTGTTTTGAAATTTGCATGATTCCCTGAGTTTGGTACTGGTAAGCGTTCACACCACAAATGACTTACCTTTTCAGGTGGTCTCGGTGTGGTTGTTTTGCCCGTACCAGTGTGTAGATGACATCATTAAAAGAAGCCCAAACAAATCGGGCTAAATCAGGAATCAGGAACACTGTCATTTCACCTCATGTACTTGCGCACATGAAGTGAAACGAAATGCCGTTTCCTCCAGCCCACAGCAGTGCAACACACAGACAAAAACACATTCAGGAATTACAAGAACACACATATTCAAACTAACACATATCCAAAAAAAAACCCCAAAAAAACACTGTCTTAGGGAACAAACGCCAGCCAGGATAACTGTTGGACCCGCTGGTCTGCATGGGCTAGCAGTTAGCCTAGCCTGCCCCGATTACACGTCTTGTCAGACCGCCCTCCGTGTCTCCTCCTCGGGCGCAGATCCAGGCAGGGGCTGTGGTCCCTGTGGCAACTGGACGAGGCAGACCAAGTCCTCCCAGCCGATCCAGCGACAGCTCTCCCAGCCAGACACCCTTGACACCTCGCCACACGATGACATCAAAAACACCAGTCAACGCCAGGTGAGGCTGCTGCCAGACCGTCCTCGGTGTTATCGGAATTGCCGGTCTGCATGGGCTAGTGGTTAGCTTAGCCTGTCCCGCTTCCACGTCCTGTCAGACCGCCCTCGGTGTTACCTTATTGGGTGCAGCTCCTGGCAAGTCTGCGGTCCCTGGGCCCACAGCGCAGCCGACCAAGCTCTCAAAGCCGATCCAGCGCCAGCTCTCCCAGCCAGCAAACGAAGACAAAAATTTAGACGGAGACGTGGACAACAACACTGCACCGACAGCACTGGGTGAGGCCACCGCAAATGTGAATTTGCGCTGCCATCTTCCCACACTGGAAGTGGAAAAATTGACAAATGCACCAGTTTGTTCAAACCACACCAAACATGTTTGCTGTGAAATACAGAATTAGTGAAATAAAAAAAATATTTGAAAGCATTAAATTTAGGAGGTGCCAACAAAACAAAACTTGAAAAAGCTTACAGGGGATGAATTGATTCACCCCCCCCCCTTCATAAAGTGCCCCTGTTTAGGCACAACATGAATGCCTATATGTGTGTAAATAGTATCCAATGTTTTTGCAAGTTTCATGGCTCACTTGTTTCTTTGTTTTCATTGTTATAGATGGAGCACTGTTGATTGGTGTCTGCAGAGGGAAAGTAAGCGAAGGGTTGGACTTCACAGACGACAACGCCAGGGCAGTGGTAACCATTGGCATTCCCTTCCCAAACATCAAAGATCTACAGGTGGGTAAAGGGATAAACTGATGTGTTCAAATGGAATATTTTCAATTAAGGTCCAATTTATTTTTAATTAAAAAAAGTGCTGTAACCTGTAGGTGTTTCAAGAAGAATCATGTCCTCTTTTTTGTGAAAGGTGAAATTGATACTGATAGGCACAATATAAGAGTTCATTTCACACACGAAACAGAACATCATCTTTTAGTGGAAAAAAAATCCAAGTATGGTTGTACTGTTTCCCCAATCTTTAGCAGACAACGCTGACCTTAAAGTCTTTTCCTCCCCCTTTCCCTTCTTACCTCCTGTTAAATCACAGTGAAGCTTCCAAAAACCTGTTTTGCAGGTGATTGACGCCTTATTGATTCATTGACTTCTTTTTTACCTTAGCGTAAACTGTCAGCCTTTAATATTCTAACTTTAGGTGGGACATGCTGAAGCTGTTTTGATTTTTTTTTATCATGTCTGTTCCACTGAAGATGGATGATCTCCATCATGCTGCTATGATGGCAAGGTGTCAGGCCCTGGTGTCAGTTTGGGTTTGAAGCCAAAGATTGAAACAGGAGATGAATTGATGGAGGTAGAGGACAAAAGAAGATAGCTGATGAGGCCAAAAGCTAGGGATGCCTAAAGGGAGGGGCTGGCCAACTGTGAGGAGGTTCCACATTGTAAATGCCATGTTGTGATGTGGCAACGGGAATATTTGTGTTCGCTACCTGTGCTCAGTTCCTTAGAGAGCCCCCGTCTCCTGTCAAAGCTTATCATTTTGACTTCTGTGGCTGGTTGGTGGTGGTGACTGGTGACACTGACTTTACAGTTTAATTTCTTATGAAAGTTGCATCAATATATCTCTTGATTTTTAAATCAACTTTCACTAATTGGTAACAGATTTTCCCAAAGTGGACATTGTGTTCATTTTATGATTATGATGCAGTCCCACCATTTATTCATTTATCTGACCTATTTTTGCATATCTGTTGCCAATTGGCCCATGTGTGGTACAATAAATACTGTGATAAATGATTCTCAAATAAGACATAGGCCGTCTTCATCTATCTAATTGTCTTTTTTCATTGTCCCCCTCTTCTGTATCAATTTTTTCACCATTCCCATCAAATTTTTGACCACTCCCCAAATTTTGATTTTTGCCCTTTCTGCCTTCCACGTCCTCTCCCCATCTCCATTTATCCTCTGTCCTCCTTCTGTCCTCTCCTCTGTCAAGGACAGAGGTTTTGTGGCATTGTGTCAGCTGTTCATGCTCCCAGAGGAGCCCTGGGGGGATGCAAAGGTCTGTGAGCTGACCCCATTAGACTGCTGAGGGGATAGGGACACTGACACTAATGACTGTCAGAGCAGTGTGCCTGCCATTTCCTTTGCCTGGCCCTGACAGCTTGCGAAAACGGCACAGTAGGGCAGCCACAGGTACAACTGTATTCCACTGTCAGAGAGCTGGCAAGGCTATTTAAGGGGTCAAACATAGACGCATATGTACAAGAGCGCACACATACTCTATTGTGTGTTAACATGTATATAGACTTACATGGATGAATGCTCTGTATAAAACAAATCCACACCTCGACATGTATACAGTATGTCTCACAGTATATTGAAACGTTTGCGTCACTGTACTAGAGCTGTCCCGAATAGCGCTTTTTGGGCTCCGGAGCATCGGTCATAATCAACAGCAAATATTCAGAGCTTTGACGGCAGCGGGGGGCATGACATGGGAAGGACTCAGACATTTCTCCGTTCTCGGCTGAAATAGATAGCGTAGCGATGCAACACGTGTCTTTCAATTGAATTAAAGGCATTAATTGTTTAGGATTCTGTTGTACAGTATTGTTGTTTTTGTTATTTGTTAATGAAAAATATTTTCCAAAAGGTTTGGTGTATTTGATGCATGTTTGTAATCCCAAGGGATTTGGTTGAACAAGGACCCATTTATGCACTTCTTGTATCATAATAAAAGCTTGTGACATTTTTTTCTTAGCATTGATAAATTATAGCGCTACATAAATGCTCATAATAATAGGCTCCGAATCCGAGACAATGCCTGACAAAGTGTTGTGAAACAGAAGTGCAGAAACAGCATACTAGCTCCAACAAATTTATATCCATCCATCCATCCATTATCCAAACTGCTTATCCTTACTCAGTCGTGGGGATGCCGGAGCCTATCCCAGCAGTCGTTGGGCAGCAGGTGGGGAGACACCCTGGACAGGCCGCCAGGCCATCACAGAGCTTATCACAAATTTATATATTATATTTATTTGTATCTGAGATTTATATTGAAAAGATGTATATTTATTTATAATTTCTCATCATTTCTCAGTACTCGTGCATTTTGTCCTCTGCGTTTAACCCTTCCTATACACTAGGAGCAGTGGGCAGCTGCAGTGCAACGCGCGAGGACCAACTCCAGTTCCAAATACCGTGTGCCATTAGCCTCAGTCTGTAACGTTGTACAACCTGAACCTAACAAGTCAGAGATACAAGACATCCATATTTCTGTTATAACAATGCTTTTAATGAGATAGCAGGTAACAGTGGGTTTAACAGTGTAATACTCCAAGATTTTTCGAACAAAGAAATCACAAATTGCTCAGAAATACAATTGTTGTTTTTACCAATGACCTACACAGTAAAGAATGAGAAATAAATGAGCAAACTGTAATAAATAGAATGAGGTAGCACATTTATAATAACTGCAGCACAGCTGAGCTCTTGCAGCATTTTGTCTTCCCTTTAACAGCTAACCTGAACTGAAGCGTGACATCACTGCTGTGAGTGAGAGGGAAGTCACGTGCCCAAGCTGAGATGGTATATATTTCCAAATTTTAACAGTGCAATTAAAAAGTATAAATGTAGTACAAGGATGTGCTGACCAAATGTATTTTTGCAGTTCACCTTTATTGATATTCTATATTTAGCCCAGAAATTAAAAAAAAAAAATCCAAATCCCAAAATTGAAAACCAAATACGTACCCAGTGAAGGGCTTGCTGAATATTCAGATCCAGCCCTACACTGCACACACCCCAATGTACAGTGAATATAAAAAGTCTAAAGTCTGTTAAAATGGCAGTTTTTTGTGATTGTAAAAAATGAAACCAAGCTAAATTGGCAGAACTTTCTCCACTGTTTTTTTTTCCGACCTATAAAAATAAAGTGAAAAACAATCAAACATTTTAGGGAGGAAAAAAGGGAAACTACAAAACTTATAAATATAGCCACAAGTGTCAATTCCGGGGTTTAAACGAACACAGACCGTTAGAAGTTTGAAAGCTTCAAGAGCCTAATTAAACATATCTAGCAAGTTTGGTGATGTTTTGACAAAGTGTCATTGATTTATGGACAAATTTGCGCCAGGCCCACGCATGTGTGTTTGGAACTGGTGGCACCCCCTGTTAAGCAATTTCGAAGCAGTTTTAAACACGTGGCTCAACATTATTATGAAACATCCCGCAAGTTTTGTAATGATTCGACAAACAATTTGATTTATAGTTTGATTTGTGTTATGCCACTCCCATTTTTACATTTGTAGTGCCCCCTAATGGTCGATTTGAATGACACTTTCAGGGTATGTTTCATGTACTTATGTGGACATATCCTGCCAGTTTTGTGATGATTGGCCCAGTGGTTGGTGACGTGGGTCGATACGTGCTGAGCCATGCCCTTCCGAAGTTCATTGGTCAATATTGTGGCGAGCTGGTGTGAAAGCAGGAGGCAAGATGCAGACGTTTCGTGTTAATGGCAGCTCTCGTGTCCCCATACACTTCGTGACCCCGGGAGTGCTCTTTTATTTTTGCCCCCAAAATGGTTGCCGAACAACGGCTTTCCCCCCTGAAGTCACTAGTAAGAACATCGGTCTCAGTCACGGTCCTACAGTCAGTCAGTCAGTCAATAAAATGGTCTTCTACTCAGTCCGAGTTGAACCCCCAAACAAACAACACAACAATAACCAAAACATGAACTAAAACAACAATTTGAACACAAACGTTAACAGTCCCAGAATCTCCTGCACTACCCCACCGCTTAATTGCCGATAGTCAGAGAGACCGCCCTCTCCGGTCGCTACATGGCCCCCATCTGAGGGGTCAGTTGTTCCCGACAACCCCATCCCCCAATACATAGTTCCTCAAATTTCCAGGGTGCCATCGCTGGCGAACAGGCCGCCTGGGGCTCACAGGAAGCACAACTGGGGGAGAAGCACACTGATCGGCGCATGGGGTGCTACTGTCGCTCCTGGCCCCAACAACAGGCAGAACAAGGCAGCAGTATGGGGAGAG
Source organism: Lampris incognitus (assembly GCF_029633865.1). Classification (NCBI taxonomy): domain Eukaryota; kingdom Metazoa; phylum Chordata; class Actinopteri; order Lampriformes; family Lampridae; genus Lampris; species Lampris incognitus. The sequence continues at coordinate 46,109,440 of NC_079217.1, read as the reverse complement.
TCTGTCCTGATGCAGCACCACCATGTGCCTCTGGCTGGACATGCACACCTGGTACACCACCTCAGACATCCTGCCCATGACCTCGCTGGGCCCCCGCCAGTGGGGGTAATCCCCTTCTTGCGAATGGGACAATACACCCATACCTTATCCCCTCGCATGAAGGCCTGCCCAAGACTCCGTGTGTCATAAGCCCTCTTCTGTCATACCTCGGATTTGGCCTGGGCCCAACTGGTGTAGTCATGAACCATTTGCAGGCGATCCCTCAGTCTCCGGAGGCTGTCCATTTCTTCTCTCCCCCCCCCCCCCCCTGGACATCTCTGGCTCAGGCGGGACCCCAAACACCAAGTCCATGAGTGTCCAGAGCTCCCGCCCAAACATGAGGGCAGCAGGCGTGCACTTGCTGGACTCCTGGACAGCAGTCCGGTAAGACCACAGGACCAGGGGCAGGTGGTGGTCCCAGTCCCGCTTGTGTTGGCTGGTGAGGATGGCAAGCTGGGTGGCTAGGGTGCCGTTGAACTGCTCCACCAGCCCGTTACTTTGAGGATGGAGCAATGTTATCCTTGTTGTTTTTACCCCCAGCCGCTGACAGACCTCACTGAATTACCTAGGACTCGAGGTTCCGCACCTGGTCGCTGTGGGGCTTGGCAGGAACCCCAGAGCTCTCCATTTTTCAGCGAGGTCCCACTTTTGACACCAATCTGGCAAGCTGGTGTGAAAGCAGGAGGCAAGAGGCAGAGATTTCATTTTAATGGCAGCTCTCGTGTCCCATACACCGCACGACCCCGGGAGTACTTTTATTTTTGCTCCCAAAATGGTTGCCGAACCCCCAAACAAACAACACAACAATAACCAAAACATGAACTAAAACAACAATTTGAACATGAACGTTAACAGTCCCAGAATCCCTTGTGCTCCGCCCCAGCGCATAACTGCTGATAGAGCAGCGGCCCTCTCTGGTCGCTACAATATCTTGAAAACTGAATAAGATCTCAGCAAGCTCAGGAATCAGGAACATTTGTCATTTCAGTGGGCAGCTGAGGTCCAGCGCCTGGGAACCAACTCCAGTTCTTCTTCCTATTGCCTTGGTCAGGGGTACAGGCCCTATTAACCCTAACATAAAAGTCTTTTTGATGATGGGAGGAAACCAGAGCGCCTGGAGTAAACCCGCGCAGACACGGGAGAACATGCAAACTCCACACAGGAAGGACCTGGGACGGCATGGGGTTTGAACCCAGGACCTTCTTGCTGTGAGGCAACCTTGCTAACCACTGGGCCACTATGCCTTGCACACAACTTGCCATCATTGGGCAAAATGTCATGTCTGTACCATTTACCGTCTCACAGGAGTTTGTGCAAACATTCAAAATAAATAAATAAAACAGCACAAGAACAATAGGGTTCAAGTCCGAACCCTAATAATTCTGGTTACCTAAGTGTGCGCGCCTATTTATAATTGGGGATGTGTCTGCGTTCAGAGCTAACCAAGCAGTTCAGAGCTTACAAAGCATGAACGGGATCTCATTGTTTAAGGGTATCAATCAGGAGAGGGGTACAAAAGAATTTCTGAGGCATTAGATAAACCATGGAACACAGTAAAGATGTATGGCACAACAGTGACATTACCAAGAACAAGACGTCCTTCCAAAATTGATGAGAAGACAAGGGGAAAACTGGTCAGGGAGGCTGCCAAGGGGAAACATTAAATGAGCTGCAGGAATTTCTGGCAAATACTGGTTGCTCTCTACAGGTGACAACACTCATTCATTATCACTCCCTCATTATCCAAACTGCTTATCCTTACTCTGGGTCGCAGGGATACTGGAGCCTATCCCAGCAGTCAATGGGTGGCAGGCCGGGAGACACCCTGGACAGGCCGCCAGTCCATCACAGAGCCGAGAGAGACACACACACCTAGGGACAATTTAGTACAGCCGATTCACCTGACCTACATGTCTTTGGACTGTTGGAGGAAACCGGAGCATCCCAGAGGAAACCCACGCAGACACGGGGAGAACATGCAAACTCCACACAGAGGACGACCTGGTACGACCCCCAAGGTTGGACTACCCCGGGGCTCGAACCCAGGACCTTCTTGCTGTGAGGCGACTGCGCTAACCACTGCGCCACCAAGCCAACAATCTCCTGTATTCTGTATATGTCTGGGCTATGGAGTTAGGGTGGCAAGATGGAAGCCTTTTCACACAAAAAAAACCAGTTCTGGCTAAATTTAAAAATTAAAAAAAACTATACATCCAGTCTCCCAAAACTATGTGGGGGAAAAAAATGTTATGGTCCGATGAGACCGAGTTAGAACTTTTTTTGCCATAATTTCAAAAGGTATGTTTGGCACAAAAATAACAGGGCATCCCCAATAGAACACCATACCCACAGTGAAGCATGGTGGTGTCAGCATCAGGCTTTGGGGCTGCTTTTCTTCAGTGGAATTGGGGCTTTAGTCAAAGTGGGGGGGAATCACGAATAGCTCCAGATACCAGTCAATTTTGGCAAAAACATTCAGGCGTCTGCTAAAAAGTGGAATTTCACCTTTCAGCATGACAACAACCCAAAGTATATATCCAAATCAACAAAGGAATGGCTTCACCAAAAGATCAACTTTTTGGAGTGGCCCAGCCAGAGCCTAGACCCGGATCCAATTAACAATCTGTGGGGTGACTTGAAGAGGGCTGTGCACAGGAGATGCCCTCGCAATTTGACGGATCTAGAATGTTTTTGCATGGAAGACTGGGAAAATATTGCCAAGTCAAGAATGTGCCACAGCCGATACTCTTAAAGAGTGCTGTAATAAAGTCAGAAGGTGCTTCAACAGAATATTTGTCTAGGGGTGGGCACAATTATGCAACCAGGTTATTATAAGCTTTTTATTTTGATCCCTTAAAAGGTTTCAGTTTATATTTCACTTGAATTTTATAGGTTGCCATTTCACAGTAAAGGTGGACAAGGTTGTGATGTGATTTATCTTTGTTCCATCACAAAACCCTGCCATTTTAACAGGGGCGTGTAGACTTTTTGTCCACTGTCGGTGACATTTATTCTAATTAGTCACTTACACGCGCTTGCTCCTCCTCTGAAGCGAGGACACGCATCCAGACATGTTGATGCATTCACTCCATCCCACACACACAACTGTGCACACATACCACTGCAAGGACAAGTAGCGTATAGTTCACCTCCTTTTCACGGTGCTAGTGTTTTATATGGCTGTTTGGCCTGCATTCTCAGACAGGCCAAATGTCCTACTGTACAACCCGACCACGTAGCACAACATTTTACTGTTCTCTTGTTCTGGTGCCACGAAGATCAAAGGCTGAACTTGAAAGGGCAGCAAGGAAAAGCTGTGCTGAAGCTGTTAATATGTATAAAATGTAGTTCCAGTGGCGTGTTTTAAACGTCCAGGTCCTGTGTGTGCACTGTTACAACAATCAGCGGCCTTAACAAGCAATAAAACAACACTTGCAGCTGATAAGGCAGCGCTCTTTCCTAATGAAGGGCACAACAGACCCAGAGGATGTCCAGACAACTTTTGTCTCTCCCCCTCTCCTTTTTCCCCCCAGTTGTATCCGACCAAATACCCCACTCTTCCGAGCCGCCCCGGTCGCTGCTCCACCCCCTCTGCTGATCCGGGGAGGGCCGCAGACTACCGCATGCCTCCCCCGATACATGTGGGGTCACCAGCCGATTCTTTTCACCTGACGGTGAGGAGTTTCGCCAGGGGGACGTAGCACGTGGGAGGAGCACGCTATTCCCCCCAGTTCCCCCTCCCCCTTGAACAGGCGCCCCGACCGACCAGCGGAGGCGCTAGGTCAGCGACCAGGATGCATACCCATATCCGGCTTTCCACCCACAGACACAAGTTGTGTCTGTGGGTGCGCCCGACCAAGCTGGAGGTAACGCGGGGATTCGAACTGGCGAGCACCGTGTTGATAGGCAACGGAATAGACCGCCACGCCACCCAGATGCCCCTTTTGTCTCTTTTGAACTGAAGTTTGAGTGCATCTTAGCGCTTGAGGATGGTGAGAATGCAGAAGCAAAGAAAGACTAAGGGAGATGTTGAGGGGTTCATGGGTATCCCATAGGTGATGGGAGCCCTGCTGGTTGGCATCATCACTTGCTACTGAGGGAACACCTTATAATACATAAATCACTGCTTCTACCTTCCTCGCCATCAGTGAGAGCGGACTTTAGAAACTGCCATAATCTAGTTGTTGCAGTCATCCTATATGTCCTTAAAATGAAATGGTCAGCTTGTACACTCTTAAGGTGAAAGCACCAGTGTGGCTGAGCTTTATGATATACAACTATCTAATCAAAGTGAAAATATTCCAGTTTCTGAAAAAATAAATGTAAATCCAATTGTTTGATGCTGGTAATGTAGCATACTAGCAATTAATCTCCCATGAAATAAGCGATTATGTTATAAAAACTTCATTACCTCATAGAATTTGCATGAATGTGTATGCTGCGTGTGACCTGAAGCGTGAGTGTGTTGGGATCGAGTTCGATGCCCTCGTAAGTGTGTGTACACATATGGTTGCTGTCTGAGGAAGGGCCACTCAGCTGTCAGCTTGGTCACATGAGGCAGATGAGGCGCTTAGCAATCTCAGTGACAGGCACAAGATGTACCGGACCGCCAGGGGTATGCATGCTGACACACACACACACACACACATATATTCTCAAATGTAGCTCAAACAGACCCGCTCGGCTGTGAATCATGCCTAGTGGTCAAATATATGTTTTTAGGGATGAACAGGTAGCTGTCGAGGACAAGGCCAAAGCAAGCAGGCGATCTCCTGACATTTTAACTAATCCCTTCTAGCTTTTGGTTTCTTGCACATTTAGGAGATTTGCTAGAAGCCAGAATTGTCTTTTTCACATATGCAACCTGTCACGTCAGATTGAACGTTGATGTGGTGCCGAGCAGGGGCGCGACGGGTCGGACACTGATTAGATTTAGATGACACCGTCGGCTCCAGGCTAACAGCATCCCTGTGCAGGTTTTGGTTTCAGAAGTGGATTCTTTAACCGCTCTGGTGTCTCACTGACTGGCAGACCTCTCGCTATAGACCCGCTGGACTTTGCGAGCCCTCCCATGGCACGTTTTCACAATTTATCTCCAAAGAAAGATTGCCTTACTGTTGTATATTTTTTGCAAAAGTCGCACTTTTCAGATTTCTTTCACAGACAGTAAAACTGTCTGTCCGTATCAGCAGGGATGTTGTCTGCTGAGGCAAGTGACGTGGCGCTTGCTTCTAAGGTGTGATGGGATTAGGCATAGCTCCAATTTAAGAGCTACATTTAAGGTTTCTGTGACCACTTGTTTGTTTTTTAAACGTGCAAAAATGAAGACGGGCTGTGGTGGCATTGCGTGACCCCCCCCTCACCACACACACACACACAACATAGTGAAGGGGGACAGCCTGTACCTGCCTCATCTGTGTGTGTTGAGGTGCCCTGGGCAAACACACGGTACCTGTCAGAAGCGGTTAGTGCCCCCTGCGCCAGCCTGCCCGGCATGGCAGGCCGTCAGACGCCAGCTGAACTTTTCACTTGTCAATTCTGAAAGGTTAGCACAAAAAACCAGCCGCGACAGATGCAAATGGATGGATGCTTACCCCGACGTTTTTTGTGTAAAGGTGGCTCGTGTCGACCAGGCCACCTTCTCTGACCCCCTCCTACCCCTGCTCCCCGCTGTCACGGCCTCTGTTTAGCCCTTCTGCTCCCCTTTCACATCACATCTGTTTGTGAGGACAGGCATTAACTAACCTCTTCAAGCCCTAAGTGATATTGACTGGTGGTTGGGTTTGCCCTGTATCCCTCGCCCTCTCACCTTTCCAATTCAGAGCCCTGAATAATCTAATTACTTCTCCACCAGTAACCATGTGTTAAACCCTCTCAACCAGGTGCCGCCCTCAGCTATGGTTATCATTTTATATAGCACATTTGTCTCATGTCTTAAGTAGCCGTCGTCCTAGTGGCCTTATGCTAATCAACTCTGAATACTAAATGTGGTTCATTTGAATATTTCACTTTAAAAATGTTCCTCTATTAAATAAGCCAATGCTCATATCTCTTTTGTGTCTCGTTATTTTCTCGTGTTTTTGCCGATTACGTGGGGTTTCGCTTTGTGGTGAATTATTGAAAGCGTGGACATGAAAACGACAACACTGTTGAGTGGAGCTGCATGGCGGCGTGTTATATTTCTGGATCATTGTGATTTGCTTCTTGAAAGAGGTGACGGGGAGATCTTGTCCTTTTCAATTTTTCAAAGGGTTTCAAGAAGCCTGTCCTGTTTGCGTTACCCCTGATATTATTTAAACCTGCAGCACAATGTGACGATACATCTTGTGTTGTGCCTTTTCGTTTCAGATTGGGTTAAAGATGGAATATAATAACCAGCACTGCAAAACCAGAGGCTTGCTCTCAGGCAGGCACTGGTACGAAATCCAGGCTTATCGCGCTATAAACCAGGCACTTGGAAGGTGAGAATACATCTATTCCCTGCATCCAGCTCATGATATCCTGTCACCAGTCTTTCCAGTCTGACTTAAAAAAAACTTGTGCAGATGCATCCGCCACAGGAATGACTGGGGAGCACTTGTCTTGGTGGACAACCGCTACAAGAGCAATCCTGACAAGTACATCACAGGTACGGAAGCTCATTCCAGTGTGCACAGGAAGCTCACAGGACGGCCTCTCATCTTGGACACTAGATGGCAATGGTTATCCATTATTCTTTACAAGTCATGCTTCAAAATATATAGCATGTTGGGTTTTTTTGACTGTGTACACAATGTGCTATTTTTGTATTTGGTTGAATATAGAAGTTCTTGAATTATTTATGAATGATTATATCACAATTAGCCTAATTAAACCATATTTATGTGTGTGTGCATGTGTGTGCATCCTTGCACACAATGGGTTTTCCTTGAATGTGTCTCCATATAACCCAGGTCTCTCCAAGTGGGTGCGCCAGCTGGTCCGGCATCATGACACCTTCAATGAAGCCATGCGGTCACTTGCGGCATTTTCCGACTCTCAGAAGGGGGCAGAAGCACCCCATGCAAGTAAGCAGAACTTGACCTCCATTTCGTCCTCAGCCAGTCACAGCTCAACATCCACAGAAGAGCTGCCTGTGTGTTGCCTCAGCTCAGATGATCCTTCCCAGGCCTCAGAGCCACGAACACCTCAGTCAGTTGTCCAACAGAACAAAGACAATCCTCACAGCACGGACTCTAGAGCTCTCTCCGCCATCTCTGTCCTGTCTGTGGGACATGGACAATATGGAAATGCAGGTGAGCATCTTCGTGGATGACATAAATCGAGGAGCACGGGGCCTGTCACAGTGTCAACACAGTGATCAAGTCATCGTTTTTAATAATAATACTAATAAATCAATCTTATATAGCGCTTTTCTAACACTCAAAGTGGGTTTACAATAAATGGGGTGAAACAAGACAACAGATAAACATAACACAGATATACAGGGGTGGATGGGAAGGGGGGCTACGAGAGGGAGAAGCGGCAGCCACGCACGACGCCAGCAGTACTCTCCGACTTAGACACTGGGCGTTTTTGTCACATTCACCATGAAGCAGCTCCTTGTCATGTCTGACAGAGTCCTCGCCACTCTTTAAAATAATCATTTTAATTTTCTGTTCTGGTAAACCTCAATTCCTTGCTGTATTCTCTTTGTGTTGGTTATTCAGTTTGACCCATAAATTATTAATAATGTATTTAAATCTGCACTATGAAAAGATTATAATATATTGATAGTCGGATAATTGACAGATCGTACTTCTAGGTTTGAACTTAAAATAAAATAAATCTGAAATTACCAGCAATTAAAGAGCCTAATAAGTAACTGCAGAAAGGATGTATGCAGGATATATTTGTTTTACTGAAATTATAATTAGCTACTACAGTTATTTTTTAAGCCAACTGCATTGAGGTCCTTGACTGTGATGCCAGAACAAAAAATAACACAGAAACCATCGGTTAGAAAAAAATTGTCACCTTACAGCTAATTAATGTTGTGTAGGGGAAAAATCTCGACATTCGCACTATTTTAGCATATTTTCAACACAAGTAAAAATTCAAAAAGTGCTGCTTCATAACTTCAATCTCAGTGCGTACTGCCGTTCTTTTCATTCATGACAGAAAAATTAAATTATGACATTTTTTGCAAGCCTTTGATTAAAATGATAAAATGCCACATTTATGTCACCCCAAGTTAAATGAGAGTGAGTAAGGGTCGTTGTGAAGGATAACTAAAGGTTTCCATTTTTATGTTTTTCAATATGTGCTTATGCTTACATTTAGTTGAAAGACATTTTTTATCAGAATATTTGTATTATACCATAGATTATGCAGTGGGCCACCATGGTGGGCAGCACGGTGGCCCAGTGGTTAGCACTGTTGCCTCACAGGAAGAAGGTCCTGGGATCGATCTCCCAAGCCACCCCAGGTCCTTTCTGTGTGGAGTTTGCATGTTCTCCCCGTGTCTGCGTGGGTTTCCTCCAGGTGGTCCAGTTTCCTCCAACCATCAAAGACATGCATGTTAAGGTTAACACTCCTGCGCGCGCCCCTGACCAAGGCAATGACAAAGAACGGGAGTTGGTCCCTGCGCCCTGCACTGTGGCTACCCATTGCTCCTAGTGTACACGGCCACCCGCTGTTTCTAGTGTGTATATAGAGGATGGGTTAAATGCAGAGAATGAATTTCATTGTATGTATGTATGTATGTATGTATGTATGCACATTCACAAAGTATCTTCTGAATATATACATAAACATAAATGAAAAGGTTGGTATCACCTTTATGTACCATGATATGTACGGACATCACCTTGAATGCTACAACTATCACACATTTAACGGTCATGACAGTGTTGAGCTATTCCTATACTGAATCTAGTAGCTGAAGGTTGTGGCAGTTGCGTATCAGGCTGTGACGGGGGCGTATGTTGGCTTTTGTTTTGAGATGGGGTCATGGGGGTGAGTTGAGTGGCTTGCCTCATCCCTGTAAGGTATTTTGCGTGCCTGAGTGGTGCTGGAGCAAGCAGATGAGCAGATGTTGAACTGTTGCTTTTAATTAAATCCTGTTTGGGTTATATTGAGCGGAAGCATACGGTTCACAGCTTAATGAAATGATATTGCTGCCCCTAATGCTTCAGTTGTTTCATGTCATTATCAGATTCAAATGCTTGAAGGTGATTTGAACTTTCTGTTGTCTCTTTTCCGTAGATCTGTCATTTTGTGATTTGAGGGTTAGAAAAATCATTCAAATTTTTGCACACAGATTTAGTATGCTAAGTATACTAAAGGATGTCTTGTTTATACAGATTCTCACATGGGGCTGCATCGCTCCCCAGCAGAGCCCCTCCTCCAGCAAACCACTTGGGCTGAAGATCCACTGAGCACCAGTATCTCTCTTCCTGTGCAGCACCTTTGTACCTCTCCCCCTCTGAGCAGCTCTCTCTGCAGCAAGATGCCAATCTCTACAACAGCAGTCTCAATTATTGAACCTGCTATTTGCACTGAGGGCAAAGAGATTCAGGAGAACTCTGTCATTCAAGAGAGGAGACCGTTATGTTGTCCACAACAGAGTACCAGAGAGGGATCCAGTGAAATTAAAGAAGCACATCACACTCTGGCCCTTAAGCTCTCTGCAGTCACCGTTCCTCCTGCCGGTGAATGTGAACAGCCCTCAGTAGACAACATAGCCAAGTCTGAAGAAAGTGAAGTGGAGGAAGATCCGACAATCTTCTTTACTCCAGAACTCTTTGAAGCTGAGGATAATAGCTTGTCAGAGGGAGGAGGGAGTCCAGAGTCAACACATGGGACAGTTACAGCAGTAGGCAACGTGGCTGTATCTAATTGGACACCTCAAGTGCTGCCAGAAGATGCTGCGGACTCAGACCGTGTTCTAAGCGACAAGGACGGTAATGCTTCCGGTGTTGATGGCCAGGGGGATGGTGTTCTCTCAGTTGGAGAGGACAGTTCACACCTGGATCAAACAGCCCGGGAGGGTATATTGCAGAGTGGGATAAGCTGCAGTGGGCAGGCAAAAATGCTGTCCCATGCATTAGAAGAAGCCAGAGCCCAGCAGAAAGGTCAGGAGGCCGAGCAGATGGAGGGTAAGGGTAGAATGAGAGGAATCAGGACAAACAGACTTTCCAGATCTAGACAAAAGGCTCCCTGTGCTCCATCAGGTAAACTTTACTAACTGTGTCATGGTTATGCCTCAGGCAGTGAGCCTACAGATTATTACCATAAATGAACAGGCTTCATCATGGGCACAGCCAGGCCAGCTCACGTCTCAGATCATTCAACCTCATCTACATGACAGCATGGCCTTTTCAAGGCCATTAATGCCATCTAACTGCTGTTATCAGTTAAATACCGCATAACCAAGTAACATTATTTAAATTGCAGTTTTGATGTTAATTCACTTTCCAGTTTTAACAGACCGTTTAGATGTGAGAATGAGTTTGCCATTATTTTCCAGGAAAACGCTGCATTGTTCAGTTCTGGGTTTTAATGAGGTAAATTCAGTGTCTGTAAGAATTGTGGGGGCTGTAAACGCGCTTGACTTAACCTAAATAAGAGACCCTGATTTTTTACATTAACATTTCAGTCTTCCAAACATAATAATCATGTCTATAAACGTGATGGTGTTTAGGGCAGGGGTGGAGGAACATGTGCTCATCAGCACGTTCAAATGTGGGTGACCTCAAGAAATATATTCATATCTGTTACTCGTTATTTTTATTGATGTTATTTTTATTTCATGTATAGAAATAAAAGATCTGATTTTTACTATGGATATTGTTCGCTCCCTGATCATTTATCCTGCCGTGGTCTTTTATTAGAAACAACTTTCAAGAACATGCTTGTCAATCATCCAGTTTCCTCATGTAGCAGCAAGTAGTGATGAAGAGGATGAGCTGCACAAAGTACGTTTGACATGAAGATGCCACACATATCGCAGTGTAGCCTTTGCACTTTTTATTTTAAATCCAATCTAAGTTTTGTTGTGGTCTCAAATGTCTTTATGAACCCAATTTCAACAGTACAGGTTAAAGATTTCATTAATGAACTAATTTACCAGCTCAATTTACATAAACATACAATCATGGCTTCAAAGGGTTTTTTTTTCTTTTGGATTTTCCTTCTTTTTCTCCCCAGTTGTACTTGGCCAATTACCCCACTCTTCCAAGGCATCCCGGTCACTGCTCCATCCCTTCTGCCGATCCGGGGAGGGCTGCAGACTACCACATGCCTCCTCCGATACATGTGGAGTCGCCAGCCACTTCTTTTCACCTGACAGTGAGGAGTTTCGCCAGGGGGACGTAGCGCGTGGGAGGATCACGCTATTCTCCCCAGTTCCCCTCCTCCCCCTGAACAGGCGGCCCGACCAACCAGAGGAGGCGCTAGTGCAGTGACCAGGACACACATCCACATCCAGCTTCCCACCCGCAGGCATGGCCAATTGTGTCTGTAGGGACACCCCACCAAGCCGGGGGTAACACAGGGATTTGAACCACCGATCCGTGCGTTGGTAGGCAATGGAATAGACCGCTACGCTACTCGGACGCCGACTATGGACTTTACTACAGTTTATTATAATATAGGCCAGTATAACATTACAGGCCACTCCTGTCATGTCTCTTTGGGAAATTCGGTGTCGTTAACAACTAGCCTCTTCTATTTAGGATATTTTTTGATGTAATGTGAAAATTATTTATGGTTGTAGACCATTTTTAATCAGAATGTTAAGGGTCCTATTTGATTGTTTATGGATGAAGGGTTGCTCTCATTTAATCAAGCCAATATTAAGTACTGAGTCAGTGTGATGGGATTGATATGATTTGTCCCCGTACAGTACACATTTCACCACTGTGTGATTTGTGCAGAGAAGCACAGAGGCTGGTATTCCGTCAAGCTGCCTTATCAGCTCTCTCAGCTGATCCATTCATCCATTACCCGAACCGCTTATCCTGCTCTCAGGGTCGCGGGGATGCTGGAGCTTATCCCAGCAGTCATTGGCCGGCAGGCGGAGAGACACCCTGGATAGGCTGCCAGGCCATCACACAGGGCCACACACGCATTCATACCTACGGGCAATTTAGTACAGCCGATTCACCTGAACCACATGTCTTTGGACTGTGGGAGGAAACCGGAGCACCCGGAGGAAACCCACACAGACACGGGGAGAACTTGTAAACTCCACACAGAGGACGACCCGGGATGACCCACCAAGGTTGAATTACCCCGGGGCTCGAATCCAGAACCTTCTTGCTGCGAGGCGACCGCGCTAACCAGTGCGCCACCGTGCCGCCCAGGCAACCGCGCTAACCACTATGCCATCATGCTGCCTCAGCTGCCCCATGTTTATGTAATCATGGGTGACTCCTTGTTAACCTAATCAAAGCAAAGAATTGTAAAGAGGCCAGCAAATGTGTTCCAACACCTTAAAACATGGTCTACATAAACAGAAGCCTCAGTGATGCCAGCAGCTGGCTTGATTTTTATTGCTCCTACTATTTCCCTTCTTTCCTGGCTGTCTCACCGAAACTGGAGTAGTGTCAGTTTGGGTTTCTAAAATGTTTTAATTTTCTTTATTTTCAAAAGCTTGGGCTTACTAATTGTTTGTGTTTTCGAAGCAGTCCTATGCCTACATTTTGTCTGTGAATTGATCTGAGGTCGAGACTATGCAGAGGGCTTGGCAGCAGTGGTGGGTGAGGCACAGCAACGCCTTTATTTTCCGAGGAGGCTAAGGAGAGCCAATCTCTCCCAAAAGCTGCTTGTCTACTTTGCTCCGTCGAGAGCATCCTAACAAACGGCGTGACAGCCTGGTACAGCTGCTGCGCCAAAGCTGGCAGAAGGATCCCTCCAGCGTGTTGTGGAACCAGCACAGGACATTGTTGGCAGAGAGCCGCCTTCGCTAGAACATCTTCACAGCACTTGCTGTGTGAGAACATCATGACAGATATTACACACCCTGGACACCGTCTGTTTCAGCCCCTCCTATCCAGTAGGCGCTTCGGATCAATCCACACACACACACACACACACACACACTGAAAAACAGTTTCTCCCCAAAAGCTGTGGCACTAACAAACTCCGTCATTTCCCCAGGCTGACGAGACTGACGTGCTGCCACCATTGGGCACGTGCAATATTTACTCACATGACGTCCGGGTGGCGTGGTGGTCTATTCCGTTGCCTACTGGTCAGTTATGTCATTTTTAATGCAAAGTTGACATTGTTTGAGATGTCTTTGTTGTGGTAACCCGAGTGGGGCCGAGCCGCTCGATTCCATCTATTTCGCGCGTCTGCAGCCCATCCATTCCCAATTATCTGTTATCTCACAGACCTCTTTCAGACTTACACCCCATGTCGCCGTCTGCGGTCTTCACCAGCAGGTCTGTTGGCGCCACCAGCCACCAACCTCAGCACGATGGGTGCCAGGGATTTTTCCTATTGCTGCACCCAAACTCTGGAGCTCCATTCCCCATCACATCCGCCTACTGGACTCCATTACAGAACTCAAAACTGCTCTTAAAACCCTCCTTTTTAAACTAGCATACTCACTTTAACAACATTAACAGCATCAAATTCATTTTTTTATTTCCTGCTGATGTATGCCGTATTGCTTATTGTGTGCTTTACTGTTGATTGCACTAATGTTTTTACTGCTTTGTTTTATTGTATTTGATGTAAGGTGACCTTGAGTGTTAGGAAAGGTGCCTTTAAATAAAATGTTTATTATATAGGCTTTGGCATCTGGGCAAACATAAAAGACTTTAAGCATCTGAGCAGATGGCAATACTACTACTTGTATAAACTAGGCTAAACTAAGCCATGACCAAAAAAAACAACATTCAAACCATTCAACACACGTCTCATACTTGTGTGAGCTAAGTTACACAAGGAGAAAAAGAAAACTCAGCATTTCAAAAATTAAGCACTATGTATGTGGGAAGGGAAGAACACGGTTTTAGTAGTAGGGTTAGCAAGCCTACTCCTTAGGAAAGTTAGTGGAAGCCTGTGGTGTGAGAAACAGGAGTGTACATCACCATGTGAAATTGTCAGGGACATGGATTATGGGGAGCTAAAGCTTAGTGTGTTTCGGTATGTATGTGAATGTTATCTTTTCAGAAACCTGCATTCAGGATAGATTTTAGCATGTGGATGTTCTGTTTCTCAATGATAGGTAAATTCAGTATGAAGCCTATTTCCGGAATTTGTGGGTTTTATGTGAATCGCGCTGCCAAGACTATATGCCAAATGTACTTGTGGGATTATATACAATTGGTAGCAGTAGTAGATTTCAATATACTCTCAACCATGCTAAGAGGGACTAGATAAGGTGGGGTTTTTCCACCACTCAGGCTGCTGACTGAGTGCTGATCTCTCTCAACAACGCTTGCATCAGATCTCCAACTATACGTACATAGGTAAGGTCTGATTTCACAATTTCTGACAGCGCCCCTACAGCATGTAGAGTATTGTTTATTAATACAGAATGCATGTTGACTGTGAGGGTAGTCCCCTGCAGGGTTTTGGCTATGCCCTGCAGTTGTTCCTGTTGGACAAGGGATTTGTTACCTTGTGTTAGGTGGTATGGAGTGACTGGTTAAATACTAGTGTGCCTATGGGTTAGTAATGCATGCCAGGTTAGTGGGAACGCTAATGGTTATCCACCCCCTTTTGGAGACGGGCCTGCTCAAAAGGTTTGACTTGATTTAGGTGGACCCACTTGTATGTTGGTGTCTGGTTTGGCTTTGGAACTCTGATGCGGTATGCAAAGGGTGAGAGTTTACCCACAATTCCATAGGGGCCAGACCAGTTTGGCAGAAACTTTTTCGAGATTCCCACAGGCTTGGTGAAATTGAAGTACAGTACTTTGTCATCTGTCTGGTATTCCTGATCAGATGTTTTGTTGTCATAGTACGCCTTCTGTCCTTTGATACTGTCGTCTAGATTCCTCTGGGCTCAAGCGAAAATGGATGAAGATGGTGTCGTAAGTATGTCACATATTGGTGTGCAGTGTAGGCTGTGGCTACACTCACATCTTCTGGCCTGTACAGAAGATGCAGTGGGAGAGTCATCTCTCAGCCTGTCATCATCTGTGTGATGTGAAGTGGACCTGATGGCCATCAGCAATAGGGGAAGTTTTACGTCCCAATCTTTACTATTGCTGCTGACATATTTCCTAAGCATACTTACAATGGTCGATAACACTTTCTATGAAGCTTGCATCTATAATGCCCTATAAGCATCTATAACGCCCTATAAGCATCTATTACATCTATAATGCCCATACTCTCCTATAATGTGTATTACAATGACTAACAGCTATGGCTGAAGACTGTGAATTAGCACTGAAGTCTCATTATGGATCTCTGCAAAACTTCAGCAAAACAAGTTGGCTATGCGGCATTATGACATTTGACAGATAAACAGGCTAATGATGACATATTTATAATGCATAAATTGACATAATGTATCATAAAGGTGGTTATGAGGTGTTGTGAGGGCATATACATGGTTATAATGAATCTTACAATGACTAGTGTTACCCAGTGGTCTTATTGACACATTCAGTTTGACCACAGGACTGGGGGTGGTACACAATGTGGAACTTCGCCGCCCTTGACCCCCAACATCTCCCACCAAGTTCTCATCACACTGGCTGTGAAATGGGTGTCTCTGTCTGAGTCAATGGACAAGGGAAGGCCCCAACGGCTGAAGACATGGCTCACCAGGAGGAGAGCCGTGATTTCGGCAGTGTCATTAGGTGGTGGTAGGCACTCAATCCACTTGGTGAATGCACAGGTGATGGTGAGGAGGTATCTGTTACCTTGTGAAGAATTAGGTACGGGGCGAACCCAGTCCACCTGGAGGTTAGACCAAGGGAAGGTGATCCCTCTAACCTGCAATGGTGCTCAGGTCAGCGGCTGAGATGGGCGGAACTGGCAGCAGACCAGGCATCCCCTGACATTCAGTTATGTCCCTGATCATGAAAGGCCAGTAAGCTACCTGTTGGAGGATCTGGTATGGCCTTTGGACTCCTATGGCTCCTGCATAGGGCGTCGTGAATATGCAACTTCATGACCCCCCTGGTCAGTCGGCACAACCCAACGGGGTGGTCTCTGACCACAGGGGTTCATGAGTAGTCCTTTCTCAATTTTCAGGCAATGCTGCAGGTTCTGAAGGTGGTTTAAGTACTTAGACTGGGCCCTGAAATGGGGAATCTGGGGGTTGGCTATAAATTGTCAGATCTTTTGGATTACTGGGTCCCTCTCCTGCATAGCGACTAGGTCAGCATCGCCAGGCTGTCTGACTAGATGGATCATTTGCAACTTAAGAGTCATGAAAATCCCAACTCTTCCTGGCTTGTCGGTGAGTGATTGCAATTACCGTTTAGCTCTGCCAGTCAGGGAACCATTCTTCCTGAAACTTCCAGAAAGGGCCAGCAACCGCTCCTGCCTTTGTGAGGTGGTCGCCCTCATCGTTGCCCATTTTGTCAGGACCTGGAGTCTGCGAATGTCCCTTTACCTTTTTCCAGTACACAGTCATGCCATGATCTCTTATAATCTTGTCACAGGCCAGAGAACGCTCAGAATGCGTTACATCTTTGCCCCTGGCATTTTTCATGTCATTATGGGAAAGTGGGAAATGAAACTGTGGTGAGCAGAGTTGGAGTTGGAACATATGACTAGCTGCACAATGTCTGTTTTGCTGGTCTGTTGCAACACAATGAGCACTGCTGCTATCTCTGCATACTGACTTGTCTATACCTGAAGTCAGTATTGTTGTGGTGCGTCAACCGCACCATTCACCCAAACAATGCCCACTCCTGTTGAACTCTGCTCTCACAGTGGAATGAACAGCCACCTACATAGACCTTTGGGAGCTCCTTCCACACATTTTCGTCATAGTAATGATAATTGGAAGGAAGAGAAGGGGTGGTGATGAGAGATTGGTCCTCTGGTTCCTTTTTCAGTCACAATGGTGGCAATCTGCTAAAACCCTGGCCTAAAGCCATTCTGTGGTTCTGGGCATACCTCACCTCAAAATCATAGCCTTGTAGTGCCATCGCCCATGCAGCAATGCAGTTGTTGAACACTCTTCCTTCCTTTAACCTTTGGCTGTTCAAGAAAGACAGGCTGATGACACGTCTCTATGACAACTTTCTGACCACCAATGTAGCTGCAGAAATGATCCTTGGCCCAAACAGTAGGTAGCGGGGTTTTCTCACAGTCCAAAATTTTAAGCTCTACGCTACTCAGGGATTGACTAGCATAGGCAACGACTTGTCTATCTTGATTGTACTTCTGCAACAGGGCAGCGCTTAGGCAGTGGGTTGAGAATCTAGCTTCCAGACAGAACTCTTTATCCTTGTCAGGATAAGTGAGGCATGGGGCTGAGCAGAGTTTCTGCTTCAGCTCTTGGGAAGCTTGTTCTTGAGTGCTTCCCCACTGGAATGCTTTGTCCTTCCGGAGGAGCTCGGTAAGTGCTCTGGCCATCTCTGCATAGTCTTCAGTGAACTGTCTTGAGTAGTTGCAGATACCTAAGAAACTTCTGGGTTCTGGGATGGTAGTTAGGGCGTCGATATCTTGAATGGCCTGAACTCTCCCTGTCTTGGGTTCAATGCCATTAGTGCCAACAAGTAACCTCAACATATTCAACTTTGGTGCAGCACCACTGCCCTTTTGTGAGTGACAGTTTTGCTCCAGCATTGAGGAACTGGCTGAGCACATGCCTGATCTTGATCAGGTGGGCTTCAAACATCTGTGAGCGGATCAGAATGTCATCGACATAGATCAAGTTTCCACAAGCTGTGGCATCACTCATGGCTTCATGAAGGTACATGTTGAACTCGGATGGGGAGTTTGAGTATCCAAATGGGCACCGGTTCCATGTGTACTGCCCATTGCCAAAGGAAAAGGCCATTTGTACTGGTTGGCGGGATCTACCTTCAGGATCTACCACAATCCTTTTCTGGAATTGTCACGTTCTTGGTCTCCCAGAATATGCTACCAATGATGGAAAACTGCTCTTACCTTGCAGGCATTCTGTCAGACCGCAATCCTATTGTGTTAACCTGGGAGACAAATACCGTATATAACTCCCAACGCAATTTGAGATTTCAGCCCTATTTACTGAAAGACTCAGAATTTATAACATTTATGAATACCCACATAGATATTTTTTTAGAGACCAACTTGAATTCGGTGTCACATTCAGTTATTTGAGACTCTGTCAAAGCATACATGATAGGTCATATTCTATTATACAGTGCTCATAAATTCAGAGACAAGAGGAAAATTCTGGTTAAATGATAGTAAGAAATTAGAGACTGAACAGATACATTCCAACACCAAAAAGCCAAAAACCCTCAATTCATGAACCCAGAAACGTCTTATATACAAAAACCTATCAAAGCAGAAGCAGCAATTGGCAAGGACGAAATATCATTGCCATGAATTTAGAGATATGACAAAGCAAACTACTCGCATGACAAATTAAGAGACAAGAAGCTGATGAATGCATCCAGGCAATGCAGACAGAGGAGGGAGAACTTATTAACAACTCCATAAGGACTCCTAGGGATTTCTTGGGGATACTGTCTTGTACCTCAACTTTTGATTTTGGTCAAAGATTTTTTTGTCTAAAAAAAATAAAATAAATTAAATGTGAATGAATTCGATGATGATGATGGCCATCATTATCATTATGAATTATTATTATTATTATTGCTGATGTTGTTACTGTTATTATTACGTTTTTTGTCACCATTGTTGTGATTATCATATGTGATATGTGGATTACATTCAATATTAGAACTACTGTGCAACATTTATTTAATGACAGGTAGCATTGCTTATTGCAGTTTTTTTTCTCTCTTTTTCTCCCCAGTTGTACCTGGCCAATCACCTCCCTCTTTGAGCTATCCCATTCACTGCTCTACCCGCTCTGCCAATCCGGGGAAGGCTGCAGACTACCACATGCTTCCTCTGATACATGTGGAGTCGCCAACCGCTTCTTTTCACCTGATAGTGAGAAGTTTTGATGTAGTGCATGGGAGGATCACGCTATTCCCCGCAGTTCCCCCTCCCCCCTGAACAGGCGCCCAACCGACCAGTGGAGGCGTTAATGCAGCAACCAGGACACATACCCACATCCGGGTTCCCACCTGCAGACACAGCCAATTGTGTCTGTAGGGATGCCCGACACGGGGTAACATGGGAATTCAAACCGGCATTCTCTGTGTTGGTAGGCAATGGAATAAACTGCTATGCTACACCTACTTAATGCAGTTTTAACTCAGAATATACAAAACACAATTAAGATTATAACAGTGAACCATCGGATTAAAAACATTAGCCCTCATTGGCTCAGGTTAAACTAGAATTTTCCAAACTCTGTCATTCTTTTTTATCTGAGTTGACCAGTACATTTGCTTTAATTTGACTTTAAGTAGGCAGTACTTGGGGGCAGAATCAGACATTACAAGGCAAGTGCTGGCCTGTATTATTTTGTGACATGCCAATAAGAGCAATCTTGTTCCCTCCACTGATATTAAGCAGCACTGGTTAAGATATCAGAATAAGAAACACATTATGATTAATAACCCCAATCCAAACAGTCCAAAATTAAAAGGAGTCTTGCCATGCCACTGGCCATTGACCTGTTTTACCTTAGTGAATTATATCACCTGTTGTCAACAGTGATTAAAACATCCCCAATAATGTTTCAATGGACTCTGATTCCACCTCTGCGCTTCTATTACCAGACCTCAGTGTAGCCTTAAATATGGCGTACCTCAGGGCTCAGTTCTTGGCCCTCTACCTTTCTCTCTTTATATTTCACCTCTTTGCCAAATCATACACAGTCATGGAATACATTTCCGTTGCTATGTGGACGATACTCAGCTGTATGTGTCTATAAGGGCTGATCATCATACTCAAATTACTAATTACTAAAGATTGCTTGGCTGCTGTAAAAAAATTGACGTCACTAAATTTCTTGCTTTTAAATTTCAGATAAACCGAGATGGTGGTCGTTGGCCCTGCTAGACATAGACACCAAATCTGTATACACAACATCCATTGCACGTCTGTCTGTCTTGGGAGAGAGATCCCTCCTCTGTTGCTCTCCCTGAGGTTTCTCCCTATTTTTTCTCCCTGATAAAGGTTTTTTTTTAGAGTTGTTCCTTTATTGAGCTCGGACCAGCCGCCTCAAACACAGTTTTTACCCCCAGGTGGTCAGAATAATGAACAGCAGGCGCCTTACATAATGAGTGATTTATTATTTTGTTGGATTTCTGATTTCGTATTTATTCATATATTGTTATTATTCATTATTTCCTTATATATAGTTTTAAGGGCTTAGAGAGCCTGGGCATATGCAATGCATTGCATTTGAAGGTACGTGGTACTTTTTATATGTATATTACAATAAAGTGAAACTTGAACATATCTGATAGGACAGGATATTGACAAATTTGTAATTTGAGATATTGGGCTATACAAGTAATGTTTACCTGACTTGAAATCTCTATAACAATAGTGAATTGTTTTTTAGGATGTGGCCAGCTCAGGTATAAGGGTATCTCCTCTTACATGGCCACACCTAAAGTAAAATCAGTTTAATAAACAAGATATGCTGTCTTGGTATTCCTTGCCCACAAAACATCTATTATGTAATTTTCAGTTATCATCACTGTGAACATATACCAGTCTCCCAAATGTAAAAATGAAAGAAACAAGACCAATCAATAATGGCAAACTGATGGCACAGTCTGGGCTTTCCCATGGACAATAAATAGGTGGCAGGCTCGATTTTTGTTTTTCAAAAATTGTATGCAAATTAACTTGATATTATAGTCACACTATCAGTTCCAACTTAGAACATTTGTTTTCATCCCCAGACAAAAAATTCTTCATACTGTCACGATCACATTTTCCTGTCATTCACATTTATCTTTTGTAATTCATTCTCAGTTACACAGTCTATTGTTGCCATATCATAATTTAGAGGTTGAGTGAATTCCTTTATCTTCGTGGTCTTAGGAAACAGTGCTAAATGCTAAACAAATACATGGTTAATTTTTGGTTGTGGTTGTGGCTGGAGTTAGGTTATGTCATACTAGCAAGGAAGTGGATCCTGTAAATTGGTGGAAGAACAAGCATCTTATTCTCAATGGGCCATATTACATCTTCCAAAAAGCCTAACCACTATAGTGGACTATGAGATGACACTGGTGCATTTCCTGTAGAGATGCCTATGCATGCCAGGTACCTTAAATCAACCACCCCAGGAGACAAATTGCAGATTAAAAAGATAATTAGCATATTATACTGCATTTACCATAGATCCATTTTAAAGTAAGAAATGATTGGATCAATCTGTTTTACTTAGTACCCTGTCACTATGTTAGGTTTGGTAAATATACCATCTAGTATCAACTTTAGATAATGAACATAACTTTAGTAGTGCCTCAATAATTTAGCCATCTGGATCCCACAGTGTGAATCTTATTTAACCCTCCAATCAAATGTGCATCTCTGCTCTATCCTGCTGTGATGGGTTTGGGATGACATACTTTGGTAGATACTTCACTGCTTCTTGGGGTGCTTGCATGAGCTCCAAGTTCCTGCTGTTCAATTGTGAATTTAACAGACACCATATTGCACTTGAACATTTGGAGACTGCCCGGCTGCAATTACGAGACACTCCAGTCTGTGCTGTATTTAACCAAGCTAACACTTTTGCCATGGCACATGACACACTGCAACATCAACAGCTATGATTTTGAGACTAATCTGATTTGTCATTATTGTCATAAGCCCTCTCCTACTCTGTTATCTGTGCTCTAACGTGTAATCCCTTACCACCTCATCCCTGCTTTTGTTAGTTGGCCATCCTCCTCTGTTGTCACCGTGCGAGGTGTTGAATTAAAAAATATTCAGGTCTAGATAATAGTGAGGCATGCACACATTGTGCTGTGATACAGTTTGTAGTTTGTTTTTGCACAAATGGAATTTGATGCTTGCAAACTGTCATATAGTTACATCTGATAAAAGATTACATTTGTGTGTCATAATTACATATGATAAAAGACAATGTTTATATGTCATAGTTACATCTGATAAAAGACAAGGTTTGTGTCATATAGTTACATCTGATAAAAGACAATTTTTATGTGTCATATAGTTACATCTGATAAAAGACAGTGTTTATGTGTCATATAGTTACATCTGATAAAAGACAATGTTAATGTGTCATATAGTTACATCTGATAAAAGACAATGTTAATGTGTCATATAGTTACATCTGATAAAAGACAGTGTTTACATGTCATATAGTAACATCTGATAAAAGACAATTTTTATGTGTCATATAGTTACATCTGATAAAAGACAATGTTTATGTGTCATATAGTTACATCTGATAAAAGACAATGTTTACATGTCATATAGTAACATCTGATAAAAGACAATTTTTATGTGTCATATAGTTACATCTGATAAAAGACAATGTTTATGTGTCATATAGTTACATCTGATAAAATACAATGTTTATGTGTTATAGTTACATCTGATGAAAGACCATGTTTATGCCTCAGTGGCTACTAAGACTGAATTTTCTTGCCTGAGTGATTATTTTGAATTAAGCAGTGAAATATGTTCTTGTATCTCCACTTAGAAGGGAAACAAAAGAAAGACAAAGCTGTTTTAACCTTGTTTTGAATTCATTTACAATTAAGCTTTAATTGTTTAAAAATGTACAAGTAATTTTCTCTAAAGTGATACATTTTGAAAAAATATTGGTAGGATTTTCTGATCTTACAGCAAAGATCCTTTTACCTTTTAGACCATGGATGACACATTGGAAATGTAGTACAAAACAATTTCATTGCATTTTACCACTCAAATTTTGCTGTCACTTCTCACTTCTTAGAGTAGCGGTTCCAGACCTTTATTTGCCCCCCTGTCAGACATCGGAGAGAAGCTGAGCCCCTCGTAGATATTAGTGTTGAACAGTTAGAGGGAGTTAGATCTGTTTACACCCCTTTACATTTTTCCACTGAGTCGGAAAATACAGATGGAGCCCGAATCCCATATATGGGTATCAGACTGAACCAGAACTGAAGAGGTTCTTGCCAGTGACATGGTCACCTTAGTTGGAACAACACTTATGAAGAGGGAAACTGCATCTTCTAGGATTCACCTTTGGTTGACAACTTAGATGATGGAAGGTGGGCCGTATGCTGCCCCCGGTAGCTCAGTTCCTGCCACAGGAGTCACCTCTGATTGGTCTTGATGGTAAAAATGTATATGTGGTAGTGTTGTGTCATCCAAGTCCAACCTTCACTGCTCATGCTGTTAAAGAGGAAGCAACATGTCCAGTAGACATATGTAAGAGGGCTGAGCAGAATAGGAGATCAACCATGTGTTTTGCCTTCTCATTGCAGGTGACTCAGTGGCTGAAAAGGAATGTAACGACATGTCCTGTGACCCCCCCCCCATTGTGACCCCCCTCCCCCCATTACGATTGTGAATGGAGTTTCCCACAGGAGCTCTCTGAATTTAACTGGGGAGGAGTCATGTAGCTCTGAGAACTCGTACCAAAGTAAAATATAGAACATGAATATCATTCCCTATCTCGCCATACAAAAGCTGGATATGTGATATTTGTGTGGATTGTGTGTTGAGTGTGAGGCAACAACACTACTAGTGTGCTACTAGTATGCTAGTAGTGCTAGCTGTATGCGGGGCATTATGGAGACTGGGCCTGGTAGAGACATCACAATGCATTTGTTTGGTTTGAATCATGCTGCACATACTGTTAACGCATGGATTTGAGGATAGTTTATATCAACACACACACACACACACACACACACACACACACACACACACACACACACACACACACACACACACACACACACACACACACACGCTTTCCTAAACACCTGGTGAAAGCACTTGCATGTGCCCTAGAGAGCAGTGGTACATTTACAAAACCAAATTACACAGGAATAGCCGATGAATTCTGGAAATGGAAGAGGAAAATAAATAATTATGGTGGAAAAAGCCCTGGTCTAAATCTACTTTTTAGTCATAGTTTGGGTTGTTTTGTTTCTCATTCTGTGTCTGTTGTGCCAGCCCCTTGGTCCTCACTGCTAGTTTGATTTCATATTGAAGTCACGATGCTCCCAGATATCCTTCCCTTGCACGGCCACTCGTGCATCAATGTGACAAGCAGGCCAGCAGACATGGTGGACACACAACCGTGTGTGGACCAGTGCAGGGCATCTTCAGCCCATCAGAGGGCACTTTGACTTGGTACTGTCCAGCTTCACTTTTACAGGGATGGAGGAAGGGGAGGTCAGTCATCCAAACTGTGAGGACAGTGTTTACTGTTGACATGGGTCCATGCTGCTTCTTATGCCTCTGCAGGCCTTACCTTGCACTGGTATGCAGCGTTTCTGTGAGTGTTCACGTCATGTTAAGAGACAAACAGCTAGTGTCTGAGCACAGAGATACTTAAGGAGACTAGCTAATGAAATTGATTTCTTTAAGTAGATGTAGCTTGATCTGGATTGCGTGAGCGGATCATCTGGTAGTAGAGGGTCTTTTGCAATCTGTCTGCTTGAGCAGCTGTTAGGTCTTGGCTTGAGTCATAGGTTTGGAGCCCCTCGGATTATAAACCCAGATTTATTTCAGAGGTACAGTGGAATTAGACACCTAATCTGCCTATGTGAATTCATAAGTCTACTAATCTTGGTATAGACATCCGTTGTTTGGGCTCATCTTCGGGTGCTTACACCGTAAACTGGCTAATACTATAAGTGCGATAGTGGTGACCATTTGTCAGTGGAGGGACCGGTACTTTGTATAAACTGTAGTAAACTGTAGCAGTAATACACACTGCCTATTAGCTTCTTTTGTAATCTTACCTTCCTACAGTACAGCACTGACATAGACAAGACACTAGTTGTTTAACCACTGTGTTTAGCCCCGTGCCTACGTTTATTTTTGGTAGTGAAGCAATATATGATTTGGTAAGTATAATATAATATATAAGCATAGTCAGTTATTTTCTTTTGCTATGTCCATAGATACATGTTTGTGTGTACAAGTGTGTGTGACACTGCAGGTACATGCTATAACCATTTATCAATATGTTCCTTCACTTTTTTGCTCTTATAGATGTTAATTTAATGTCAATGTGTACACAATCAGCATATAATAAGTTCTATTTTATTTGTTTATTGAATTTTTAATGAGTAGCTTCCCTTTTCCCCAATCCATGCAAATGAACATCCCATACTGGATATTTTTATTTTCACTTTTTCTGCAGCCACGGACTTTTCCGCTGTAAATAGCATCGTAAGTGAGGGTTGAACCACCCTAAATGCATCGGTACAAAATGTAAAATCTAACTCTAAACAAGATTACTTATGTACTGTGGCCAACCCGTGGAGGTGCATTGTGGCCTGGAACCCACCAAATATTTTGTGCAGTAACATAATGAATAAATTCTCATGACTGGTCGAAAAGATAGATAATCAATTTTCTCTATGTTGTTCATCTCTTGCATAATTCCCTTTTCAACCCTCATCATGGTGTGTGTCTACTGATGGTCACATGATGCCAACGAGGCATGTCAACATGAGAGGCCGCGGTGATAATCTGGAGTACAGTTACATCACTGCATTATTTGCATTGTCTCAAAAAGTATGAAAAGAAAAGTTTTGCTTCATTTTTGTTTAAATTAAAAAAAAAAGATATTGGATCACAAAAAAGATTCCTTTTTTATATATATATTTTTCCACCGTCCAAACAAAAGGTATTTATTATGTGTAATCTGCGACCCATCTGGCCCTCAGCTGCGCCCCACTTGTGGGCCTTGACTCGTAGTTTGAAAACCACTGATCTAAACTGCACTACATGGTTTCACCAGCCTTTTACCGGTGCCGTCTTTTAATCTATTTATTATGTATCTATTTATTATTTATTTATGCAGCACCTGCAGCGGTCTTTTGGCTGTCGTCCTCCCCTCGGGATGAAATGTTGTCAGCGTGGAGATGCTTCATCAACACTGCCTGGTGAGTCGTGTGTCGTGTCTGACCTCTCCTCATCCCTCTGCCAGAGGGGGCGTGTGTTTCACTGGGCTGCAGCCTGTGCTTCACCTGAAGCCTTGCTATCTCATAAATCCGTCTGGCTGAAACATTTGCTTTTGATTTGGAAACAGGGTCTCCGTTTGGACGGAGGTTTTGGTGCAGGAGGTTGACCTCCCAATGTAAGAACCTCCGTATTACTATTATTGTATGTTCTGGAGAGGAAATTGACTTTTTGGGGTTTTTTTTTTTTGTTTTTTTGTTTTCTGTCCCCAGGATACACGAAATATTAGCTCGCAAAAGCCGTGTGCAGTCCTCCTGAGCCACACAGCCGACTCCTGTTGAGGAGGTGACGTGTGGATATCACGGAAAGCACTTCAGTGTCCGCCGCGTGCCATGGGGTGATAGATGAGCGGGTGTCAGAGGGGTCTGTCTGGCCTCGGGAAGACGCAAGAATGTACACGCTGGGTTTCAGGTGACGTCAGCGCCCGAGTGTATTTGTACATCACATCTGGATTAGGCGGCCGCGCGGGGGGACGGAGTTGTCACTTCAAAGCCGTTTTAGAACCTGGCAGATTTCCTTTACTGCTACACTTCAGCCAGCGGTTCCCTCACGCGCTCTGAGAGGGCTCGGGTCGGCGCGGCACTCGGAGCGAGGCGAGGATCCGCGCCGACGGCTGTAATGGACGGATACCGCAGCAGGGAACACAGCGAGGTGCTCGTGTGGAGGCAAGCCGCTGGTGCAGCATGTGGTATAAATGCTAATAAACATTCCCTGCATATCAGCGGTCCAGTAACTATCGCCCCCAGTGTATTCTAACAAAACGCAACAAAATAAATTGGGAGTAACGACGCCCAAGATACAGTTAGTGAAAGCTGCATCTGCACACAGCAGATGTGAGGTAGGGTGGGGGGGGTGGGAGGGGGCGGGGGCCCCCCTCCCTCAAATATGCTTTAGTCCTCCCACATTTCAGAATCCTTCAGTAAATATTTCAGCAGATCACCCATCTAACGTCTCACTCATCTCCCTCCAAATACTGCGCTTTTCTCCACTCAGAATGATGGATTGCACCTCGTTTGACATAAAGTGTGGGTGAAAGGTGAAGTGTAAAAGCTGGAGCGACTCTTTGAATGCCATGTCTGGAAGCCAAGTGAAAATTCGGGGCTTAAACATATGCAAGGGAATGTGTTTGGAAGTGGGAGGACTGAGAGCTGAGTGCCGTTGGTGGTCCAGAACCGTGTAAATGTTGGAAGTGCTGAGACACGGTGTGTCAAAACACGCCCCGGCTACAAGAGGTCCACTACTAAATGCAGACGCCATGAGAAATTCATCCCGGGGTTTCTTTCTGCAAAGTAAATCCTGTGATAAATGTGGTAGTAGGCAGGACGTAGGTCCTCTTTGCTGCAGTGAACTTTACAAACACATTACAAACACATTACAAACAGCAAACAGTGCCGTCAAGCACAGAGAGTCTGGTGTGACGGGTCTTTTATGACTAAATCTTTCACCATATATGCTATATCCGCCTAATTAACTCACACCTTTTCCCATCACACATTCACACACGAACACACACGTCACTGCCTTTAGGAAAATCCCAGCAGAGTAACACAGGAAAAGTTCTTTGTTCTGGCCTCTTAGAGGAATCCAGAAGTGCTGACGGACAAGTCTGTATAAGAACAGGAGCTCTGAAAATCAAACAGGACACACTCAATCTGCATCTCAGTGGCAGCGTATCCCACAGCTTGCCTTGACTCATCACACATTCAAAGCACTGTGGCACACCTCGTCATGGGAATGGCGGTTCTTATCCCTTCTCTGTTTGAACAGGTTGATTCCACTTGCTCTGAGTTCTGCGTTTGGCTTTCAGTAGTTTTGCCGGCTGGCAGTAAACACTGGCTAGACACACAGGCTGCGGCAGCAGAGGTGTTGAACACAACTTACAGCTGCATGCCTGTGTTGTTCACTGTACTGACGGTGTCCTTCCTTACCCTCCCCATTTGAAGTAGGGATTAATCTGTTTTTATTGTTGAGAACCTGGAATGTGAAGTAGGAGATAATGCCAAGGATGAGGACACTCACACACACACACACACACACACACACACACACACACACACACACACACACACACACACATATATATATATATATATATATATATATATATATATATATATATATATATATATATATAGTGTATGTACAAAAGTACTGGGACACCTGGCCACTACAACACACACACACACACACACACACACACACACACACACACACACACACACACACACAGTGGTGCTTGGATGTTTGTGAACCCTTTAGAATTTTCTATATTTCTGCATAAATATGACCTTAAACATCATCAGTTTTTCACGCAAGTCCTAAAAGTAGATAAAGAGAACCTACTTAAACAAATGAGACAAAAATAGTATACTTCGTCATTTATTTATTGAGGAAAATGATCCAATATTACATATCTGTGAGTGGCAAAAGTATGTGAACCTCTAGTGTTAGCAGTTAATTTGAAGGTGAAATTAGAGTCAGGTGTTTTCAGTCAATGGGATGACAATCAGGTGTGAGTGGGTGCTCTGTTTTATTTGAAGAACAGGGATCTATCAAAGTCTGATCTTCAGAACACATGTTTGTGGAAGTGCATCACGGCAAGACCAAAGGAGATTTCTGAGGACCTCAGAAAAAGCGTTGTTGATGCTCATCAGGCTGGAAAAGGTTACAAAATCATCTCTAAAGAGTTTGGACTCCACCAATCCACAGTCAGATAGATTGTGTACAAATGAAGGAAATCCAAGACCGTTGTTACCCTCCCCAGGAGTGGTCAACCATTAAAGATCACGCCAAGAGCAAGGCGTGTAATAGTTGGCCAGGTCACAAAGGAACCCAGGGTAACTTCTAAGCAACTAAAGGCCTCTCTCACATTGGCTAATGTTAATGTTCACGAGTCCACCATCAGCAGAACACTGAACAACAGTAGTGTGTATGGCTGCAAGGAGAAAGCCACTGCTCTCCAAAAAGAACATTGTTGCCCATCTGCAGTTTGCTAAAGATCACATGGACAAGCCAGAAGGCTATTGGAAAAATGTTTTGTGGACAGATGAGACCAAAACAGAACTTTTTGGTTTAAATGAGAAGTGTTATGTTTGGAGAAAGGAAAACGCTGCATTCCAGCATAAGAACCTTATCCCATCTGTGAAACATGGTGGTGGTAGTGTCATGGTTTGGGCCTGTTTTGCCGCATCTGGGCCAGGATGGCTTGCCATCATTGATGGAACAATGAATTCTGAATTATACCAGTGAATTCTTAAGGAAAATGTCAGGACATCTGTCCGTGAACTGAATCTCAAGAGAACGTGGGTCCTGCAGCAAGACAACGACCATAAGCACACAAGTCGTTCTACCGAAGAATGGTTAAAGAAGAATAAAGGTAATGTTTTGTAATGGCCAAGTCAAAGTGCTGACTTTAATCCAATCGAAATGTTGTGGAAGGACCTGAAGCGAGCAGTTCATGTGAGGAAACCCACCAACATCCCAGAGTTGAAGCTGTTCTGCACGGAGGAATGGGCTAAAATTCCTCCAAGCCCATGTGCAGGACTGATCAACAGTTACCAGAAACGTTTAGTTGCAGTTATTGCTGCACGGGGTGGGGGTCACACCAGATACTGAAAGCAAAGGTTCACATACTTTTGCCACTCACAGATATTTAATATTGGATCCTTTTCCTCAATAAATAAATGGCCAAGTATAATATTGTTGTCTCATTTGTTTAATTGGGTTCTCTTTATCTACTTTTAGGACTTGTGTGAAAATCTGATGTTGTTTTAGGTCATATTTATGCAGAAATAACGAAAATTCTAAAGGGTTCACAAACTTTCAAGCACCTCTGTATGTGTGTGTGTGTGTGTGTGTGTGTGTGTGTGTGTGTGTGTATTCAGATTCAGACAACTTTATTTATCGCAGAAGGGCAATTCAGTTTGACCATCTACCCAGACCATACACAAACTCACAGACAAGTGGCAATCATCAGTATGCTAGACACACACACACATATATATATATATATATATATATATATATATATATATATATATATATATATATATATACATATGACTTGCTTACTTAACCCAATGCATTTTTGTCAATCTCTCTTAATTCTTGTTTCACAAAAACATTTCGGTGGCAAGCCTCTCACTTTGCAGGGGCAAACTTGCATTTTTGCTAGCCCAGCATTACTCGTACACTTTAGAGACTGGTTCAGAATATTGGCCTTTTTGAAAATGATTTATTTTGTGTTTTTATGCAACATAATACCTCGCATTTAAATAGAGAATTTTTCTTTCATACAAAAAAAATACAAAGAAAAATCGTTAACAGCAGTTGAAAGTGTTGGATATCTAATCTACAACTTCAGTAGATGCTGTGGGTCATCGCATGGAACCGATGTGTAACCACATACTGTAAATCAAAATGGAAAAAAAATCACATTTTTCATGTTGTTCCTAGAGAGAATGGGTGTTGCTTAAGATGCATGGTGTGGATGATGCAGGTGTCCCTCTTGAGAAGCGTCACTATTTGCAGGGGAAGCAGGACTCGGTCATGCACCAGCCTCCACCTCCCTCGCTGCAGCCCTGTTCGTGTCTGCAGACAAAGATCACAGGCATCCCTACAATACATAGCCACCGGGTCACCACGGCAACACCTCCAAAGCAAACAGCTCTACCTGCTCTTTAGAAAAGGAGCATAATGCTCAGCCTTTGTCCCTCCAACTCTCCGCCCTGGGTTTCAAGCTCTGCAACAGGTGCCGCTTGGAATTGCTTTTCAAAGTCATGTAGTCTTTACCTACACGTTTTGTATTTGCTGCCCCAGCAGACTTTGTGGGTGACTTTTTTCTAAATGTACTCTGAAAACCTTTGATAATTGGGCGACTTGGTGCATGTTTCAAAAAATGTACGTGTGGTGTTTTTTATCAAAGGCCAGAAAACTATTTCTGGGAGAAATGACACATCTGTGTGCCGTCTGCATGATGTTAGTGTCACGTGGGCGTGTGAAAGCCTAGTCGCACATGACTGTAATACTCATAAGAAACAAAGACATTGTCGAAAAAGAAAAGAAGGAAAATAGCAGATGAATACATTTAAAGGGTGTACAGATTTATGAAGTCGATAAACCTACTTGACACCTGTGTGATTATGATGATTACACTACAGTGCTGGACTCCTCCAAATCATTTGACTTGGTCTGCTGCGTGTTGTGGGCCCAGGGACCACGGCCCTGCCTGGAGCTGCGACCCAGGAGGGCGGTCTGACAGGGTGTGGAAGCGGGGCAGGCTAAGCTAACTGCTAGCCCATGCAGACCGGCAGTTCCGGTATCTCCGAGGGCGGTCTGGTGGCAGCCTTGCCTGGCGTTGCCTGTGGTGTTTTTGGTGTCATCGTGTGGGGTGTGGGGAGGTGTGTCGAGGGGGTCTGGCAGGGAGAGCTGGCACTGGATCAGCTGGGGGAGCCTGGTCTGCTGTGTTCGGTGGGCCCAGGGACCATGGCCTTGCCTGGAGCTGTGCCTGAAGTGCCGAGGGCGGTCTGACAGGATGCGGAAGCGGGGCAGGATAAGCTAACTGCTAGTGCTAGTCCATGCAGACCGGCAGTTCCGACAGCCGTCCTGGCTGGCGTTCGCTCCCTTGGACAGTGATTTTTTTTTATTTTTTTTATCTGTGTTAGTTTAGATATGTGTTAGTTAGTATGTGTGTTCTTGTAGTTCTTGTAGCCCTGTGATGGCCTGGCAGCCTGTCCAGGGTGTCTCCTCGCCTGCTGCCCAATGACTGCTGGGATAGGCTCCAGCATCCCTGTGACCCTGAGGGCAGGATAAGCGGTTTGGATGATGGATGGATGGATGTAGGTCTTGGATGTGTGTTCTTGTCTTTGTGTTGCACTGCTGTGGGCTGGGGGAAACGATGTTTCGTTGACAAATAAAGTGTTCCTGATTCCTGATCCCTGAAATGGAGCAGTGTCTGTTATGCCAGCATCCCCACTACTGGGGCTGGGTATCATCAGGAATTTATTGCTATCCGAGCTGTTGCCAGTACCTCTCATCAATACCGGTGCTTGATGATACCACTTAACGGTACCTTTTTGTCATGGTGTAAATCAATATTTACTACACTGGTAATTGCCAAATATTAACAATACCATTGTATCTGATAGATAGAAATATTTTTTATTGTTGGTAACAGACAGACATCAGTCTGATGTGCATAACAGCAAAGTGCCCAGTAACATCTGCGCCCTGCTCCAGCCACACAGCCAGGATGGGTTAAATGCACATGATTAATTTCCCAATGGGGATTAATGAAGTATATCAAAAAAACATGTACAGTGACTAACAGCTTTGAAGCATTGCAAGTTTTGCTCAACACAGACATGTAAGAATTTTCCTGCTAAATCAGCACATCAGCCTTTTCTGCTAGAATGCGTGACCTCTCTTAGCTGATTGTAGTGAACGCTGAGAAAAATGACTTACATATGTTAATGTGACCTATGAAAATTGAAAAAAAAACTGGTTTGTAGCTTGAGAAGATCACTGTTCACGAGTCTGTTTCTCTCTGCCTCCTACATCCACCTACAATATCACTACACCTTTCTACTGGAATACTGACTGTCTGTCCAACAGAATGGACACATCCTCAGCATATTTCAGAATTTTTCTCCCCAATTGCACTTCGCCAATGACCCTATTTTCCGAGCCGCCCTGGTTGCTGCCGGGGAGGGCTGCAGACTACCACATGTCTCCTCCAATATATGTGGAGTCGC
Organism: Lampris incognitus; assembly: GCF_029633865.1. Lineage (NCBI taxonomy): Eukaryota > Metazoa > Chordata > Actinopteri > Lampriformes > Lampridae > Lampris > Lampris incognitus. The sequence goes on along the minus strand of NC_079217.1, from coordinate 46,076,457 downwards.
CAGCCGCTTCTTTTCACCTGACAGTGAAATCATGCTACCCTCCCCCCTCTCCCTCCCCCGGAACAGGCGCCCCGACCGACCAGAGGAGGCGCTAGTGCAGTGACCAGGACACATACCCACATCCGGCTTCCCACCCTCAGACACAGCCAATTGTGTCTGTAGGGACGCTGACCAAGCCAGAGGTAACACGGGGGATTCGAACCGGCGATCCCCATGTTGAATAGACCACTACGTCACCGAACGCCCGTCAGCATGTTTCAAATTTATAAATTTAATGACTCATTAATGGCGGATTACAAAAGTTGCAGATGACATTTTGAAAACTATTGGCATCCCTACCCAGCACCAAATGAAAAGTCATGGTTGGACCTTTGTTTTAGCTTGTAAAGATGTCGTGTGCCTTGATGGTGGACTCCTGTGAGCTTGGTCTACAACATCTGCTTGTTGGCCACAACAGCTCAGATTCTTCCTCAAACTCCCTCTGACCTCCCTTCTTTTTCTGCCTGCATCTGAAGCCGTACGCGTAAAGACCTGACTGACACTCACCAGTAAAACGAACAACTACAAAATGTCTAATGATGCAGATATTTGTCGTTATCAAAATGAACACGTGTTTGCAGGGAACTCAGCAGGCTTGTAGCATCAAGTAAAAACTACAGTGGCTTGCAAAAGTATTTATACCCCTTGAACTTTTCCACATTTTGTCACGTTTCGACCACAAACATAAATATATTTTATTGGAATTTTATGTGAAAGACCAACACAAAGTTGCACACAATTGTGAAGTACAAAGAAAATTATACATGATTTAAAAAAAAAATTACAAATAAAAAACTGAAAAGTGCGGTGTGCAAAAGTATTCAGCCCCCCTGAGTCAATACTTTGTGGAACCGCCTTTTGCTGCAACTACAGCTGCAAGTCTTTTGGGGTATGTCTCTACCAGCTTTGCACATCTAGAGACTGAAATTTTTGCCCATTCTTCTTTGCAAAACAGCTCAAGCTCAGTCAGATTAGATGGAGAGTGTTTGTGAACGGCAGTTTTCAGATCTTGCCACAGATTCTCAATTGGATTTAGGTCCGGACTTTGACTGGGCCATTCTAACACATGAATATGTTTTGTTTTAAACCTTTCCATTGTAGCCCTGGCTTTATGTTTAGGGTCGTTGTCCTGCTGGAAGGTGAACCTCTGCCCCAGTCTCAAGTCTTTTGTAGACTCCAACAGGTTTTCTTCCAAGATTGCCCTGTATTTGGCTCCATCCATCTTCCCATCAACTCTGACCATCTTCCCTGTCCCTGCTGAAGAGAAGCACCCCCAGAGCATGATGCTGCCACCACCAAGTTTGACAGTGGGGATGGTGTGTTCAGAGTGATGTGCAGTGTTAGTTTTCCGCCACACATAGCGTTTTGCATTTAGGCCAAAAAGTTTAATTTTGGTCCCATCAAACCAGAGCACCTTCTTCCACATGTTTGCTGTGTCCCCCACGTGGCTTCTGGCAAACTGCAAACGGGACTTCTTATGATTTTCTTTTAACAATGGCTTTCTTCTTGCCACTCTTCCATAAAAGCCAGATTTGTGCAGTGCACTACCAATAGTTGTCCTGTGGACAGATTCCCCCACCTGAGCTGTGGATCTCTGCAGTTCGTCCAGAGTCCCCATGGGCCTCTTGGCTGCATCTCTGATCAGTGCTCTCCTTGTTCGGCCTGTAAGTTTAGGTGGACGGCCATGTCTTGGTAGGTTTGCAGTTGTGCCATATTGAACAGTGCTCCCTGAGATGTTCAAAGCTTGGGAAATCTTTTTATAGCCTAACCCTGCTTTAAACTTCTCCACAACTTTATCCCTGATCTGTCTGGTGTGTTCCTTGGACTTCATGATTCTGTTTGCTCCCCAATATTCTCTTAACAAACCTCTGAGGCCGTCACAGAACAGCTGTATTTGTACTGAGATTAGATTACACACAGGTTGACTCTATTTAGTGATTAGGTCAACATTCGATCATTCAGCAATCATCAGGCAACTTCTGAAGGCAATTGGTTGCACTCAGAGAAAAGGGGGCTGAATACTTTTGCACACCGCACTTTTCAGTTTTTTATTTGTAAAAAAAAATTTAAATCATGTATAATTTTCTTTGTACTTCACAATTGTGTCACTTTGTGTTGGTCTTTCACATAAAATTCCAATAAAATATATTTATGTTTGTGGTCGTAACGTGAAAAAATGTGGAAAAGTTCAAGAGGTATGAATACTTTCGCAAGCCACTGTAACTGTGAGAATAATGGGCATTTTAAAGTTGGACTTAGACTCAGGTGAGATATTCTAACAGATGTCTGAGGTCAAAGCTGTACAAGAGAAAAGATAGTTTTTAGTGGGATGAGACTGGGTGAAGTCCCCCTGGCACACCTACACCACAACGCTCCAAGTAAAGGTCACTTTCAAGTAGTAATATCAAGATTCTAACGTCTCATCACAACCCCTCTTTCTGTCCCTAAAACACTGGGGACAACCATGGGCGATATGTTTATTTCAACAAGTCGCTATGTTATTCTACTGTATCATGTGCTGGAAATAACTTAATTGTAGCATACATGCACATAAATTGATATGTTTAAGATATCTTAATCCTGAACTCTCTCACCTCCTTTATCACCAGCTCTTCACCAGCCCTGGATAGATGATTGATTGCCTAGCGACCAGACCCAACACATACATTAGATCTAACAGGCCGTAGCACAGTGGCAAGAAGGAATACATGAACTCTTTGGAATAACCTGCTTTTCTGCATTCATTGGTCATAAAAATGTCATCTGATCTTTATCTAAGTTACAGGTATAGACAAACACAATGTGCTAATAACACAAACAATTATAATCCTTTATGCTGAACATGCCCATTAAACATTCACAGCGCGGGTGGAAAAAGTAAAGATTTAATAACTGGTCGAACCTCCTTTGGCAGCAATAACCTCAAACAAGCACTTCTGCTAGCTGCAGATCAGACCTGCACAATGTTCAGGAGGAATCTGGAACCATCCGTCCTTACACAACTGCTTCAGCTCAGCCATATTCTCAGGATGTCTGATGTGAACGGCTCTCTTGAGGTCATTCCACAGGATCACTACTGGGTTGAGGTCTGGCTTCCGACTGGGCCACTCCAAAAGGCTAATTTTCTCTTTCTGAAACCGTTCTGTAGTAGATGTTCAGTGTCGTTGTCCTGCTGCATCACTCAACTTTTACTGAGAGTCAGCTGGCGGACAGCCGCCCTGACATTATCTTGTGGGATACCTTGATAAACTCAGGAATTCATTTCCCCCTCAATAATGGCAAGCTGTCCAGGCCCCAAGGTAGCAAAGCAGCCCCAAATCATGATGCTCCCTCCGCCATACTTCACTGCTGGGATGATGTTTTCATGTTGGTGTGTGCTGCCCTTTTTACACCATATGTAGCGCTGAGTGTTCTTCCTGAACAATTCCCCCTTCATCAGCCCACAAAACATTTTCCCAGTAGCGTTGTGGAGTGTCAAGGTGGTCTTTGGCAAACTTCAGGCATGTGGTGATGTATTTCTTGGAGAGCAGTGGCTTCCTCTGTGGTGTCCTACCATGGACACCATGCCTGTTCTATGTTTTGCATATGGTAGACTCATGAACAGAGATGTTAACCAGTTCCACTGATTCCTTCAAGTCTTTAGCTGTTCCTCTAGGGTTCTTTTTTTTACCTCATTGAGCATTCTGCGCTGTGCCTTAGGAGTCATCTTGGCTGGGCGCCCACTTCTAGGGAGCGTAGCAACAGTACTAAATCATCTCCATTTACAGACAATTTGTCTGACTGTGGACTGATGAATTTCTAAACTCTTTGAGATGACTTTGTAACCCTTTCCAGCATTGTGTAACTCAACAATTCTTGAACGTAGGTCTTCTGAGATCTTTTTTTTTTGCAAGGCATGGTTCACATCAGCAGATGCTTCTTGTGAATAGCAAACTCAAAATGTTTTGAGTGTTTGTTTTTGGGGTTTTTTTTATAAGTCAGTAGTACCTCTAACCCACACCCCCAGTTTCATTGATGGGACTCCGGGGTTTGCTAACTCCTGACTCATTAGCTTTTGTTGAAGTCACTGGCCTCGGGGTTCACAAACTTACACTGTGAATCATTGAATGATTTGTTCAACATGGACAAGAACAATACAATAATTTGTGTGTTCTTAGTTAAAACGTTTTTTTTCATCATTGTAACTTAGATGAAGATCAGATCAAATTTTAAGACAAATTTATGCATACACGCAGGTACTGCCAAAGGGTTCACTTGTTTTTGTGAGTATGTTGTCAGTCTATTGATTCCAACACATGTAGGCTATATTGTGGTCGGCCCGATCAGTCTTCCCAGGAAAGTTTTTCAATATTCTGCTTTGTTTTATCCTCACAATAAGTCTAGTACAGCATCTTCCCTATCTATCATTAATTTTATGATTTATGAGACCAACCTAAATGAATTTATTATGACTTGACTGGGCTCCTTCATTTCAGCCTGAGTGTATTTGGCCTAGATGTTAATCTTGCCAATACAGGCCAAAGAAATGGATCATGCTGATTTGTTTTCTTTCACACAGCCGTCCTAAAAAGGGACCTTCCCATAACATTTGGAGACCAACTAAGATAACAATGTGGCTGAGATGTGATGCCGCAGAGTTGGGAACATCAGTGCTGGTAGTGAAAGCTGTACATACAAAACAAGTCACATGACACAGGATGGAAACATGCAAGCATCTGTTGCAGACCCATGACTTGGTCTCTGTTGCTACGGCGGTCTAGGATTGTGCTGCATCACGTCTCAACTATGTAGTCCCCCTGAGTCAGTCTCCAGTCCTGCGACTGGATCATCCTTTTTTTTTTGGGCAGGTCTTGAAATTTTCCTTGAAATATCTAGGAAGTCAGACCCAATCTTTGCATAGAAATCATTGTCAGCAACTGATGAGGCTGATGTGGCTCACAAGACTAGCCAGCTGCTGCAGGATCTACAAGCATTCGCTGACAGTATTAAAAAGTAGCAGTAAGAATAAGTGAGGTACTAGGTTTTGTGAAATGGGATACGTTTTGGTTAATTTTGTTGAGTGTTAGGAATACGTGAATTATTATGATCACAAAATTTAACAGTGATGTCTTATTCCCAAAAGCACCAAAAACATGAAGTGTATAAACAGCCACTTAAACCAGATTCCTAAAAGAATTCTCTGCCCTGATATGAGATGTGAGGAGACTCCTTTTGCATGTGTTTGGTTTTGTTTCTCTGCCTCACTGTGTTTTTCTGTCTGAAACGTGTTTGCTCAGGAGCTGTAAAACTGGAACGGCGGGATGAAGAGATGAAAGGAGGCCACAAGAAAGGAAAGCATGTCAATAGCTGCTGCTGAGTTGATCCCTGAGCAGCAGAGGAGCCACGTGCATCAGCCAGCGAGGCAGGCAGCCAGCAACATGGTGGATCTAAAGCAGGAGGATAATGAAAGTGCAAACATGATGGTTGACAAAAAACAACAACAAAAGGGGCTTCAGAGTGGTTTGATCCTGGCTGTGTGATATTTTACCAACACACATAGATACATGGACAAAGAGGGTGGGCAGCTGATGGGGTCAGGGAATATGCTGAACTACCCCAGCCCTGGATTTGTATGTATACATACTCGTGGTATTCTTGCCTTCCCTTTTGGCTTTCAGTCATGACCCAGTTTTGGGTGACAAAGCTTAGCACCCCTGCTGAGCCTTTAATATCTATATTAACGTCCCTGACCAGACCGAGGCTGGGCATGTAGGAGCAGTGTGGTCCGTGTTTTTGTACACATGCATCTTTGTACAGTAAGTACAAAGCAGCCTGATTATCCCTTTTCTGCCACACAAACATGGTGCAGACATGAAGCCTTGGCCTGTGTCCACCCCTGGTTTGATTCACAAAGCCTCGTTAGCCTTGACAAGTTGCCCAGTACAGCACTTCCGTCATTGGCACATGTCTTACTCCATGTGGACAGAGTGAGGCGCTGTTCCCTCACTGTCCTCTTACCCAGCACACTGGCTTCATTTCATAAAGTGTGCCTAAACCTCACACCCACACAAGGCTCACAGATGTGTGTGTGTGTGTTTTGTCTCCAGGTTTTACTTCTTTTTTTTTGTCACCTATGTGGTTGACAATAAAGAAAGTGTTTCTTCTGCCAGTCCGGCCCGTTTGCTGTCTCAACAAGACATTCCCGGTCGACTGTCTCCAGGTTTCCCACATGACAAGGTGTCGCCATGCCTCAATTCTTCTTGTCACTTTATGTGTTGACTTACCAGTATGACCAAATAACTCTGCTATTGTTGAAATGGAGTCAAAACCAGTTAATAAGCTGGCCAAGGGTGCGACAGTGGTGTCGGCCTATCTGATATGCAGTGACAGGAGCTAGGTGTTTCCCAGATGAATGCTGCCCCAGCATTAACACTGGTTTCCCTGGGGATGCAGGAATAACAACGGTGATGAGAGCAAACACAGTCGTCGCCCCTGCGTTCTGCTGAACTCCGGATGAAAGCCCTTGGCTGGGGCTCATGTTGCCCCGATGCCATTTACCACCATGGCACCTAGTTTGACCTGCCAGGAAAAACATCTTCAGATAAATTGAAGCCAGACTTGTTTGTTTTGCTCAGGGTACTGCTGGTTGACAAGCAGCCATGGGGAGTTTATTTTGAAAAGCACTAAGTGATGATGACATCAGTAGCATTCATCTCGCTGACATTCCTAAATTTTGTTTGGTTGGCTTTGATTTTCATCATCTGGCCCTAATGTTTGCCAAGGCGACAAAAGGGATCACTTATGATTTAGAGTCACGCACACTTAGTGAATGTGTAATATGCGGTGTAAAATATGGTGTAATACATGGTGTAATATATATGGTGGGATACATGGCCTGTTCTCTCTTGGCGTTTTCTGCTGTGAATCATCATACCAGAGACTTGGCCTCCGCATGCGTATGTTCGTATCTGACAGAAATCACCGTCACAGTCGAGTCACGATATGAGTCCCACTTAGTGACTGATCATGTAAACTGAAGGAAAAATAGCCCGAGTCCTCAAAATACACACCCGCATTTGAACAAATAGATCCCTGCACCCTCTCATTTAGTAAGCATGCTCACTGACAGCTGAGACCAACACACACACACACACACACACACACACACACACACACACACACACACACACACACACACACACACACACACACACACACACACACACACACACACACACACACACACACACACACACACACACGGGCACGGTGACAATAAGCTGAGCAAACAAGGGAGTGGAGTGGAGCATAAAACCCTGAAAGATTCCTGCAGCAGCAGAAGCACTGGGTGTAAGGGACAGCTTTACCTCTCACCTTTTCAATTGTGTGCGCACACACACGTATTTGCTTGCCTGTCTGTGTGTGTGTGTTTGCATGTAGGGATGCATAAAAGTGCAATGTTTGCTGTCTAAACCTGCTTGACAGCTGTCTCTCAGCTTAAACCCCATTGCCATTTTGCCATTCAACGGCGTTCAACAATAATGGAGAAATAAACATGGGAAGCAGAGGCAGTTTGGGAGAGCTCATTAACTGTGGTCGGGCCTTTGTATTCACGGACTATGAAAAATGGACAGCTATAAATCACTTTGCCAAGGAATTTCCTCTGTCCAGTTGCAATTAGTCCATGTTCATGTAAAACAGACTGAAGAATATTCGAGCAGGGCTCTGACTAATCTGTGAGATTGCAGTTGAATTTTAAATTCCCAATCATTAAAAAGTATTCTCAGTCGTACTACTGAGGCGATGTTCTCTCTTTTTGCCTCTCCTGGCCTCTTCGCTTCCAGAATTGTCTTTTTGAGCAAATGCATTACCACAGATTAAACTAAAACACAGTGGCTGTTGCAAATAAAATAAAATTTATGGAACAAAATAATGCTCAAATAAGGGGTATGTATGGGGCTGGTAAAGTAGGACTTGTGCCCGTCTCTCCTTCTCATGTGCTCCGCAGGCCAGCCCTCCTGCTCCCTCGCTGAAGTAGACCCAGTGTCTTGTTAATTTCCCGACTGCATAATTATATCAGGAGGTTATTTGCGCTATCTGAGGTTTACAATCACCGGGCTGCTGTGTGTTTTTGTGAGATGAGCGGTCGTGATTCCTATGTTCGGCTGCGTGCACGCACTATCTTGGCCTTCGTGGATAGGGAGCATGCTCTCAGAGCTGTGCACATACCATGTACTTAACATGCATCTCAGCCGTCTGCTGGTTCTGGACGAGCCCATATATTAACAGAGAGACGGAGGGGGGGGGGACGTTCAGCAGTGTATATGTTGTGGTGGTACTCTACATTCTTTCTCGTCCTTTGGGGAAACTAGTGATATGTTGCGCGGAGGAAAAGCTGATGGAATTTTAAAGCGGGAGGAGAGGACGAGATACTATCCACCCCATTAACTGTAATTGTGCTCGTTTGGCACTCATATGACAAGCAGTGGGTCCTGTAGGAAGAAGGCAGCGGAAAGGGAGGTGTCTGCCTCTCACATCAGACATGAGGCTTTGGGGGAGGTAGACTAAGGGTGCAATCCTGTTTAGGTCACGAGGAAGAAGGCTCATAAGATGGAAGTGATAAGTGCCGCTGCCATTGCCCACCCTTCCTGACACTGGAGATCCTAATCACTGCGTCTACTCTGCCTTGTTAACCCGTGCTAGCAGCCCAAGTCTGCATGTTTTGTCTCATGTCTGAACCAACACTTGGGATGATGAAGGGCAGACAACCGGCTCTCACAAGTGGGACCAGGTAGCTTTCACAATGGCCCTGCAAAGACTGTGTTGTAAAATGCAACAATACACAAACACAAATAAAAGCATAGGTAAAAAGCAAACAAAACAGAATTAACCTTTTATTACCGCTGTACAACCCAAATGACTGTAAATGCCATGTGATCGTATGTGTGTTGTGCAGCATGCAGGATATGTTCAGGGAGTACCCTGGTAGCTGAATAGCTGAGACCAAAGCAAAAGGTCAGACAGACTGAAATATCATAAACAGCATGCATGGACGCACTGTGAAAAATGTGTTGCTTGACCTACTTGGCATTAATTTTCTTTTCCCAGAGTTTTTGTTTTGGTATGGAGGCAGCACACAAATGTTTGTCCCTTTCTGATGTGCGGGGTAGAATGTGAACATGGGTATTTACCCGATGAGCTAACTTCTACGTTATTCAATTAAAACATAAGAAACAAAGTGACATCATCTGCATGTTTTTGTTGTTGTTTTTTAACCCAGATCAACATTTTAATCTTCTAAACCGGTCTGCTGTTGTTGACCTTGTCATTTCTTTTCAGATTTTATCCGGCTGATTTCTAATAGATGATTATTGACAGTATGTTTGCCACTTCTGTTCTGGAACATATTACGCAGTTTCCAATCCAACGTAATGGGATCACCCTGTAAATACCCCTTCAAACAGTCAAATTAACAGGATGTGTAAGCCACTCTTCAGCCATGTCCCAGGGCAACCTGGCTGAGCTGCGTTAAGCAGACACCTGATTTGATAGTCGAGCCCTGCCAGGTCTTCACGGCCTAAGCCACAAGGGGATGAGCCACAAATCACCTGCTAAGAGTCTTTGGAGTCGGAGCTGAGGACGTAAATCCCAAAGTTTACCGTCCTACCTGTACTTAGGTCACTTACTGTGCATCCACTTGGCAGGACGCAGTGGCTTAAGATCCCTGGAAAGGCCACCTGTTCCAGTTACACCTGCTTGCAGGACACCCGGTGTGGCACTGGGAGCAGGTGTGGGCAGTGTGGGCAGGCCAGTTGGTGTTGCTGTGTGCAAAGCCTGTGTCGGAGGTCAGCTAAGGACTGCTTTCCACTTAGCTGCTTTAAGTAGCGTTCTGCAATTCCTGCTGTTTATTCTCCCTCATGCACCTTCATCTGTCGCTTCAAGCAGACACGCAACACCCCAATCCTGAAAATGTGCTCCTAAAATGTCTTCGCAGGATATTTCCTACTGTTTGCCAATTGTTTTTTTTTCTTCTGAGCCTCATATTAAAGTCAATCATTTTTGTGGTCATTACTAACAAATATGATGCAAATAACCTGTCTGACATTCTCAAAAGATTTTCCTGAGATTTACCCGGAAAAGACCGAATGAGCACCACAGTCTTGCCTCTGTGCGATAAATAAATTTAACATTTGCTCATTTAGCATTTTCTTCAAAATAGGTCTTAAAGTGCTTTAATGATAACAAAAAAAGGTACACTTCCAGCAATACATTTAAAACAAAGCACAGGAAAGTGGATTAGAAAGCCATACATAATGGTAGTTGACAAAATATTTTAGGGGCATCACGAGAATCTATAAAATGAGCTTTCAAAGACGATTTAAAAGATGGTACTCGGTCTGCTGGCCAAAGCTCCTCAACAGGTCTGCCAAACGGTCAGTCTGAAGTATTGCAACGACCTCTTACCCACTCCCACCCAGACCCTCTCAATGTACGTGCACCTGGTCCATTGAAACGATCTAACCAGGGTGCAGCTACTATATATATAAAACTTAATGAAAGTATCGCTAATTATACGAATGTGTCAGCATATATGCATGATTAGAAGGTGCACATCAGTTGTATGTAAAGTAGCATTGCTGTATCTGTGGAGGCAGCAGTCGGCGGTGGAGCTCCGGAAGTGAATGGAGAGCTCCTTGTCCACACGTCCTGGCATCATCTAGCACATCATGTCTCCCGCGCTGCCTTATTAGCAAGTATTGCTAATGCCGGATGATTTCAAACAATTTTGAGTGGCTTACGTTTCTCTTTGTGCGGAACGACATCTGAAATGCTTCCTCCAAAGGCACGTCGCACAATATGCTACCCAGTCGCGCGGACTTTCGATCGTGATACCATCACGATTATGACCTGATTTACGTGGTGTGGTCACGAAGGTTAGGGTTAGGGTTAGGGTTAGGGTTTAGGGTTAGGGTTCTATCAGATCGTGACCACATCGCGCAAATCAGGTCATAATCGTGATGGTATCACGATAGATTAATTAACGTGATGCCACAACGAAAGTCTGTGCGACTGGGTTGACAATATGTGTGTTAACGCAGTTTTCAACGCAGACGCCATCCTTCCGGAAGACGTGGGGACAAGGTGCCTGCTAAACATGCAGCAGCAGATTGGAAGCATATGTCCAGGAATGTCGGTAAGTGGCTTACGGTCTGCTCTACTTTTTTCCCCAATTGTTTTAAATCACATCCTAATAACTAATCACCGGCTCTGTCTGTATAGCGCGTGCGAAATGACAAACGTTGTGGTCTTGCGCCTGCCTCCCAGCCTTTCTTTAGACACCTAATCACCTTCAGGAGGATTGTTTCTCCTTTGGCTAACCTGCCTATCAGCGGCGTTTGATCCCCGGTAAGCTTATTTATCAAACTAAATACTTGATCCGGACTAGGCCAGCGGCTGAAAACGAAGCCCTGAAGAGCGGCTCAGCGTGTTTCCATCTGAGGTAACAGTAGTCAGACATGCCAGACTGCAGGTGCAGCACCGCTTTTGCAGACCCGGTCCCGGCACCACCGCGCACGAAGCCGCCGTATGAAGCGGGTTCTGCGGCCCACGTGCGTGTAAGCACGAGGAGCCACGCCTGACGCGTCGTTTTGGGCGAATTGACTTTGTCCAGCGTGCTTTTTTATTCGCTGCACCGAGTGCAGAGGATGGCAGGAAGCGGAAACGGCTCCGAGGACGTGCAGGGGGCTTGCTGCTCTGCAGCGCACAGCGAGCTCCTCTGCACAGCACACTGCATACACAACGTGCTCTACATGTGGCATACAAATATAAAATGAAATGTAAACGAGAATTTTATATAAATAACAAAAATAAAGTAGCTTGAAAAGAATAAAAAGGGTAAATGTGCACAGATGAACGGGAAAAGTAAACAGGGGCCAAGCAACAAGCAGCTCCCGGTAGGCTGAAAACTCAAGACAAAGGCAAAAAAGAAGAGAAAAGTATGCTGCCCAGTTTTAAGCGTGGTTGGAATTGGGTGAATCTTGGGTTTTCTGGAAGATGGTTCCAGCTGTGTGTAGCATAGCGAAATGCTGCTTCACCAACATTTATTGTAACTAGGAGGCCAGACTTTTCCCAGATGACCTGACAGGTCAGTGGGTTCGTGTGGTAAAAAAAATGACATTTATGATTTTCGACAGTTTGATCAATATTCTGATTGCTGTCTGTTCTCCCCCAAAGCTAGGATACTGAGACAGAAGACATATTTTTGATGCCATCAAGACCCGGTTCACAAAGTTACATTTTTCAATGCGGGAGGGGAAAAAAGCCCATCGGCATAGAAATAACTTGGGGTTTTTTTTCTAATGAGAGTAGATTTATTTGCCTTGGCAGGAAACATGTCTGCATGTAACGTGGAGCGGTGGCCATATAGTCTCGTGGCTACAGTGGCTCACTTAATCTTTGCCCTGTTTTATAAATGTCATGCATTATAATAGCATGTCACAAGCCTCTATTTCTGCCTCCTTTCAAATCAAATGCCTCTGCTTGAACATTGTCTTTAGATACTCAATGTATACAGAGCATATGTAAGGGAACACTCGGAATTATATTTTGTTTGTAAAAAAAACATCGTTGTTTAACCTTCAACACTTTGGCCTCACTCTTTATCCTTCATAAATGCTGCTCTGTATTTTACTTGCCCTATTCTCTGCTGCAATATACAATATGCTGCAGAAGATATAGTGTTTCACCTAGCTGAAATTACAGGCCATGGCCAGCAGAGGGCGTCAACACTCCAAGAGGGGCGCCTCTTGCCTTTAACCCTCGTTGTTAGAGTGCACACGGCTATCTCGCGTGTTTCCATCTTCACAGCTCATTTGTACGCATGCACCTAAGTCAAAGCTCATTACAACACAATAGTAGGAGCCGCCATTGTTCATTTGAATCAAAACCCATGTGTTCATACGTCACAGTGAATTAAAACATAGTTGGCATGTATGTTGGAGAGCTTCATCTGCTTTGTGTAGATCAGCATCACTAAAAGATCTTCCAAACCAAAGGCATAATGCCTCACAGAGCCGGTGTAGAGTACCATAAACCGAGGCTAGTCTCCGTGAGGAGGTCATCGCTGTTGGTTGGGTGTCATAAAGAGCAGCATGTAGCTCGGAGCAGCGAACAAAGGCCTGGGCAAAAGCTTGGGGGAGGAGCTTCTGTCATGTGGCTTGGCAAGCCAGACGGCGGCGGGTCTGAAAGAGGGCTGGGCGAGCAACAGGAAATCATTTGTGAGCAATGGGCGTGTCTAAGAACTTGTTTTGGGGAGTGGCTGATGGAAATAGCAACGAAGACTATCTCAGACATTTTGGGGGAGCTCTCTGTCACATAGTCAATAAATGACTCATATATATATTTAAATAAGTATATATATATATGACTATGTTGAAAGAAACACTCAACGGTAGGAAAAGTGCTCAACAAATAAGGAGCAAAATAAAAGTAAATTCTCTATGAGACAGTACAAGCCTGTTTCATGCTATAAGCAGTCATCAGCTGTTTCATCATGCTATAAGCAGTCAGCTGTTTCATCATGTTATAAGCAATCATCAGCTGGACAGCTGATGATTGCTTATTGCATGAAACAAGCTTGTACTGTCTCAAAGAGAATTTATTTGACTAACTGGATTATATATATATAAATGTATGTATGTATGTATGTATGTATGTATGTATATGTATGTATGTATGTATGTATATATATATATATGTGTGTGTGTGTGTGTGTGTGTGTGTGTGTGTGTATATATAGCGTTTTTCCCAGAAACCATCAATGGTGTTGGTAAGAGTGCTCCTGACTTCAGTGTAAATATATATATATGTGTGTGTGTGTGCATGTGTGTATATATATATATATATATATATATATATATACACACACACACTGAAGTCAGGAGCACTCTTTTAAACTCTTCATACCGCTTTTATGCCTGCACAGCTGCAGGTATATGCAAGAACGGAACTACACGTTGACTAGCAGCCATGTTTAACCCGGGCACTTTGGGGAACCTCTCCGCAACCCAACGGAGGACAACAACCAGTAGAAGGCATTTTAATTAGAACCGAATGCAGCCATAGGCCCAGTAGATGACACTGATAATCCTGGAGCATTTGCTTTCATTTAGTAGGTAGGTTCTATATTAAGTAAGGCAGCATTTGCATTCCTTTCATGACTTCGGCTCTCTGATGCAAAGAATACAAACTGCTTCTAGCTGCAAGTGTCTCCCCACAGTCCGGTGCTCCTGCAGGTTGGCTTGGCAAAACAGTCCAATGAGCATTCAAATACAAGTTAAATGTTTGTGTTTGCATGGTCATTTCCAAAGTAAGTCTCACGTTTAACATTGATACTATTCATTGGCTGCTCAAATCCTTGCACCTTTTGTGGGTTTATGGACACCTTGTCAGTTACAGTCAGATTTGCTTGTATCAGAGCACAGAACTATAGCCAATAAATACTAGGGCTGACTTCAGTCATAGTGTTTCTAGTATTTATGCAGGTAGTCAAAGAAATTATTTATTTTTCCAAAGCACTATATTAGTGTTTTATTCTATGGACCAATCGAAAGTGGCTGCACATGTATAGATTCTGTCTCTGCATGATGAGTCTATACTTGCTGCAGTGTGAGGGAAGGAGAGGTTCCCATGGCTGCTCTCCCTTTCCTTGATGCCACTTGTTGTTATGAACCTCCTAAGTAGGGAGTCGATTAAGGGATGACAACAAGAGCAGTGATTATGTTGACTTTGGTTAGAGTTCAGCCTACGGCATGACTGGTTTGACTGCCTGATTCTGTGATTGCAACATCCATTATCTGAACAACTTATCCTGCTTTCAAGGTCGCAGGATGCTGGAGCCTATCCCAGCAGCCACTGGGCGGTAGGCGGGGAGATACCCTGGACAGGCTGTCAGGCCATCACACACACACACACACACACACACACACACACACACACACACACACACACACACACACACACACACACACACACACACACACACACACACACATTCATACCTACGGACAATTTAGTAATGCCGAGTCACCTGACCCACATGTCTTTGGACCGTGGGAGGAAACCGGAGCCACCGGAGGAAACCCATGCAGACACGGGGAGAACATGCAAACTCCACACAGAGGATGACCTGGGATGACCCCCAAGGTGGACTACCCCGGTGCTTGAACCCAGGACCTTCTTGCTGTGAGGCGACCGTGCTAACAACTGTGCCACCGTGCCGCGCATAAAATCATGTGTTGAAATTTGTCTCACTTAATACTGATTTTCTTATTCTCTTACTGTTGGTATTTAAAGTCTATTTTTAAATTCCATTTTCTTTCCATGCCTGCACTTGAAATTTCCATACAAGACACGAGACAGCCAAACGTTACATTTATAAATATTTCAGAATTGAAAATCTAGTTTACTTTCTACCACAAAAGGTAAATTATTGTCGTTTGACTCGCCCTTGACAAATCAAACCCTTTGAAAGCATGTTAATATACCCAGAACTATGTCAAATAAATGTTGCACATGTGTGGCTGTACGGATAAATAACCCCCGATTTAATCTGTGGTAATGGCTGCCATGACAACCATAAAGGCTCCAGTTTCCGGGTCACAGTGCAGTCGAAGGCGCTGGCGCTAGTTCACGACGGAAGTCGATCTAAGGAGGTGCTATAAAAATAAAATTGACTTGATCTGACTTGATTTAAGGTGGGGCCAAGACTTTTTGCTGATTTCTTAATTTGCTGCGCCGGCGAAATCGGGCTCAACTGGGGCGCCGTTGTGGAGGGTTGAATTAGAAGGAATAAATGATCAGTAGGAGTGGTGGGCCTGTCTTCTATTACGGCCAATCAGATCAGCTCTTCTCATTCCCTTTAAAAACAGCGCGCGCTCCGTCATGGCGAACTGCCAGTTTCATTAATGGACGGCGGAAGTCCAGACCGGCGAAGACGGAGAATTTTCTCCCAGAGGTGCAGAGTCGCCAAGTGCTCATACAACAGACATCAACACTAATTCCAATGTGGTGAGACAACACGCAAACCTCATTATTAGACAGGCTACCGTTTAACATGTCTTCGTTCTCACCAGCGTCTTCCTCTCTTTCCTGCTCATTCTATAAACACAGAAGACCTTACATAGTTGTGATCACGGATCAAGTTAGCCCAGGCTATCGGTTCGTTATTTCAGGCTGAATCAGGTTAATTGAAATCCCCGTCACCATGTGGTTTTCCATGCGTAATGACGCACATTTACTGTTTTATTTTGGAAGACAATGATACACGTTCAGATATTTTGTTTTGTGATTAAAAATGTTTAGGACAGTAGTCATTAGTTAAATTACGAAATAGGCCAACACAACATACACAAAAGTGGCGTGTGTGATTTTGGATAAGTCCATGCTTAGTGCACCTTAGCCTAAAGCTGGAAACTACTACACAACGCCTGCGCCTGCTTTAAGACGTGGTCTGATCATGGACGTATTAAAGTAGAACTGGATACCGGTGAGGTCTTCAACTCCCACCTCCGGAAGAAGTTCTCGTCTATACCGAGGGAGGCTGGGGAAATGGAGTCTGAGTGGGCTATGTTCAAAGCCTCTATTGTAGATGCGGCAGGCAGGAGCTTTGGCCAAAAGGTCATCGGTGCCTGTCAAGGCGGCAACCCAAGAACCCACTGGTGGACACCAGTGGTGAGGGAAGCCGTCAGGCTGAAGAAGGAGGCCTTTTGGACTTGGTTGGCCCAGGGGTCTCCTGAAGGAGCAGACAGGTACCAGGAGGCCAGAAGGGCTGCCGCTTCGGCGGTCACGAAAGCAAAAACTCGGATGTGGGAGGAGTTCGGCGAGGCTATGGAGGAGGACTTTCGGTTAGCCTCAAGGAAGTTCTGGCAAACCATCCGGCGACTCAGGAAGAGGAAGCTGGGCTTGACTCAGGCTGTGTTCAGCCGGGGAGGGGAACTGTTGACCCGGACTGGGGATGTTGTCGAGCAGTGGAAAGAACACTTTGAGGAGCTCCTGAACCCGACTAACACGTCCTCAGCGGAGGAGGTAGAGTCTGAAGACTCAGGGGAAGCCCCACCCGTATCCTTGGCAGAGGTCTCTGAGGTAGTTAAAAAGCTCCTCAGTGGCAAGACGCCGGGTGTGGATGAAATTCGCCCTGAGATGCTGAAGGCTCTGGACATTGTTGGGCTGTCTTGGTTGACACGCCTCTGCAGTGTCACGTGGAGGTCGGGGACAGTACCTGTGGAGTGGCAGACTGGGGTGGTGGTTCCCATATTCAAAAAAGGGGACCAGAGGGTGTGCTCCAATTATCGGGGCATCACATTGCTCAGCCCACCTGGGAAAGTCTACTCTAGGGTGTTCGAAAGGAGGTTCCGACCAATTATCAAACCTCAGATCCAGGAGGAACAATGCGGATTCCGTCCTGACCGTGGAACAGCGGACCAACTCTTTAGCCTTGCGGAAGTGCTGAGGGGGGCATGGGAGTTTGACCAGCCAGTCTACATGTGTTTTGTGGACTTGGAGAAGGCTTACGACCGTGTACCCCAGGGCACTCTGGGGGGGGGGTGCTGCGGGAGTATGGGGTGCCGGGGTAGTTGCTACAAGCCATCCAGTCCTTGTATAACCAACGTGAGAGCTGTGTGCATTCTTGGCACAAAGTCAACACGTTTTCGGTGGGTGTCGGACTCAGCCAAGGTTGTCCTTTGTCTGCGATTCTGTTTGATATTCATGGACAGGATCTCAAGGCGCAGCCAAGGTGAGGAGTGTGTCCGTTTTGGGAACCTCAGAACTGCATCTCTGCTCTTCGCAGATGATGTGGTTTTGCTGGCGGTTTGCAGCTGAGTGTGAAATGGCCGGGATGAGAGTCAGCACCTCCAAGTCTGAGGCCATGGTTCTCTACTGGAAAATGGTGGCTTGCTCCCTCCAGGTTATGAGTTGCTGCCCCAAGTGAAGGATATCAAGTATCTCGGGGTCTTGTTCACGAGTGAGGGTAGGATGGCGCGGGAGACTGACAGACAGATTGGTGCAGCATCAGCAGTAATGCGGACGTTGTACCGGACTGTTGTGGCGAAGAAGGAGCTGAGCCGGAAGGCAAAGCTCTCAATTTACCAGTCAATCATTGTTCCAATCCTCACCTATGGTCACGAGCTTTGGGTAGTGACCGAAAGGGCGAGATCGCGAATACAAGCGGCTGAAATGAGTTTCCTCCGTAGGGTGTCTGGGCTCAGCCTTAGAGACAGGGTGAGGAGCTCGGACATCCGGAGGGAGCTTGGAGTACAGCCGCTGCTCCTTTGCATCGAAAGGAGCCAGTTGAGGTGGTTCGGGCATCTGATTAGGATGCCCCCTGGGCGCCTTCCTTTGGAGGTTTACCGGGCACGGCCAACTGGAAGGAGACCCCGGGGTAGACCCAGAACTCGCTGGAGGGACTACATGTCCAATCTGGCCTGGGAGCGCATTGGGATCCCCCACGATTAGCTGGAGGGCGTTGCTGGGGAGAGGGACGTCTGGACTGCCCTACTTCGCTTGCTGCCACCGCGACCCGACCCCGGAAAAGCGGCTGAAGATGAGATGAGATGGATACCGGATCTAAAAATGGCGCCTGTTCGTTCACATGGCCGCAGGGGCGTCAGTTGGGTATGGCAAGGTATGACAGCTGTCATACCTTGGCTGCCTGGTCAGTGTGAAATAATATATTTCAATTACACATTTCTCAGTGTTTTAAATCATTCATTGCACGAAGTAGAATAAAATCGAGTGAATCGGCACCTCACTCGGCTCAACTCCTGTCTTTCGGTCGTCACTGACTCAATAGTGAGAGGAGCTGTCTTTCTCTCTCTCTCTCCCTCTCTCTCCCTCTCTCTGCGTGTGTGTCACTTGTGTTGCTAACTGACGCGGGCGTCAGAAACAGAGGAAGAAGAGCGTGTGTAATGTGTAGCTAGCTAATAACTGTAGCATACGCAATGGATGACTGAAATTAAACGAAAACTCACAAAGGGAGAGCTTCTTAAAATCTCAAATGAGTCGGGGGATGCCTCGTTAAGGAAACAGAATGACCTCGTTGTGACAACAGTAATAGTCTTAACTTGTTTTAACTGTTGCTTTGATCAAGTTCAGTTGGCGAAAATGATTTGTGAACTGTTCAGCCATGTTCTTTTGGCAAAGACTGGATTATTGAACCGTTGCCATGTCAAGTTATTCGGTGGGTGACGTTTCACTGCTTTATTGGAATCGCTGCGAACAGGTAAGATGGAAAAGTGGTTTATTATTATACTGCTGTGTTGTTCTGATGGCCGCCGTGCCTAGCAGTGTGTAGGCTACTGCTAGCCTGATTTGGACCACTGTGCGTAAGAAGAAGCCTAATTAGTTTGTCTGGTTTTCTGTGGTTTATTTTTTACTTCTGTATGCTGGTTGTGGGTGTTGTTAGTTAGCTAAGCCTGTCTCAAGATGTAAGTGAACTCGTGTCGTTAAGTGTCACATTTCAAGAGCATGACGACTCTTCTGATATGATATGGTTCAGTGCCCGGCGCCTGATGAAAAAATTTGAAAGTATTTCAATATGTGACTGTTGTGTGTGTCAAATGTTGTGGTTTTGGTCTCTTTAGTGGAGCTTGTGAGTGCTCTGCGAGGTATAATTCTTCACCGATTTGAATAAATGGGGCAAGAAAAAATACAGTGGTATGTAACTATAATGCATCGAGTTATATTGCACAAATGCTTGCATCAGAACTTATGATATAACCCTAAGATGTAATACTCTTAGAAGCTTTAATGTCTGTTATCCCACCTAGGAATTTCGCTCTAGATATTATAACGTGCATGGATAAGTAGACAGGTTAGCTAACGAGTCGGACCCTTTAGTCGAACGGTTAGCGATGTCTCCCGCGGTGCGGGAGATACGGGTTCGCGGCCCGGCTGCGGTTGTCCCTGTGGTTGACCCCCGAATTCGCTACAATAACCTGGGTCTATGTTGGAATCATGGGCGTAGTTTGGCTGGGGCAAGTGGGGGTCACTGCCCCCTAGCGTCCAGAGGCGCAACTTCAACTCGTCCAAAACGTGTTCTGTATAATATTGAACGTTTGTTGACTCTTTCGCAAGTAAGTTATAAAATGTGTTAATGCCAATTGTTGACAACGCATGTATTCCGGTGCTTGCTTATACTGTGTTATAAACATAAGGTACACAAACGTGTGTTCAAAGAGGCCAGGTGACTGTGGTAAGCCAGTTTTATCATGGCTGTTGGTCGTGGCCTTATTTGTTGTTAGTGGTTAGTTTACCCTCAGCGAGAAATAATTTTTTTAATCTAATCTACCAACAGCGGACTGAAGTTTTACCGAATTCCGACGAGATCGCGGCCATTTCAGAGCAACTGTGGTTGCAAACCATCAAATGTATTAATGAAAACTAGACCGAGGACACGATCAAAAATCGTACAGCCAAACACACAACAACCGGACATTTTGATGCTGGTTATACTTCTGAATAAACTTTGTAATCTCCTCTTCCTCGTCTGAATCCGTGAATGAATGGGAGACTTGTGAGTAGCATTTCACTTCCGTTGCCTAAATGCGCGTTCATACATTTGATGACGTAGGCTGTAAAAAGGGTCTATAGTGCAGTAGTGTTACTCCCATCATGCCTCTAGGCCAGTGTTTCTCAACCGGGGGTCCGCGGACCCCTAGTGGTCCGTGGTGTAATTGCAAGGGGTCCGTGAAAATAAAATATCTTTAAAAAAAGATCCTATGACATTTATAGAAATAGGATTATTTTACTCAAATGTGACTGAGACCTTTATCTACCCAAACTATAAAGGGTAACAGGACTTTTTTCTCTAATTACATCTGTTTCACAAGTGTAATTTATTGTATTTTAATAAGAGATCTCGCTCCCGTTTGCATTGTTAAAAGTTACTGTATAAAAATTCTGTTGTTACATATATCTGAAAGTTACTGAATACATATTCTGTTTTGTTACATATATCTGAAAGTTACTGCATAAGAATTCTGTTTTGTTAACTATATCTAAGTTACAACTGAAAGCTCTTATTTTTGCCTCAAAGAGTGAATAAATGCTATAATGCAATTTAAAATGCAGTTTCTACTGTGTCTATCAAATTGCAACCCCCTCCCCCAAGATCAGGTGGAGGGGTCCTCAGGGTAGATCAAAAATACGCAGGGGGTCCAGGACCCCAAAAAGGTTGAGAACCAATGCTCTAGGCTATGGGAACGAGCGAACCGCATTCAGGTTCCGGCGCTGCGCGTTCATGAATGCTATGCTAGTGGACTTCATGGACGCATGATAAGACTACTACGGGACTTACATGGACTTGAAACCATGGATGTATTTACACAAACGGCAAAAACAAGGGACAGTGCTGATAGATTCCAGTGCATTTAATATTGTAATGATCACGGATGAATGGGCTCGGTAGCTCTTGGCTAAGGGGTCGGACTCTAGTCGACTGGTTAACGTTGGCGCTTGCGGAGCGGAAGCCACGTGTTCGCGTCCTGGCTGTGGCGATTCGCGGGGGGCGCGAATCTCGAAGGAAGGGGGCATTGTAATGATCGCGGATGAATAGGCTCGGTAGCCCTTGGCTAACGGGTCGGGCCCTTTAGTCGACTGGTTAACGTTGTCGCTCGCGGTGCGGAATACACGAGTTCGCGTCCCGGGTGTGACGGTCCGGCCGGGCTGCTACCCGAGTTCGCTGCAATATTATGCTTGACTGCAACCATGCTGTCAATAAAGATGTGCCTCTGTGCTCATTCCTCTTCTATGTGCCACTTGCTTTAATACTGTACGTATGTCACATCCTAATGTTACGCTGCTCTCTGTGCTGATGATTAAATAATTATCTGTATGATGCGATACCATGGCAATATTACCTGCAACTCACGGTTGTAGGTAATATTAATGTAACTAGTTATCGAAAAGAATACCGATGTTGGTTTTACTGAGCGGTTAATTGCTAAATGGTATAGCCTATATAGAATTTGGCGGACAAACGCTAAGTCATGACAAAATGGCAGCCGAGAGAAGAAGACCAGTTGATGCTAGAATTGATCGTCCGGAGGGAGGGGGGAGGGACCTCCGGTGCGCGCTCTGCTGTGATTCGTTGTTTTGTCATCAAACGCTCACAGTGAATCAACCAATCACAGCAGCGTATGGTTTCTGGCAGCTTTTTCAACATTGAGGAGGACTTCAGCTTATCTGATTGCAATCGCGCGAAATTCCACGAATCAAATGTTTAAATATTCGGTCTGAACATCAAGAAATGCGGTTACAACATCAGCGTGTCACAAAACATAAATTTGTTTAACCATTTCGATAAAACTGCACTCGCGCGAATCAAATGTTTAAATATTCAGCTGTTGGGCGTTAGGTCTTACCAACCATATGTATATATTTTGTTGTAGATCTTGGTCTTAAATTCCATTCCAAGTGGCATTAAAAAGGTCTTAAATAGTCTTAAATTTAACTTACTGAAACCTGCAGATACGCTTGAACTTTCCATTTCAAATGAGATTTCTGCATAATGTTTTTCCCCCCTGTACCCTCACTGATTCAGTAGGATGGGATTGTGCTTGGGGTCGCTAGTTGGCGATACTTACAACTTTGACACTGCAAAAAAGTTGCTGATATGTGTGCGAACATGATGGAACACTAGAAATAATCACAAAGTCAAATTATTAAAATTAGACAAAGAGTTGAAACCCAGCTTGCAGCTCAGAGTTACTGTAAGCAAGCCTTTTGGGTTTCCCTCACATAAAACTTAATGAAATAAAGAGATGGGCAGCAAACAACTTTATTCTATCACGTACAACAACCAAGACAGTCCAGCTCCTCCCGACTACAGCCGCAGGAAGGCGGAGTTGGACTTCCGGCTCTTCTCCATCCATACCCAGTGCGTTTAGGACTGTCATGATTAAGTATATATGTGTAAATAGGACTGTCATTGCCCGATCCGTTGTGGAAACCCGATTTGTTCAACGCATGCGCGAAAATGTGTCTACTTCCTGTCACCACTTATCGTTTTACAGTATGACGGCACTTTACTATCAGTCTATGAGTACACCAAAGAATAAAATATCAGCAGCAAAGTGGACTTGCATGCTACGATCCCAGAGATTTGTGGTTTAGTTCAGTCCAGCTCCAACACAGTGCGGGCTGGAAGGCCCATACCCCAAATACTCCAGATCATGGAACAGATTCAATTCAATTCAATTTATTGTCATTAAAAACAATGTCAAACCAAGTCTAGTTGCACTTGATTCAACTCCTTTGGATAACCATGACCTGGATGAATGAGAACATTCACAGACAATGTGCAGGCACATGTTAAAAATGAAATGAGGGCTGCGGCTTCACCAAACAGTGCAAGACAGACACAGACAAACACAGCAAACAGTACAAGATATACACACATGAAGACCAAAAGCTAAAAATAAGTTAAAAAAGAGCAAGAGTACAAAATATTTAAAAATATCTACAGACATTCAGTGGGTAACTAAGTTCAGGTGGGCAACAGCTTGGGGAAAGAAGCTGTTTTTGAGCCTGGTGGTGCGGGCTCTGAGGCTCCTGCAGTGCCTCCCAGAGCGCAGGGGGGAGAACAGTCCATGGTTGGGGTGGGTGGGATCTCTGCTGATGCTCAGACCCCTTCAAAGGCAGCGTTTGTGATAAATGTCTTTTATGGCTGGGAGCTGGGTACCGGTGATATGCTGGGCCACCTTGACGACCCGCTGCAGAGCTTTCTGGTCTACCGATGTGCAGTTGCCGTACCACACTGAGATGCAGCTGGTCAGGATGCTCTCTATGGTGCAGTGGTAGAAGTTGGTGAGGATTTTGGGGGATAGACGGGTGCTCCTCAGCCTCCTCAGGAAATGCTGGCGTTGTTGGGCTTTTTTCGCAAGGGCCTGTGTGTTTGATGTCCAGGAAAGTTCCTCACTGATGTGGACTCCAAGGAATTTAAAGCTGGCGACATGCTCCACTTCCACCCATGGGGGAGGGCTGCAGCTTCTAGACCTCCTGATGTCCACAATCAGCTCCTTCGTCTTCTGCACACTGAGAACAAGATCATCTGCGTCCGATGATTCACTCATATTCTATGAGGCGCACAGAGTCAATGGTGACTTTGTCAAGTGAATGCCATAGATGTGAACCCATTTCGCTGTAACTGGATAAAGTGAAAATATACTCGTCTTTTTTGATCAAGTTTATAATCTTTCTATTAACCTACACACAGACACTGTGCCATGAGACAGACTCACACCAGTTCCTCTGCAGCCCCAATCGCTTTCTGCTCCGTCAAAAGGCGATGAATGGGAAATAAACATGTGAAATGTGCCTGTTTGAGGTTCATACACATACATATATTTTCAGTTAGGAAGCTATTCCTATGTAAGCATCCAAAGAGTGAACTGAACCCCCTGAATTGTTTACAGATATGTCTTCAAGCATTGTGCTGTATAGGAATGGGATGTTTTCTGTTGCCTGATGGCACGTTAAGTATCTTCGTAAATATCTTTGATGAAATTGCAGTGCAAATCATGTCATGAAATAAATCATATGGAAAATGTGTAGTAAATTGTGACTGAAGAAATAATTTTTCCAATGTATTTGTCCATCCATTATCTGAGCCACTTATCCTGCTCTCAGGGATGCTGGAGCTTATTCCAGCAGTCATTGGGCGGCAGGCGGGGAGACACCCTGGACAGGCCACCAGGCCATCACGCACACCTAGGGATAATTTAGTATGGCCAATTCACCTGACCTACATGTCATTGGACTGTGGGAGGAAACCAGAGCCCCCGGAGGAAACGCACGCACAGAACATGCAAACTCCACACCGAGCACGACCCACCAATAGATTGGACTACCCCGGGGCTCGAACCCAGGACCTTCTTGCTGTAAGGCGACCGCGCTAACCACTGCGCCGCCGTGCCGCCCCAATGTACTAGCTCTGTGTAATTTAAATACCAATTTACAATTGAATATATCACCATTCCTGTCACATGAATAGTACAGTGATTGTCACTCTGTTCGGACTGCGGTATCAGACAGTCGTTAGTAGATTATTGAATGCTAAGTAAGTAAAGTTTTCAATACAATTCTACAAATATGTTTATGTTGTATGTTTTGTAACACTGATGGAGCGACCCCTTCACTGGCTGCAGGTGGACCAAGCGGTGACACACATGCACGCTCACATGCACGCACACCTACACACGCTGCTCAGTCACTCGCACACGGGGAATGTCCGACTGTTTTTGGCCTGCCTGGATCGCCAACGGTGCACACTTGATAGTTCTACCATAGTTCCACAACACGTGTCATTTACTGTTGGTTTACTTACGTCTTTGTCTGTTCCTGGGAAATATTTTTTTCCTAAGACGGCGACGTCAGGACCCGCCCTATTGTGCCTCTGATTGGCTTACTCTTACCAACCCTAACCAATTTCTCTCCTCATGCCTAAACCTAACCAACCCACCCAACGAAGGCTACGAAGACTAGCCAATCAGAGGCATAGTAGGGCGGGTCATGACTTCGCCATCCTAGGAAAAAAATTGCATCCCACGGTTCAAACAGAGCCCGAGTCCACCCATCCATCCATTATCCAAACCGCTTATCCTGCTCTCGGGGTTGCGGGGATGCTGGAGCCTAACCCAGGCAGAGTCCAATCGGCTGTTAAATAGGATAGTAGCAGGGCGCGTTGAGAAGACGTAATGGTCATGCCACTACTACTAGTGACTGCAAATAATATTTTCCATGTAAAAATACATGTTTCACATTATCTGAGAGGTTATTGTTTGGTAATGAGTAAACATATTTTTTTGTAAATGTATTTATTTTATTAGAAAAGTGACTGACTACCTTGTGGTTGAGAAACAAAATTTATTTTATAGGTTATATAATCAAGTAGACTGGTGGAAGGGGCTTTGCATCGTTAAAAGGGCCTCCTCAAGGATGGAGGAGTCAGAGTTAGTTTGTTTACAGAGTACTTTCACAGAAAGTTGGATCAGTTCATCTAGACACAACGATTAGTAGGAGAAATGTTTAATCACTCATTTAAATGACCTCTTCAGTCTCAACTGACTGCAGGCATCCACACCCTTATAAACAGCACAGCGACATAATGACAGAAACCCACGATCGATTTCATGTGCAAATTGCCTTGACCATTAACTAGAGTTACAATGGCCATGTGTACTATTCACAGAGGATTGGGGAACAGTTGCAATCATAGATGGCGACAGATGTACACTTAGACACCCCCCCCCCAAAAAAAAAAGAAGAAGCAGGGATGGTTGTTCCCTCTTCACATACATTACTTACAACAACAGATCAATATCCAGCTCGGATCAACCCAACTCATGCCCACAAAGTCTGACCAAAACCTGGGTGTCATGACTGATGACCAGCTAACCTTTAAGGTTCACGTGGCTCCGATTGTTAGGTCGTGTCGATTTGCCCTGTACATCAGGAATATTAGCCCCTATCTGTGTGAGCATGCAGCAGAGCTCCCGGTACAGGCTCTTGTTATATCATGCATTGTGGATCTTCAACAGATCATCAGTTTACACAAAAACACACTCACACAGACATAGCTTGGCATACACAAACACACACAAATATACAAACAACTACATACACATATGCACATTTATTAGGGCCGGGCCTGCTTAAGGTTGTCCGTCATGTCCGACGATTACAATCCTGCCTCTGTCACTTGTGAATCTTCTTATGGCTGTAAAGCCCAATCCGTGATCCACACTGTTTGCCACAGACAGAACAGGTGAGAGCACTGACTGGGACTATATATGTGGTACTGGCTTCATGTCTCTTCAGACGTCTCCTGGTCCGTCGGTCACCTCGGTCCTTCTTGAGCTTTTGCACCCCTTGTTGACAGAGCTGCCGCCAGATGGAGTGTTGGGCGGCAGTGTCCTCCAGCTGGCTCAGGTTCAGGCCACACTTTTTTATGAGGGTCTTCAGCTGGTCTTTGTACCGTTTTTCTGGCCCCCTGCCAAGCAGCGGCCTAGATGTAGCTGGTTATACAGCACTTTAAGCGCTCCTTTGGTATCCTGATGATGTGACTGAGCCAGCGAAGTTGGTGCTGGGTGACAGTAGCTTCCATGCTGATGCAGTTGGTCTTGCGGAGTATTTCAGTATGGGACACTTGGTCACGCCAGGTTATCCTCAGGATGCATTGTAGGCATCTGATGTGGAAGGCCTCAAGCATCCTGAGGTGGTGGCTGTACAGGGTCCACGCCTCACAGCCGTAGAGGACAGTCGTGATGACAACTGCCAAGTAGACAGATATTTTGGTGTTGAGGTATTTGTTTTGAAAGACCCTTCTCCTAAGTCTGCCAAAAGAGGATGATGCTTGTCTAATCCGGTTTTGTGTCTCCCTGTCGATGCTGCAGTCGTCAGAGAGGAAGCTGAAGCATACTACTTCAGTCTTTGCCACATTCATAGAGCCCCAGCCTACCATACGCCCTTGCAGCAGCTGCGAGGGTAGCTTGCAGTGCCTTCGATGTGTGTGCCACAACTGCACAGTCATCTGCGTACTGTAGCTCGATGATGTGCTCAGATGTAATTTTTGTGACCGCTTGGAGCCTACGGTTGTTAAATAGGTTTCCATCTAGTCTGAAGTCCACAGTAACCGCACTGTCCTTCCTGATTTCCTCGTGGAGCAGCAATGTCACACACATGAGGAAGATGTTAAAAAGAACTGGAGCAAGGATGCACCCCTGACATACCCCGGTGCACACCCTGAAGGGCTCAGATTCCTGGCCTCCAATGGTCACACGTGCCATCATCCCCGCATGAAATTGTTGAAGGATGTTGGCAAACTTTCGTGGGCAGCCAAACTTCAGGAGGATGTTCCATAGGATGTCCCTGTTGACTGTGTTGAAAGCCTTTGACAGGTCGATGAAGGCTATGAAGAGGTCCTGGAGTTGCACCCTGGAGTTGCCATGCTGTGAACACCATGTCCACAGTACTCCTATTCCCCCTGAACCCACACTGTGACTCAGGCAACAGCTCCTCTGAGATGTTTTTTACCGTCGTGTGTAACATGAGTTTGGCCAGGACTTTTCCAGCAACAGCCAGTAGTGAAATGCCACAGCTGTTGCCACAGAGGGACTTTCTCCTTTGCCTTTATATATGGAGATGATGTTAGCATCCCTCCACTGCTGAGGGATGATTTCGTTCTTTCATACGTGTGAGATGAACAGGAAACGTGCATGGGTGCATGGGTGCAGGGATACTGTCAGGGCCAGGGGTCTTGTTATTTTTCAGCGACCTAACTGCACAATGAACCTCTTCAAATGTTGGTGGAAGGTCAAGGTCTTGGATGGTGGGGCAGACAGGTAGTTCATCCAAGACTGAGGGATTTGTTGGGGAGGGCTGATTCAAAAGGGTCTCAAAATGTTCTGCCCATCTTTTTGTGATGAGTTTCTGATCCTTTATGAGGGTGGTACCATCATCAGACCTCAGGGGGGAGACAGAGCAGTTTCTTGGGCCGTAAGATGGTTTTCACTGCATCATAAAAGTTGTGCATATCGTTTCTATCGGCATGGGATTGTATTTCATTTGCCTTCGATATCCACCACTCATTCTGCAGGTCATGCAATTTTGACTGCATCTCTCTCCTGGATGCTTGCCATTGTTGCCGGAGTGTAGCCGATGTGGGATTGTTGAGGACAGCATTGTGTGCTTTATGCATGCCTTTGGCTATGGTAGTTATTGTGCCTGTGTTTTCATTGAACCAGTCCTGGTGCTTTCTGCTCTTGTAACGGATGGATTGGTATGCTGCCTCGTAGAGTCTGGAGCTCACAGAAGACCATTTCCTATCAGTGGAATCATCTGTGCTCAAGAGAAGCTCAATGTCTTCCAGGTTTTCAGCCAGAGAGAGGCAGAGATTGTTCTGGACCTTAGCATTTCTAGCCGAGTACAGTCAAGCCTCTTCTTTCTTGACCTTTGGAAACAAACAGCAGGGCGTACCTGGAACCTGGTCATGATGAGCCGGTGATCTGTCCAGCAGTCAGCACCTCTCATTAGACGAGTGAGTAAGACATCTTTTATATCAGTGCATCTCACAATGATGTAGTCCAACAGGTGCCAGTGTTTGGAGCGTGGATGCATCCAGGATGTTTTGTGCTTATTTTTAGTTGGAAGAGGGTGTTTGTGATGGTTAAGCCATGCTCAGCACAGAGGCTTAGCAGGCGCAGTCCATTAGCATTGCCTTTCCCAATGCCATGCCCACCAATGACACCACTCCACACTTTGTTGTCTTTCCCCACTCTGGCATTGAAATCGCCCAGCAAAAAGATCTTGTCCTCCTTGGGTATACGACGGAGAGCCTCATCTAGTGACTGATAGAAGCGGTCCTTTACGTCATCCCCTGATGGTAGCGTTGGTGCATAGGCACCTAGGAGGGTGGCATAGCGTTTCTTGGCCAGAGGGATCCTGAGTGACATTAGCCTTTCACTTATGCCAATCGGTGTTTCAGTGGGTCTTGGTAGGAGCTGTTTTTTATTGCAAATCCCACACCATGCTGATGTTGTCCTCCTGCAGGGTATCCCTTCCAGAAGAAGGTGTAGGTGTCCTCCTTCAGGGAGCCTTCATCCGGGAACCTGGTTTCGCTAAGTGTAGTGATGTCAACATTGTAGCGGTTGAGTTCCGTTGCAATGAGTGCAGTCCTTCACTGAGGTCTTTCGGCATTAACGTCCAGCAGAGTTCTTATGTTCCATGTTGCCAGTTTAAAGGGGATTATTTTCTTTTGTTTATTTCAACCGCAGAGTGGAATGTCCCGATAGGTGCGGTAGCCTATCCTGGATGTTTTGAGTGGGCAATGTTTAGGCCACCTTTTCTAGCCCCCTCCCCAGTTGGGGTGAGCAGTGTGGCTCCTAAATAGGGCTGCTCAGACACACAGGGGTCTGCCGAGAGCAGCTATCACTCAAACCCAGCTGCTGGCAACTATGCATAGCCCTGTGCCGCTGGCGTGCAGGGGTCTGATTAGGAGCTTCCAGTGCATTCATACCTGCTCCCGTCACCAGACATCCCATCGCTGCCAGACTTTGATCCATATTGCGGTTGCTGGTCTCACCGAGGCAGAAGTGGATACCTGCGCAAAGAGATTATTTATAGTGCCATTGGGGGTGCACATGTCCCAGTAGTACTTCTTCACTGTGAGAGGGTGGGATCTTGTGGCAAGGGGAGACCAAGACGACCAGCACTCTTCCACAGCTGCAGGAAGCTGCCGGAGCTCCAGTTTTTGTCGGAGGACCGCCTATCGTGCGCCGCCATGCACGTTGCTTTTCTCTTAGGGTGTGCTCCCATAGCCTTTGTCGTCCTAGACTTACCCACGAGGCAGTGGGACAGTGGTTGGTCAATGCCAGGGCGTGTCCACTTCATATGGGCCTGCGCATTAGACCTCTGGGGACCACTGTAGCTCCGAGATCCCCTACAGTTTAGCCAGGGACCGCAAGGTACCCAGTTACTGTGTGTGGCCACGAGGAGGCACTGCAGGAGCCTTGGCGGTAGAGAGGCTATGTACCGGCAGGGGAGACTGTACTCGGCTCCTCTTTTCACCCCCACAAAGAGGACTAGCCGGCGGCAGTAGCTGCAAGCAGAAAGGAGTAAGCAGAAGCAGCATGCAGCATGCACTAACTACAAGCACTACTACCCCAGTACTGCAATGACGCATCACACACGCCCTGTGCACTGCACACACACACACACACAGCACCCTACACACACCACACACTATTTATTATTATTACTGCTTTTTTGTTCTGTTTTGTTGTTATTTTATTACTATTGATGCTGCAGTGTTGAGGAGCCGAAACACAAGAATTTTACCCTCTTGCACTTGTATCATGAGACGTAACAAATAAAAAATCTTGAATCTTGAAACTTGAATCTTGACTACGGCAGTGGCGGCTGCTTGACCAACATTTTTGGTGAAGCATGTGCGTGGGATATTTTTCTGGGTCTGATGGAGTGCAGTGCAAGTTACTTGATCTTTATTAAGACAGTGATGATGAAACTGCAAATGGTATACATCAAGCTCTGATGAATTGTCTGGACTGACAGAGTAGACATGTGAGGAGTCACTTCCGACAAATTACCTCTTTTTTAAATAAAAAAAACACCGTTTCTTGTTTATTTTATCCCACACTTGTCTAACGCAATTGCCACTTGAACTAATACTGTTAGATGGGACTGTTGGTCTAAGCCCTTCCCCAAGCTTTTTGTGTGAATGGTACACCCCAGCAGGAAATAGGGATTGGGGTGTTACGTCACATTAACGTCACTACAATAAAGCAGTCATGCGTCGTACATACGCTGCGGTCTCCGTTGTGATTATTTACACAAACGTGGTGTCGGAAGTGGAATCCGAATGTAAATACGTGCAAAGTTGACGTGCTCCAAAGCGGCGTCAGTGACGTCGCCAGCGAGAAGGGCAAAAGGAAAATAATAGGAAAGGAAATACCACGCTAGCAGCGGGCTAACTAGGCTAACATCAATAGCATCATCATGGCGTCAAGCATCCCGCCACCTGAGGAGATGAAAATGACCGGCAATCTCACAAGTAACTGGGATAATTTTAGAGCGGAGTTTGAAGACTATACATGGGAATTGAAGGACAAACCAGCTGAGGTACAGGCGGCAACCTTGCGGAGAGTGGTGGGCAGGGATTGCCGTCATAGATACATGCACAACTTGGACATTGCAGCGGAGCAGGAGAAAGACAGAAGCGATTCTCAATGCATTGGAGAGATATTTCAAGCCAGCGAGGAATGTCATATTTGAGCGACACATCTTTGGAAACTGCAAGCAAGATGAAGGTGAGCCTATTGATGCATTCATAGCGAGACTAAGGCAAACGGCTGCTTCCTGAGAGTATGGAGAACTAAAAGAGGAACTGATAAGAGACATAGTGGTGCTTTGTGTTAGTGACGAGAGTGTGCGGAGTCGCCTGAAGGACCTCGCACTGACATCAGCCATAGGAATATGCCGGGCTGCGGAGATGACAGAGATAAGGATAAAAGCGATGACACAGGACAGTTCGCTGGAGAGTTTGCATGCAACAGACGTCGGCAGCGAGTTGCATCCAGGCATGGACGCCTTGACAAGCAGCGGAGTCAGATGCAGGGTTCAAGCGATAGCAATTCGTGCAAATATTGTGGTAATATGTCTGTGAATGTTCTCATTCATCCAGGTCATGGTTATCCAAAGGAGTTGAATCTGTTGTGCTTACACCGCCCCGAGCTGCCTCCCCGGCACGTTCAAGCCACTCCCCCAGCTCGGACGTGCCGGAAACATCCGAGCGCTCGGCTCGCGCTCTGAGGAGACGAGCGCTGCACTGCACCAGGTGTTTGCCATCATCCATCAGGCACACCTGTGGCAATCAGGCAGCCTTCTACAAGAAGCCTCCCAGAATGTCTCTCAGTGCTTCGACGTACTGAACCCTGCGGTGAAGTTCTGACAAGCCCTCCAGCGTTCCTTGCTTTCTGTTTATTCCCCAGTGTCTTATCTTCGTGTCTCTGTTTCCTCCCAAGACTCTCCCTCCGCGATTTCCACGTCTCCCTCGTCCCCAGCGACCTTCACGTTTCTCCCCGGACCTCTCCTGCGATCTCCCCCCTTGTCCCTCTACCTGGACCCCTCCTTTCGGACTCGACTTCCCGGATCTCGGACTTGGACTTTCTCGGACAACCCCTCCTGGATCACGGACTGGACTTTCTCGCCAGGTGCACGCACATTTCTTCAACACCTCCTGGTCATTTACATACCGCACCACACATTGGCTAAAAACACTCACACATAGTTATACACGCAAACCACGGGACACCACACATAGTTTATTCACACATCCCACTAACAGAACGTCGAAGCCATTATTGACCCAGGCAAACCCAAGGAGCGGACGGTCCCTGTGACGCCCCTGAGTCCCGTCCCCCTAGAGGCAGTAGTAAGAAGTCACAGTTGCCAACTTGCCTCTCTCTGCTCAGAGCTTACTACTGCCTTCACCGGAGAGATCAGCGATCTTCAGTCCGGCTCCCAGGCCGCGACGAGCACGTTAGATGCCCTCACCGCGCAGATCGCTGCACTCTCCACAGCGGTCTCCAGGATGAGCGACCGCCCTGGCCTCGGTCTCTGCCCCCAGCTCGGCCTCCGGTTTCCCCGTTCCTGGTCCCGACGTTCCCCCTCCGAGTCAACCCCCACTGGACCCCCGGTGCGAGCCTAACCTCCCCTGCCCCAAGGCCTTCGGTGGGGAGTTCGAGCTGTGCAGGGGTTTCCTTGGTCAGTGTGAGCTCCTGTTCAAACACCAGCCAGCTAGGTATAGGACAGGAGAGACCAAGGTAGCCCTTGTCATGTCCCTCCTCACCGGCAAAGCCCTCAGCTGGGCCATAGCGGCGGTAGGCCATACCGAGCAGCTCGCCTCGGACTATGGTGCCTTCCGCCGCGAGAGGAAGACCATTACTCAGATTTCTGGGAAATAGAGCTGCGCCCAGATTTCTTGGCAGAAACCACAGTACTGAGGTGCAAAGCCCACTTTGCATGGCATGGGCAGCCAGACCGGGTGATGACAGACTGTGGATCCCAGTTTGGCTGTGAAACATTCAGGAAGTTTGCAAAGGAATGGGATTTTGAACATATTATGTCATCACCCAGACACCCAAAGTCTAATGAGAAAGTGGAGCCAGCTGTGAAGATAGTAAAAAACATGCAAGAAAGCAGCCAGTGCAGGTAATGACACATGGATTGCCATTATACAGTAGAGAAACACACCCACAGAGGGCATGCGTAGCAGTCCAGCACAAAGACTAATGGCTCGGAGACTGAAGACTCCTCTCCCAGTCTCTGACGCACTTTTGGTGCCAAGCGATATCACAGGAGTCCCCGCAAAGCTGCGGGTTAAACACCAAAATAGCCAAATTCTGATACGACAAGTCAGACAGAGATCTGCCCAAGCTGTCTATTGGCCAAGACATCAGAATGAAGCCTCTACCTGAAGACAGGACAGGCAGGTGGAGGAAAGGAGTGTGCCTTCAACAGGGGGCGCCCCAGATCATACTTGGTGGCTGTAGAGGGGACACACTACCGGCGCAACCGGGTGTACTGAGACCAGCGGAGATGGAGGCTCTCAAACACCACCTTAAGCAACACAGCGAGTAGTCCGGCCCAAACCGCAATGGGCAAGGATAAGGACAGTGACACTGTGGACAGTGACACAAGCGACCAAGAGCTCAGCCCGACCAAAGTGACCTGGCCCAGCCCAGCTCACCACTCACAGCGCACTACAGGACAGCTAGTGGAAGATTAGCGAAAGCGCCAAACAGACTGAACCTATAGAAAGGACTGGATTCTGGGTTATGGGTTTTGTTAAAGTTCGAAACGTTGAAGGGGGGGGGGTTCTGAATCTGAAAAATATGGTTTATTGAGATACTTAAACTCAGTGCATAGGCGGTTACTCTTACATTGGATGTACTCAGGGAATCAGTTATAAAAGGGTTATTGTTAATTACAAAATGGGAGATGTTAGATGGGATTGTTGGTCTAAACCCCTCCCCGAGTTTTGCGTGTAAATGGTACATCGCAGCAGGAAACAGGGATTAGGGTGTTACGTCATATTAATGCGATACAATAAGGCAGCCATGCGTTGTACACGCGCTGCGGCCTCCGTTGTGATTATTTACACAAACAACTAAGGACCTATGGGGAAAACACAACCGAACGAGTAAATTCCTGAGATTTCAAGTGCCACAGGTCTCTCAGAAAGTTGGGGAACATGGTATAATGGTATGCTTGATTGCGACAGTGTGCGTGACGTAAAGCAGAGCGGTATAGCCGTAAAGGGTGGACGTGGCAGAACGATGATTGTGATACGTGAATGTAGTGCTTAAGTTACGCTAAGTAAAGGTTAACAAAACGAATACCCCAAGACTAGACATTGGATTGTTTTAACAATAAACACCAAAAGGGTTTATTACGTGGTGTCCGAAGTAGCGGAAAGATGACGGCAACGTTTGATCCACCGGCGAATTTCTGCTTCGGAAAACCAGCGGAGTGGGCGGACTGGAAGAAACGCTTCACGCGCTATCGGACAGCTACGAAGCTGGATAAAGAGGATGGAAGCGTGCAAGTAAGTACTCTTATCTGTGCGTTAGGTAGCGAAGCATAACATATATTTAGTTCGTTCACTTTTGAGGAAGGTGAGGACACGGACTATGGGGTGGTTATGGAGAAGTTTGATGCCTACTTCATACCGAAGCGTAACGTCATTCACAAGAGGGCTGTTTCAGCGTGATGAATGAAGACAGACTCGTGGTGTCAAGTTCAGTAACCATGTCAGAACAGATACAAGTCCTTGTGTGCGGGGTCGATAGCTTCCTAACTGCTTCCGGTGTATGACAGCCTGGCTAGTCGATTACCTATCACCTAGACCCCATAACATAACCCTTTTCAATAGATAGTGCAAACCTAACAGCATCACATTAAGTTCTTAGAATACAAATAAATTCTGACATAACAATTCTAACCTGAACACAAACATAAAAATCAAACAACTGTTCCATAAATTGCCATCTATCTTTTCTTTTCTTTCTTCTTCTTCTTCTTCTTCTTCTTCTTCTTCTTCTTCTTCCTCTTTCTCGCTCTCTTTAATTAAGTCCGGGCCCCATAATAGAGAACTACTACTACTACTGGTACTACTTTCGGCTGCTCCCGTTAGGGGTCGCCACAGCGGATGACCCGCAGTGGCGACCCTTTATGCGGATCATAAATATGCCGATCATAATTTTATATATGCGGATCATAAATATGTGGATCATATTTATGCGGATCATAAATAAGATTTCCATAATAGAGAACAATTCAACATTTTAGAACAGTCCTTGCTTACAAATTGAGCCTGTCCGGTGTCTTGCACAGCCGTCCCACCCGGGAGTAAGTGTGAGCTCTGGCAGGGGTAGGGTTAGAGTAAGTGGGCTCTGGCAGGGGTAGGGTTAGAACAAGTGTGGGCTCTAGCAGGGGCAGGGTTAGGGCCTTGAGCTGGTGAGCTTGGTGGGGAAGGAGCCTCACCCTCAGTTTGCTCATGCCTCAGTTCTGTGTACCTTGCCCTCAGGTCTGGACTATGATCTGGCTCATCCAGGTGAGTGCATGGTGTGTTGTCCTGGTTTGATGTCTGCTCTGCTATGCGCAGAGCCACCCTGTTGCGGCGGTAGAGAGAGCCACTGACGTCCACCAGGTAAAAGCGTAGCGGGACTTTGTAGGTACACGCCCTGCCTCCAAAATCCTGTGTGGTCCCCCGGCAGGTTTCATCCTGATTGCCTCACCCACCTCCAGCTCTGGTAGGTCATGAGCAGTCCGGTCGTAGAAGCACTTGGTAAGCTGTTTCCTGTGACACAGTTTGTCTGTGACCCCAAACACGATGCAGGACCCAAGTAGCGTGTTGGCTATGGGGATGCAAGTCTTCAGACGCCTTGACAGGAGGCGCTGTGCTATGCTGCTGTCCATGTGTTCGGTTGGTGTGTTCCGCCAGTGTAAAATGGCCTGCCAGGGGTCGTTGCCATCATGTGCAGCCCTGTGTAACAGATTTTTAGCAAACTTAATGGCTGACTCCGCCTTACCATTTGCCTTTGGGTGCCTTGGAGAGGAGGTCATGTGGTCGAACTGCCATTCTGTAGCGAAACGTTTGAACTGGAAGTTAAACTGTGGGCCATTATCTGTGATGACCTTGTCGAGCTGGCCATGCCTTGCAAACTGTGCCTTGCAGCACTTCATGACAGTCTCTGCAGACAAGTCTGGGAGCAGTTCAATCTCCCAGACTTGTCTGCTGAGACTGTCATAAAGTAAACACTAACCCCAATGGCTGATTCCCGTAACATCGGGAACATGCCTGTTCGGCTGATCTCATGGAACGTGAAAGGTTTGAAATGGGCCGTGAAAGGTTTGAATGGGCCAGTAAAGTGCACAAGGACTCTGTTTTCTTTTTCCCAGTCTTAATACTTACTAGGTGGGGACTTGGAACTGCATGATTCTGCATGATTGAACCCAAACTGGACCACGCCAGTCCCCCTCTAAAATGTCCAAAGCCATGTCATCATATATGAACCAAATGGGATATGTGGATACATGGCGATGTCTTTACTCAAAGACTGAAGAATGTTCATGCTTTTCTCATGTGCACCACTTGTATACTAGAATAGATTTTTTCATTGACAAGACAATTCTCTTTTTTGTTAAATCAGCAGAGTATATATTGGATCATGCCCCTCTCTTACTTGAATTGTCCTTCCTATATGCTGCCACCAACACCCTCTATGGAGGCTAAATTCATCTCTATTATCCAACAAATTATTTTGTGATTATATATCCTCATCCATTTATTACTTCTTAGAAATTAACAAAACTGATGCTGTTTCTCCTTCATTGCTTTGGGAAACATTGAAAGCTGTTCTCGGTGGTCGAAATATTTCTTACTCTGCTCATGCTGTTAAACGGTGCAGGATCAAAATACAAAAGCTGACTGAATCCATTTTAGACCTGGATTGACAACACTCAGAAATACCTACTCCAGAGAAAGAGATTGGGCCTCCAGACAAAATTCAACTTGCTAGCTACTGCCAAAGCAGAACAACTGTTGCTTCATACACGGTACTTTTTATGAATATAGAGACAAGGCAAGTCATTTCCTTGCTCATTAAATAAAATGTAAATCTGCATCACACATGATATCCCAATTTGTGGACTCCTCTCAAAATTTAACTTCAGACTGCTGCCATTTATAATACATTTTCATCTCGCTACTCCAGCCTGTATACATCAGAAGCCCCTATTGACATAACATCCATGAATCATTTTCTTAATAACTTAGAAACTCCTGCTGTTAGTACAGAATTAAATCTGGAGTTAGACAAACCTTTCTTACTGGAGAAAGTGGTAAGCTCTTTTCAAAGTATGAAAAATGGCAAATCCCCAGGTCCCGATAGGTACCCTAATGAATTTGTTAAAAAGTTTTAAAATAAACTAGCCTCTTTTCTTTTGTTAATTTTTGATGATGCCATTTCTATAGGCTCTTTGCCTCCAACATTGACTTCTGTCAGCATTTTAAGTTTCGAAATTTCTCCCTGCTGGGGTCTATTTGTAATAATATCTATTCCTCACTGCAAAGCTGGATGCTTTTTTTTTGGGCAGTAGAACAGAAGGGGACTAAACTATTTTAGTGACCTTTATATTGATGGTACCTTTGCTAGCTTTGAGACCCTATCTGCTCAATTTAACCTGCCCAGCTCAAGCCGTTTTCGATATTTTCAAATACACCAATTCTTAAAAACCCATAACCCACAATGTCCAATATCACCATCTAAATCTGGCATGGACACACTTATTGAAACTAGTCTCATAACTAGAGGACTTATCTCACGGATCTATGACCAAATTATATCTTTCAAAGTCCATACTCTTGGCAATATTGAGTACACCTGGGAGAAAGTTGAGTACAGAGCTTGATGATGACTGGTGGGAGAGGGCCACGGCATGTGTCAACTCCTCTTCCTCCTGTGCCCGTCTGAATCTAATCCAGTTTAAGTTTCTACCTCACATTCATCTCTCTAAATTTAAACTTTAAAATGTTTACCCTGAAGTAGATGACAAATGTAACCGCTGTGCACAATCCCCAGCTGACCTAACACACATGCTCTGGTCGTGCCCTAAATTGACAAGTTTCTGCATCTCCTTTTTTGATATAATTTCTGAAGTCATTGGAGAGGAGGTGTTGTGGTTCAGTCCCCTGCTCGGTCCTCTGGCTCCACTGTGAGGTCACGAAGCACATCTCCATCATCTGTCTCTGAAACACCAGGCACGACTGCGCACTCTCATAGAGCGTTGCGTAGACAGAATCAACAACAACGCACCTGTCTACAATCTACAACCACCACACCTGCGAGTGATCAGCTCATCACCAATCCACAAGACCCCAGCCAACCCATTGTGTCGTCGCCAGAACGTGCCTAAGCGACAGACTAGCCTACCTAGTTTCCTCGTGCCTTCTAGTCAAATTGTCAACCCAAGTTTTCCTTCGTGTTTCCTACATGTCTTCTGGTGCCCCCTTCAATCCTGTCTCCCTGTCTCCTCAAGAACCCCTCGAGTTCTGCCGTTGCCCACGGACCCTAACCTCTCACCTGGAACTCCCGGCTTTTGGATTTGGACCTCTAAAAGACTCACTCTCTCTCACGCATTACGGACCTTGGAAAACCACGCTCAGACTTCTCTTGGACATCTCTCTTTGTTCATGGACCACGGACATCTTTGCCTGCACGCACATTTCATACATTGGACACACCATTTACATACTGCACCACATGTAGAGTAAATACTTACACATAGCCTAGACACACAAATACTTACACATAGCCTAGACACACAACCCGCTGGTCATCACACATCGTTTAGACACACATCCCACAAACAAGATGAACAATGCACCATACACAATACACTTTATTCTGTGTGTTTTTCCTTGTTTAATATTGTTAATAAATCCGCTGTCCCGGTGGTTAAAGATTACGCTGCCTCTGAACTGCCTCTTTTGGTTCTGCTCTGGCCGTTGCCATAACAGGAGGTCCTACCTGATGTAGGGATAGCTATTTTTGGAGTGTCAGACTTAGTTGAAAACGTCACATCAATGCAGCTAAACATTATCACTTTCAGTTCTCTTCTTGCTCACAAAAGGTTACTACTTCTTTGGAAGTCTCCTGCAACCCCTTCGGAAGTCTCCTGCAATCCCTGATAGGGGACATGATGATGTTCCTTAAACTAGAAAAATCTTTTTTAAATCTGCTAGTCACAGATCAGCCCAGAAATTTTTCTCTACCTGGCAGCCCCTCTTATCTTATTTTGACCATCTGGCAGTGCTTCCCTATGATTAAGACCACTTGTATTATTTGTATTCTATGCCTTAATTTTAACTGGATGCTGTATATCAGTGTAGACTACTATACTTATCTACTATACTTATACTTACAGATATATTTTTCTGCAATCACTAAAAAGTATGACATCATAAAGCATTGGTACTTCGGAGATAATTGAATGCATCTTGTTGATGTAAATCTTTCTAACCTGTTTTATTTGTATTTTGTAGTTTTTGATTTATCTTATAATTGTTATTACTGTAATTGTTTATTTTTTACCTATTTTTTTGCATTGGGAATGGGTGAGGGTTGAGTGGGAGGGGGCTGGGGGCTGGGTGGAATGACCAAACTATGAAGGGACAATCATTTCCATTTCCATTGTATTTGTATGTTGTTTTTTTTTTACACCCAATGTTCCTTCCAGTAAAATATTATTGAAAAAAATAGGCACTGGGTGGTAGTAAAGAGTTGCCGGATGGCTGGGCAACCACTGCAGAAATAGTAAGAGGACCCAAGTGCGGACAGCGGAGACAGCTGGGCTAGAGCAAGGTTTTATTCATCAAGAACTTACAGACAGCAGGTAAAGACAGCAGGGAAGGCTCGCAACAGGACGTGGTGCATCCGGCAACCAGTAGTCTCTGTGAGTGTCTGTGAGACGATCTGACAGGGAGCCTGGGCAACCATGGGTAATATATACATCGGGGAGCCAATCAGGGAGATTGGGCGCAGGACAGGGCAAGAACAGACAAGCCAATTGGAGAAAGGGGAGGGAGGTTGGGCACAGATGCGCAGGACAGGGCACAGGTGAACCAAAACACCAATCGGGATGGGGATGGGCGAGCCCCGCTGACCCAGCTCACTCACCCATGACAGGCAACCCCCCCCCCCCGGATGGATTCCAGACGTCCCAAACAAACAAACCAGGAGCACCAAGCAGAATGGATGGAGGGGGTCTGGGGAGGGCTTCAGGACCAAGTGGTCTGCGAGAGGATGAATGGCGCCCGGGATCTCAGGTGGATGGCCCGAGGGCTGGATGGAACTGATCTGGAGTACGACCAGGATGCAGGACTGAGGGGCAGAGCAGCTCGGGCAGACGGGCAGGTGGATGACCCGGAGACCGGTGATGTTGACAGGACCACCGCCCTGGAGGCCGGCGACGCAGGCAGGACCGAGGCAGCGGTACAGCCACTCGGGGTACATGCTTCAGAGGCAGCGGGACGGCTGCTCGGGGTACAGGCTTCAGAGGTGGCAGGACGGATACTCAGTTTACAGGCTTTATAGGCAGTGGGACAGCCACTCGGGGTAGAGGCTTCAGAGGCGGCGGGATGGACGCTTGGGGAACAGACATCAGAGGTGATGGGATGGCCACTCGGGGAAAAGAATAGGGAGGCGACGTGATGGCTGCTCAGGTAACAGACTTCGGAGGCAGTGGGATGGCTACTCAGGAACAGACTGCACGTCGGCAAAGGCAGCCGACGGCTCGGAAACAGACCGCACAAGGTCAAAGGTGGCCGGTGGCTCAGGGACAGATCACACGTCGGCAAAGGCGGCCGACAGCTCGAGAACAGACCACATGTTGGCAAAGGTGGATGATGGCTCGGGAACAGACCGCATGTTGGCAAAGGCGGCCGACAGCTCTGGAACAGACCGCATGTCAGCAAAGGCGGCTGATGGCTCGGGAACAAACCACAAGTCGGCAAAGGTGGATGACGGCTTGGGAACAGACTGACTATTCTGGGACAGGAAAGTGCTGGGCAGCTGAGGCTCGGGGGTGCTGGGCAGCTGAGGCTTGGGGGCGCTGGGCAGCTGAGACTCGGGGGCGCTGGGCAGCTGAGACTGACAGGTAGGCTGAGGTGGCTGGCGGCACAGGAACAGGTGGAAGGCGTCAGCCGGTGTGGCCGGTGGCTGGTAGACGGACAGGACATCGGTCCACTGGACTCAGGTTTACTACAATGGATCTCATGGAATGTCATTGTCAGACATAAATAAGTCTGATTCAACTTAATATCTAAACCCCCTGTTTGGAAGTTTAAACAAAAATGGTTGGCGAAATTCGTTACCTGTAAACAGTTTTCAGTCGGCTTACTGAGTTACTTCTAGGTTCATCTTGCAGGATTGAGCAGCATATACTTGCCATAAGTAGTAATAACCATCAATAAACTGGTTGGCCAGTGGAATTGAGGAGACATGGATAATGTGAAGTCATGTCTACGGTGTAACTCAGTCTAAATTATGTTAACAGTCCAACCCAGGCACTAGGTTTTGTTGTGGTTGTTGAAAGGTCAGGTTTCAAAATCTTATGTGAAAAAAAACTTTTTTTTTCTTTTCTTTTTTTTCAATTCCTCCTGAACTCCCTGTTGATCTTATGAAACTCTGGTGTGTCAGGTGTCATCTCTAGAATCACAAAAAATTATGATGGTTATCAAGAAAATTTGCCAATAATGTTTAGGGTGTAGCCCGAATTGACACAAGCTTGGTCTTTTTAACCCAGTGTCCAATTATTACAAAATGTAATCTGCTAGTTTACTGGGGGCTAATAACCATGCTTTCCAAATTTGTTGAGATGTGTCTTTCAGGTGGTGCTCCAGCAAGAAAATTTTCATAACTTCTAAACCATGTTATTCAAGCTCGGTATTATCTGTCTTGGTCCAGCATTCTAACAAATGCTAAAAAAAAAAAGGCAAGTTGATGAAGAAAAACCAACGCTGCCGTTTTCATGTCAAATGTCAGCTACCAACACAGACACTAATGTTTGACCAATCGTCATGACATTTGGAACAAATTCCAGGTAAAGTCCAGATGAGAACTTGCAAATCGGCCAATGCATAGCACTTCCCTGCGGATGCTTGGACCCTGTTGATTGCTGCTTGCAGCTATGTTTTCCATATATTTTTTACACAAGTTTTGTCGGTACCTAGTTTTTGAAGACACAACCATCCAATTTTCTGATGAGGATCATTAAAACTTCATGTAATCCAATGGTCTCGCATCAATTACTATTAAGGGCTATGCTTATGCATACAATTCAAACAAAAGTGACGATTTCACTGATAAGCACACTTAACCATACGCCGTGTCTCCAATGGTACATAATTTTACTGTACTAGCTAATCCTAGGAACCTCTTCTCTGGCATGTGCCATATAGTGCTAAATGTAGTTCTGTACAAAATAATTCTACTTTCAAGCATTTCACTGTCATATTTGGGATGTGTAATGATATCCAGATATCATAAAAGCAAGTTATCCTCCTCGTTGCATGAAGATTGTCATTTAAAGAACAGAATACAGGCAAAGCAGGCTGAAATTCTCTCCATTTCATTCTCTCCATCAACTAAACACATTATCCTGCATCAACCCCCCTCTCCCAGAGTTCTCGTGCATACTTCGCACTGTTGGGCTTTGTTCCTCAGTACAGTATCTCCTGAGGAGTAGACAGGAAATCAAGATTTACATCAGCTTGGATTTCATGTCTTATGTCCAGAAGGCCTTGTAAGAAAGAAGGGAAGATAAGAAAATGAAGTCAAACCATGATACAGATTTGCAATATTTATATGCTTAATTTCTGTTGCATCACTATCAGTAAGACTTTCCCAATACATATTTTTGTATATCTCTATGCTTGGCTAACTAACTCCTGCGCTACATAAGAATTACTCACTACGAGGGGCTTTCTTTACTTAGTCTGATTGTAAAAGAAAGTGAAATACTAGTTTAAATACTTCAGTATAATTCAAGTTAGATTCTTCAGTATTGTTGAATTTTCCTCTAAAAGCCAACATTTCAGACTGAAAATTACTTCCGTTTGGATTTGAGAATTACATCAAATGACAGTATAAAAAGCTATAATGAGCATTATACTGCTGTTATATTTTGAACCACTTGAATGGTTTATCTTCTCAAGTTGAACCATAGCAACTTCT
This sequence comes from Lampris incognitus, assembly GCF_029633865.1. NCBI lineage: Eukaryota > Metazoa > Chordata > Actinopteri > Lampriformes > Lampridae > Lampris > Lampris incognitus. Next base: position 46,032,565 of record NC_079217.1, on the reverse strand, counting down.
AAGTGACACTGCAAACTGTCAAAACTAATTTTGACTGTTTTTTCTGACAATCTCTTCAACAGTTCAGCAACTACTACATGGTCCTACTATATTTGCAGGAACGAGTCTCTCTTTTGGCCTGAGAAAGCTTTTAAGTTCAGGGGAAAAAATACTTTGTGGATGATAGATCCATATCCAGTTTTGTCATCTGAGTAATGTCACATATGCATTCACAAGTCTGCTGTCCTAATGATCAGATGGATTTCAAAGGTGTCCTGTTCCTCTTAGAGCTGCTAACTGCTGTTGTCAGTTGCTTTTGTTAAAAGCGTCTGCCAAATAAGTAACTTTTTTATGTTTTTGGATTCCCCCCCCCTTTTTTTCTCCCCTGTTGTACTTGGCCAATTGCCCCACTCGTCCAAGCTGTCCCGGTCGCTGCTCCACCCCCTCTGCCGATCCGGGGAGGGCTGCAGACTACCACGTCTCCTCCGATACATGTGGGGTTGCCAGCCGCTTCTATTCACCTGATCGTGAGGAGTTTCACCAGGCTGATGTAGTGCGTGGGAGGATCACGCTATTCCCCCCAGTTCCCCCTCCCCCTTGAACAGATGCCCCGACCGACCAGAGGAGGCGCTAGTGCAACGACCAAGAAACATACCCACATCCGGCTTCCCACCCGCAGACACAGCTAATTGTGTCTGTAGGGATGCCTGACCAAGCCGGAGGTAACACAGGGATTTGAACTGGCGATCCCCATGTTGGTAGGCAATGGAATAGACCGCCACACCACCCAGACGCCCCAAATAAGTAGCTTTAAATGACTAGTGTAGCCCAGTGTATTTTCGTTTGGTCAACATTTAGATAGGTGGTTACTGAACAGGGAAGCTGCCTGCATTTCCAAACTCCTAGTCTCCCTCGGCCTCCCCCAATAGGAACCGTCTCAGTAGAACTGCATCATACTTTCTTTCTCCTTGTGTACAAAATGTGTTTAGTTGGGTTTTTTTCTAGACATAGATGATATTTTTCAGGTTTTTAACTGGCCACCGATTCAGATTTTGAGGGGAATGCAACACACCAGGAGTGCTGCCATAAATGACTGTAAACCCTGATGCTCGTGCATTGCACAATTCTTTCCAGCTAAACCTTCATTGCTCTACAGCAGCCCGTTCATCCAGTGTGTCTGCTCCGAGCAGCACTTATGATATTCTGGCTGCCTCCACCAGGCAGTGTATTTGCTCAGCTTCCTGTTCTCTAAAAGTGTTGTTTTGTTCCCCACATGTCTGCCTTTGCCAAGGTTTTCATATCCCAGTGGCGCTCACCCTATAATATATTTAAGTGTCAATATGTTTAAGTGCCGGTTGCGTTTGCTAAAGTGCCTCGAGGGCTCCACCGGTGCTCCAGTAGGTGTAACATTTCTTGCGCTCTATAAGAAGCTACAAGGTAATCCTACGTTCTAATTATTCCTCCTTCATTACGGGTATATACTCTGTCTGGTCCCTTGCTGAAGGAAACATGGCCGCTCATACCTTGCATTGTAAAAACGGTTTCATGCCATGTTAACTGGTAATCATGCACGTGCTATATGCACACAGTGTGATTACGTTTTAGTGCAGCACACATGTATTACATGCGATGACTATAAAACATTCCGCATCATCTATTAACGAAAAGCTGTCAAAGACCGTTAACATGACAAAGTCAGGTTGAAGATGGCAGTTATCTGTCCAAAGGTGTACATTTATTCAAACTTTTGAAAGAAAAAATATTTTTTAAGAATAGAGTAAGTGTAAGATATTCATTAGTTTAGTTTTAGCCGGTGTCCCGTTGTAGTGCTTTGGAAGAGAGCGACAAATTCAACGTAAAGAGTGCAGACTTGGGTAGTTTCTACTAAAAATGTCAGTTTTGTCTGTGCTAAACTCATTTTCTCTAATCCTAATTTAAAACGCTGCAGAGGACACGCTGACCCATAACCCGTGTGCATACTTAGTGCACGAGATGAACTGACTGGATATAACTAAAAGATAACACATACAGTTAAAATCGAGCACTCTGGCTTTAATCAGTTATGGGCTGATGTCGTTTGCAGACCACACATCTGCAGTCAAATACTTCAGTGTCCCACCACAACAATGTGCAGTGAGATCCACGGGTTCCCCTAAATGTACATGCATATTTCATTGGCGTATGGATTTGGCTTGGGAGCTGGCTTTTTAACATTAAACAGGCTGTGCTGCGACTGGCATGAAGAACACTGCAGTCAAGACTTCACAGAGTTATTTGCACTTTACGTGAACGTTTTCTCTGCTCTGCTGCCATGAATGCACGCTGCACACCAAGACCAGTAGGGATTTTATTGAAAAGTATATAATCCAGGCTTTGTTTACTCCAGAGGTATAATCCAGAGAGTTTCTGTGATAGTTGTTAATTTTTGCAGATGCCTTAATCCACAAGCACTTAGTATTGCAGGAGTCGTCTTTTATACTGCATATTTGGCTGTTTTTACTCTTGCCAACCAGCTGGAGCCTTGATCAAGAGACTCCACCACAGTCCAGTGTCCCTCCACCAGATATGAAACCCATACACTGCCCTTTTGGCCTCGTCTGAAGTCCCCCCTGCTCAGTCTTTTACTTTGAGCCCCTCCCACTGTTTGGGATCCATCTCTAACTTTTGTACTACCGTCCCTTATTTTCTGAAGATGATAAAGAAGTTGGACATGACTCAGCCTATCATATTGATTTTGCCTATTTGCAGTCATCCAACGTGTCCCCCTATTTGTGACACAGGAGTGTTCGTCTGAGGGTATGCCAAATAAGAAAACCCCTAATCATACTGTCCCGCCAAGCCCCCCCCCCACTTTCCCCCTCCCCCCTCATAGCGGATCTTGCTGCATGTGGATCAAATCAGAATCATTCACTAATTGACTATTTACGGGGCTCGGGAAAAGCCCTAATGGGCTTGATATTAAATCCCCCTTCAAATATTTAAAGTGTGTTTTCTGAGTGCCTTGGCGAAAGAGGGGTTCTTGCCTTTTTACAAGACGGCCAAGTTAAGCCTGTCAGTGTGTTGGAATGGGCAAGCCAAGCCCAGGCAGCTCTTAGACAGGATTATGGGACAAACGCGGGAAGGGCAACACGACGCAGGGGAGAGGGGTAGAACCAGATCTCCCTCCAATGAGTTCCAGATGGACCGCGGCCCCAGGTTCTCACAGAAAGATACCAGCTCGGATAAATTGTGCTCCACGAGCGACTTAAACTTGGCTTCTTTATAATGAGATTGGTGGAGGGTTTATGTGGAAAGTTACATAACATAAATTTCAATATGCGTGACCTGTCTTTTCACTATTATAGCTCGCTGATGTTGAGAAAAGGTCAGCTTTTATCTGTTAAAATTCACTCAGCCTTAAGTGTTATTACGTGGTTTTCGTCTTTTGAATGTAATCTCTTTTTTTCCCTTTTAATTGGTGCTTTATATCCTCTTTTGCCCATTTATCAGTAAACATTTTAATTTCATAAAAAGGAATTATCAGATGTTTTTGATGTCATCACGGCATAATTAATATATCCATTAGCAAGAAAAAAGTATAAAACTTTTTGCTTTGTGTTTTCGAATGCTTTTGTTCGTGGATGTGATTGGCAGCAGCAGTCTGCTGACTCCTCCATGTCCATCGCTGTGCCAAAGAGCAGTGGGCAGAAGCTGGATTAACAACAGCAGGAAATCCTACTATTGTGATCTTACGTGATCTGGGGGGTTGTGGAAAGCAACCCAACAACACAAAAGCAGCGTGGCCTGAAAGAAAACCAGCGCTAATGATGATGCTAGCACGTGCGCTCTGTCGCTCATCGATGTTCCTTCAATAAAAGGACCTTGAAACTTTTGAACAATGATCCGCGAAGAAAACAGTTTGTCAGCTCGTGAGTTATTCTCTCATACTACACATTTACTTCACATTTCAGTCTTCGTCACCCGAATACAACAGAGCACAAAATAAACACGAATCCCACAAGATTTTATTGCAAACTGAAATTGCAATTTTTCATCCCCTCGGAAAACCAGGATACCCAACTGTTGATTTGTTGAGGTGAATGGTACCCCTCATCTAAGAGCCTCCTTTTCTGTGAAACACATCAGTAACCAGAGAGATGTGGAGGTGCTGACATGAAGCAGGACCTAACCTCGGTTCTAACTCATGATCTAATGACTAGTCCTCGTGAGAGAAAGCAGCGCCCTGCGTCCTAATGCACTCCGGCTCTCTGCATTCCTCACAAAAGATGAGTACTTTACTATGCGGATGAGTTTTTAAGCTATCCTGAATATCAGCTTACAGGGGTCAACATGCGCTGGAAATCCCAGGAGAGATTATTTTCTAATTGAGTATTCTCATGATGTACAGTGGAGACAATTCATTTATGGAAGAGGCTTCTGGCCCACGAAGTCTGAAGACCACAAATAGGCCATATGTTAAAAGATTCTGTCAAATCAAATGTAAACATAACACTTGAATTTGCTTAAAGCCCCACGATTTACAGTTCTTTCACGTGACACAGATTTGTGCTTTATTTCCTCGATGTGTTACGGCCTATAACCTAAAATTAGGTTTTTCCATTTGGTAGTCCCCTTTCTGCTTGCGCGCGACCCACCAAGCAACTTGCTATAATGTTATTTAACTTTTTTAATCTGAAGTAGCTGGGTGTTATTGAGAGCATCGAACATAAAATAACTGACAAGCTATTTTTAAAACCTTAATCAATTATAATTAATAAGACGGGCCTAAAGACCTGCCATTTGCTATTAATGAGTAAAAAAAAAACATTTATAATTTAGAGCTAACAAAGCACTACTATGTGAATGCTGCTATACCACCACATTCCTCTATTAAACATCACAACCAGATGGAAGCACAGAAATATTTATTTTCAGTCATGCAGAAATGCTGATGTATTAAAAAAAATGTTATATTGAATTCACTCGTAAAATAAAGGGGTAATTCACATCGGGCACAATGGATCATGATTTCTCTGGAATCGTCCCTCCTGGTCAGCATAACCTAAAATGTGGCCAAATGTTCTGCAGTCTTTTATCCGTCGTTCCCAGCCGCTTGGGATGTTTTGCATTTGCAGTTGATTGGGGCTGGGGCTTGTGTGCAGCTACACAACATTATGTTGAGCTCCTATCTGGTTTGCCTAAGATATTTTGCTGTCCCTTAGAATGCTATTTGGAATGATGGATTTGGAGTTAAGTGTTGTATCCCCTTACACACTATTAATTCTCAAGAACTACATGCATGGACTTACAATGTGCCTTTCAACTGTTGTTTTTTTTTATGGGAACTTTTTAAATGTCTTTGCACGCTGTAATGCACACCTACAAATTCAGTCTCTTCAATTACTATTCTATTTGATGATTAATCTCTCATTTTTATTTGTGTTTTTACTTTTACACCAAAGCATATTTCAACTAATAGTTTGGATGACAGGAGTTGGATGGAGTGCATGTGGAAGAATGCATGTGGATACTTCAGCCTCTGAAACCATCCAACTATCATGCAGTGCTTCAACGTAATGGTGCTTCAAAGTTAGAATTCATGGATTCGACATTGCAGAGACATATTGATCACTCTGTACTATCTTATTCTAATCTCATATGGCCTTCGGATACAAGTTGGCAAGTCAACATACGTGTATTTCAGAGTAATCTCATTACCATTGCTTTACATTGGCATCTAAAAAAAGGCATTTTGAGAATCATGATTAATTTCAGATTTGGAGATTAAACAAAACTGTTTTCTCCAATATTTCATATTAACTATCAGTCCAGTGTCCCCCTGCACTACTCAGCTCCATCTGGTACTGATAGGAAGGGTCCCGGATAGACATAGTGGTTTGCACAGGGAAGGCTGAGAAATCTCTGTGTGGCCGAAGCTGTAGCCCTGGCTTTCTGTGATACAGAGGTGGGTGGGTTACCCTGTCTCTGGACCCTGGGACAGGGGGAGAGGAAGGCAAAGAGGAAGAGGATTGTGGCATTGCCGACAGACCTCGCTGGACTGTAGCTGAGTTGTAGACCCCTAAGTCACCCTGAGGCCGTGATGCCATGGATGGGGAGGGGTGTGGCACCACAGAGGTGACAGTGCCAGTGTTACTGAAGTGAGCAGTGAAGGGTTGGTATGGGACACCTTCCACTGTCTGTACACTGTAGCGAGGATAAGGCTGCATTGAAGCCCACATGTTGCAATTCAGTGCAGGAGGATTCAGGTCGTCCATGTCCCCCGCTGCAGATCCAGACTCTGTCTCCATACCACCATACATACAAGCTTCTCTGGAGCTTATTGCGTCAGCGCAATACGAATGAGAGAGGAGCGGAGACTCATAAGTAGGAGGTGAGCGGAAGTAATGCTCTTCTGAGACTGCAGGCGATGTCTCCAAATATGGTCGCTTACAGCCCAGTTCCAGGTGTCGGGTGTTATCTGCAAGGGAATACATGCAAAAACGGCGCTTAAAAAAAGAAAACCGTTTCAGAGACATGGCTGTTTCTTGAGCCCAGAGAACATGCTGGAAACACTTTGTGAGGGCTTGACACATACCTCTGTGTTTGAAACAGTGGTAGAGAAGGCTGGGATCCCTTCGCTGGGGGAAGTGGTTTGACAGAGAATCTTGGGGGTCTGAGTTTGGCAAAGGAATCCCAGCCTCATACTGATAAGAGGAAATGACTTGAGGATGCCCTGTCAGGGCATCAGCGCCCAGCTTCCCTGCCAAGTGACTATGTGAAGAGATGAGCCTCTGACGGACCATGTTCTTTGAGATCACAGGATAGTCTTTCCTGTGCATTAATAAGACCAACAGAAGACAAAAAATATATTAGCTTGCCATGGCTGTACTTTCACACTGGCCATGGAGCCCCTTAAGGGCCCTTAAGGGGCTAACATTCATTTTCATATCCACAAATGAAAAGGAAACCCTTATCAAAATTTAGCACGGAACTTTCCCAAGAGCAAGCTAATGTGTCAAAAAACAAAATCAAATAAGCATGAACGTTACATAGCTTAGTACCTTGTTTTTGTTTTGTTTTTTGTTTGTTTTTGTTTGTTTGTTTGTTTGTAAACATACCCCTGGAATCTTGAAACACGCAGATCCCCCTCTTCACTACCTCGGAACCCTTTGGCAAATGGGTTGTTTTCTATCTTCAGCTGAGTGATCTAGAAAAGTAACATCCCTGTCAAGTTGTCTTTTGTCGCTGTTTGATGTAAACATAGTCAGAGGTGAAATTGCTGTGATTCAATAACCCCCATTAAGATTATAATCATCACTCGTGTGAATGTGATGAATGTTTTGCCCCCCAGTAGTCTTCTTGTCTGTCACGCATTTCTTTCCGTTTTATTGACTACTGTGCTTATGCAGAGGACTAACAGTGTGTTCTACTTTAATGTGGGTCTATATAAAAAAGCTCTGCTGGACTTTAAGCTCTGCAATTTTCTAATCCAACATTCACCATTATGGTCACTCACAAGGTTATTTTGCTTACAATGAAAAGTGCTGGGGTGGAGTTGTTACCCATAACAAACTCAAATATACTCAAATATATATATATATATATATATATATATGATACCAGCAACAAGCATTTATTCGTAATAACTGCTTTAATATCACTCTATCATATAAATTTGGCTTTATTGGTTCCAGGTTTTTACAATACGTCTATGTTATTACTATTCAGGTCATTGTTACAGGAAACCCTGACTATTCTAAACTCAGCTAAACACAATAGCACTCTCACTGTTTGATAGCCACACACTCTCATCCTTAAAGAAAGGTATACATGACAGTGAGTTTGAGTTTTTTGTTTCAGTGTAGTGTGTAAGGGAGGCAGCTGCTCATTACCTTGTGGTTCTGATAGGAAGTTACCGAGATGAACGCTGTCTCATGGAAGACATGGGTGCAGTAAGCAGTGTTCTTGGAGCCAAAGGCGTTGTTTTCATCTGCCTTGACTATGTGCAGCCTGGGCTGGTACTTGTGCATTGAGTTCAGGATGATCTGAAGAGGGGGAGACAACACATTTTACTCCAAACCTGTCAGTAGCAGCTCGGATGAACATCTTGAGGTAGCCAGTGAGGTACCTACATTTTCTAAGGTTTGTTTATAGCTGTTGTAATCCAGGTCTCGTTCATTATCAGTTGGTAGGTTGTGTAAGCAGAGAAGAAATGTTTTTATTGTGTGAAAATTAAAATGTTGGGTTCTTTCATTCTGTTGTCTCTCAAGCATTGCAACTCCCCCTTTAACTTTTGCTAACTGGAAATTAAAAAAATAAATAGTGATGGTATATTTTCAGGTTGATGGTCACAGTAGAATGACCATGGCGGTCATTTTGACGGGTTTGGATTTTCAAAGTTTAATAACTATTTGGAAAAAAGATACAGACCTGCCGCTGACTGAATGCTCCTCGAATTGCATATATTTGCATTAAAATGAGTTTTAGATCAATTGCACAGAAAAGTTATGATAAGATCTACCTACAACAACCATGAGCAGTCAAAAAGACAGCTCGTAATTTGCGCGTCGTCGTGCGTGACATGTCACTATTTATGACGTGTGTTGGTTGCATCATTTCCTTTGTGAAGTTCATTGCTCTTCCTAGAAACACACTAGCGTTCTCCCGTGCAGAGTAAGAGTCTAAACTTGATTTCTGATTATTTCCAACATGTCTGGTTACAGACGCACCATGACTACCACCGAGGCATTGCAGTATTTACAGGCATTGGACAGTGGCCATTTTAAATTGTTTGAAAAATAGTATTAAAGTTGTTAAAATTTTTATTTTGGTGTCAGTTAGTTTCTTAACAGACATACTAACATATGTTATGCATTAATATTTCAATTGGGTATTCATCTTGACAGAATATAGAGTTTAAAACCACGGTTGTTCTAGTAGTTTTTAAGTTCCAGTTGTTATTTGGGACGTTTCAATGGTGATTTTCAGTTTTGTTTTTTTTTTTTTTTTTTTTTTTTACATTTCACGTTTTATAGGCCTTGTTATGTTTGTTAGATTAGAAATATGTGTTTTTCATTTAGTTTTTCTGGTAATAATTTTTCCTTTTTCAATTTTGCTATTCAAGTTTGACCATGTCTCTCAAAGTTTAAATTGTTTAAAAATTGTATTATAGTTGTTAAAATGTTAATTTTGGTGTCAGTCTTTTCCTAACAAGACATACTAACATATGCAATGCATTAATATCTCAACTGGGTATTTATCTTGACAAAATATAGTGTTTAAAAACCAACGGTCATTTTGACTGTCCATGGTCGTTTTAGGTAAGAGTGAAATCCCGGTTGATACTAATTCATACAAATTACTGTCTTCAGAACTAGCAAATCCATTCTCATACTCTTTATCTGTTGAATCTGTAGTGTTATACATTTTAATTGAACTTATGTATGCATGTCGTTTTAGTCTTAAAATTGATGGAAATTTTAAATTCCACCGATTTAACCATGGAATTTAAAAGATTATTTTATCATAAACTTCTGAGTACAGAAAGGGCAGCAAGTTGCTAGGACAACTTAATTTTGTATGCTATAATGCAAAAACGGTGGCCTGGACTATAAAGGTGTTGATATCAATTAGTGAAAATGAACAGTTTCTTTGAGTCCTTCATTTCCATCACACTTGACTCGGAGTCTGGGTGTTCTGCATGAGCGTTCCAGTCAGCGTGTGTTGAGTGTACACAATGTCTAGGTTCTTTGGGTGAAGAGCGGTCAGTTCACTGGCACCAGTCTGCTCACCGCAGCCTTAGTTTTTTATTCACTGAAGCGTTACCAGCAGTAACAGCAGGGTCATCACTAGTCCAGATCTGTCAGGGGAGATAAGCATCAAGCTCTCCACCTCACCTCCCCTCTTCACCTTCCAGACATACTCAGCAAGTCCACTAGTGACCCTGGAAGAGTCTGCTCCTCCAGGGGGCTCCCGAACAGAGTTGAAGGCTAAACAGTGTTCGGGGGGCTTGGTACAGGTTGCAAACTGAATGGCCCAGTGTTCACATGCTTCTGTTGCCAAGGCAGGCTAGAGACAGAGATAAGCTATTGGCTGGTTCACGAGATGCTTTCTTTTGACCTTTGTCTGGTTTGCTGTCTGGCCAGTGTCTGTGGGCAACTGCCGCTGTGGTTGTCTGATTGCATTGATTAGGCGAGTCTGCATATGATTAATTAAGAACCAAAGCAAGCTGTTGCTGCTCTGGCCCCCTCCCTTTATTTCAATTTCAAAAGAGCGGTCACATTTTTTTTTCCTTTGGTTTAATATGTGCCCCAATTCATTTCTCAAATGGCACATATAGACAGATTGGTATCCAAATCAAACATTATGTAAAAATTAGTATGAATAATCAGTTTCCAAGTCACTCAATTAATTCTGAAACACTTCAGAAATGAATTATCGAGATAAAAAGGTCAACTGTAAATGAAATTAAACGCTATACCGGAAAATGTTTGTGAGCAACCAAGTGGCATTTAACGGGAGGGAGATCTGCTAGAGCATGTCAAGGGGATGACATTTTACAAAAATTCTCCAGGAACTTTGACTCTTTAATGTATGCGAACCTAGAGAATTGTGCACTTGACACCAGGGTGCTGCATAAAAGTGTGTGAAAGTCTTTGTTATTACATTCACAGTTTCATATCAGCAGTGTTGTGTTTGATACAGAGGTGCTCCTTGTATACTTTGCTTTTTTGGATGCTGTGAAACTCCAATGTTCTATAAAAAGGGAAAAGGGTTCCCCACACACTTACTGGTGTGGGCGTCATCAGGGCTTATGTCTTGTTCCGTCCTCATTACTCGCCCTTATCAATGACCAGGCACTTGACTCAACCTGACAGCGGGCCCCGCCACTGATCTGAGAGGTTATGAACCTAATGAGCCCGCCTACTGAAAGGGCTGGCTTCAGACATGCTATCCTTGAGTTCCCTTGGGAAGCACTTCCACACTCACACTGCTCATTTCTCTCTGCAGTACAGAAAATACACTTGGCTCTTCTCGCTCATTTCCTTTGGACCTCGTTGTACTTCCAGTCGCTTATTACGTTTCTGTCTTTCACTGACTTATTTTCCATTTCTTCCTCCCTCCCTTCAGAACTCAAAAGCAACTTCCTCCCTCCTTTCAGAACTCAAAAGCAACAGCAACGCTTTATGTCATTAGGTACATGCTTTCCTTCTAATTAACTGATGTGACCAGATTGTTAACCTGTGCACAATTGGGTGACTTACATGCCCGAAAGGGTCCAAATGGTTGTTGGTGAGCTTGAGTTTTTGAAAGGACACCAACTGCCGCATCCAGTGAGCTCCTGTGGCAGGAGAATCAGGGTGCACGTAGAGCCTGCCTGGCATGGAGGGCTCCGCCTTACCTGCTACCATCCTGCAACCAGATTGAGTCAGATATGGAGGAAGAGAGTGATATTGAGTGTGGGGTGAAATATTCAAACAAAAGAACAAACAATGGCAAATTTGAAAATGTAGGCTATCCTTCAAAATTGAAAATAAATGGCAGTAAAATGAAGAATGTGTTCTTTTGACATTTTCCTTTTAATACAGCCATTTGGTTTATTGCAGCGTGTGGACACTGGTGTCATATTATTTTGTGGAGAATGGCTACAGGGTCAGTTGGAGGACCATTAAGACAACCCAGCTGGCTTGGTCAGGTGTCTTGCTATTGCTCGACAGTGACCAACTATAATCATGCCATGGCCCAACAGCTCCTGTATGATATCTGTATTGGCTCATGAACTTCCATCTTTCTCTGTCACTCCAATATGCCCTCTAATAAGGAAATTTACAGAAGAAAACTTACAGTTGGAAAAAAAGACAAAAATCACAATACATATTTTTATATTTGTATGTTTTTGATGTCAACACCAGCCAGCAGATTTGTTCACATGATGATATGCTTAGTAGTAATGCTGCAATGACTACTTTCTCTTTTAAAGAAAGCAAGGTGGAAGATTTGCGAAAAACTCCCACCTGCCTTTTTCTTAATGTCTTCACTCTGATTCTCTCCACCTCCAATTGAATTTCTGTACCTTTAGCAGCAGTAGTAGTTGAAGTGACCAGGTCACTCACAGTGAGCCTAAGAATCATCTGAAACAAGTTGTGAAAGCATCATTCAGCTGCAGCTTTAACAACTTACCACTTGTTATCACAGAACTTGTAGCGGTGGTCATCAGCTGGGACGATATCTGCAAGAAGAATGTACTTGGTTTTGGGGTTCATTCCTGTCACTTTAACCTTGTAGCTTGGGAACATCCTCCTGTGTAAGGGTTTGAGGAGAAAGGAGTTAGTGTTTGAAATGCTCTTATTGGCCTTCATGTTTAAGGAACTTGAAATGTTCGTAAGGGAAGAGACCTCAGGTCATCTTGATTGGCGTGATTGGCTTAGAGATTCACCTGTACTTTGTTGAGTCTCTTTAGATTAACGAGCCTAAGCACCTTGAGTACTGTAAAAATTAGTTTGAAGGTCTACCTGATGTGTAACACCTGTATCCCTACAACTACAGATACTTTACACAATGTAGAACTCACTGTGATTACCAAGTGTAAAGATGACATTATACACGATCGACATTTTTGAAATATTTTTTTTCTAAATTTGTTTATCAGTTCCCACAATAACGATCCACCATTTCCAATGCTACACTTTTCAAAGGCTTGTGAAAATCTGCCTCTTGCCCAAGGTACCTGCCTGCCTTTGCACTGATCATCTTGTTAAGCGAAGATAATTGTGTGGGACGTTGGCGTTCTAGCCGGGATAAGGCTAGTATTGTCACGGATAGTGCAGATGAACATCCGATTAGAGCACTGACAACAGCTTAACCATGTCTTTTAGGGATTTGGATAAGACGGAGCTCTGCAGAGCTCAGAGGCCACTGCAGAACAAGGGGGCTGAGAAGTGGCATTCTTAAAATGTTGAATTTGTTGGCTATGAATTTGAGCTAAACATTTGGTGGATAAGAACTGCTTTTGCACAGGCGATGGCTGTGAGTGTACAGCAGAAAAAAGACTCATCTGCTAAGCATTTTTCCTGTGTCATTATTCTTTCAGTGTTTTCCTGACTGTTAAAACATTATTTTTTGCCGGGCACTAATTTTTGCCCTCATAGACATATAATAAGGGGGCAACTGAAAAACTCTGATCGTTTCTGAGCCACTATATAAAGTGTGGGAATTCACTGTTACTTTTACAAGTGCCTCAGGAATGAAAAACAGAATATACTAATATAGCAGACAAGGCCATATAACACACAAATGGAGCTACCTTCCATGACCTCCTCTAAGAAACCAAAAACTTTTTTCATCTCCATCTGTGCCAAAGCGAAAGTTGCAAAGGGCCTCTGCACCCCATATAAATCCCTAAGTGCTTTTTAATGGAACCCCGGATTGGATAGCAGTTTAGACAGCTGACTTGTCATTGCTCCAGGGACTGTGGTCAAAAAGGCTTCCAGTTTATCTCTCGATGCTACCCAGGGCAACAGTTTCAAACAGTGGAGGACTCATCACAAAAGCCTTTCAGGCTCTCCGAAAGGATTGTGTAGCATCAAGCCCCCTTGGCTCAAACTAGTTACTCTGATTGGTTTAAACACCCCTCTTCAAAGACTCATGGTGCCTGACACTATCTGATCAGGTTACTGTAAATAATGTTTCTCATACGAAAGAGAAAGGAAGGGATTGGGGGCAGGCAATTTCAATTTTTCTCCCAGGCTTCACATCCAATCAGCAGAAGCAATCAATCACGGTGTCATCCTCAGTGAAAGACGGGTTAATCTTGGAGGAACATTCAAAGCAGACCTCTGTTCATCCCTGGATCCAGTCTCACCATCCAGCCGGACCCAGATAAAGGACACTCAGATTTATAGAATATGACCACAACCACGAAGTCCAGCATGGTCTTGATTCTGGTGACTCACTTATTCTGTTAAAGCAGCCAGCCTACACAGATGAGCAACTATGTAAATCATGAATTGAAACTGAGCAGTCAAAATGCACATCAGTTTGATGGAAATGCTTATTTTACTGGGTGCCAGAATTCCATATGCTGTTAAAGCTGCATGAGGGAATTTTTGCCCAATGGCAGTAGACAAAGCGGCATGCTGTTTTAGTCAACTACTATTCCAAAAATTCCATTTCATTTCGCTTAAATGACAGAAGAAAAATAATCGTGGATCACAGCTTTTAACATTGTGACTTCTCATATTTTTTCATGCATGTATATCCAACAAAATCAAAGCAAATAATTTCAGTTTAAATAGCATAAATATAACATACACATTGGATGAATGCTTGTCTATAGATACCTAAAATATGTCACTTCCTGTCTTGCCAGTAATGATATTGGGGAAAAGCACAGCATGTGCTCAGCAATGGACATGAAGGCAAATTGGCAAATCCATATAACAGAATCTAGTTTATTTGTTTGAACTCCTGTGATTCTTATTCTAAACCTTAGCTTAAAGACCAGGTTTGTTTTGGTTGCTGCAAGAATATTTGGAGCTGAGCATGGTGAGTAAAGCATGGCGAGTAAAGCAAGGTGAGTAAAGCATGGTGTTTAAACTCATGGCAATATCTATCTATCTATCTGTCTATCAGAGAGAGACAGACAGGCAGAGACACAGACAGACAGACAGACAGACAGACAGAGAGAGAGAGAGAGAGAGAGAGAGAGAGAGAGAGAGAGAGAGAGAGAGAGAGAGAATTGAAATACATAGTTGAATGCATGTGAACATGACTGAGAAGTGTTTGTGTGAGTTAAGGGGAGTATGAGAAATGGAAGTCGGGGAGGGTGTGTATGATATCAATGTCAGGGTTTGTGTGCATTTCTGTGCCCAGCCAGCTGTTTCTCTTAACAATCCCACATGCTTAGGCCCTCCAGTGATCCATCCCCTCTCTGGGAATCTCCAGTACTGAGGGGAGATCAAAAGAAGTGGCGGGGGATGATGAAATGCTGCGACCCTCTAGACACTGCCGTTTGTGGGCGCCGGACTCCTCTTATCACTCTTCCTGCTGCTCTCCCCTGACGGGCTGTGTACAAAGAGGGAGAGTGAGGGAAGAGCAGCACTGGGTGCTTTGAAGAGGGAGGATTACAGCCTGGACCATGACACTCACAATAACAAGTCATCCAGGCTCAGCTAGGTGCTACATAGGAGCTGACTGAACAAGTCCGGGTCAAAAGTTGGACCCAGTGGATAATGTCCTGTTGGTGGCGCTCACTCTGGGTTTACACGACATGTCTCTCTTTGGCAGTAACCTCACTCACACTTGAAGGTGCAGAGCTCGAGTACAGGATCACTGCCTTTACCCTCGAGTCTGCAGCTCCTGGCTCTGGATCCTCACCATCCATACAGAGTGTAGTATTTGCAGTAGGGACTGTAACCTTTACAATAAAGAACTATTTGCTACCTAGACTGTCAGTGAGCCCCCAAAATAAGTGGATGGGACCACTTGATCAATGGGTATTTTATTATTATTATTATTGTTGTTGTTGTTATTATTTTGCAGCTCTGTGCTTTCTTAACTCAAGAATCATAAAGTGACCAAGTGTAAGAATCTTTTATGTAGTTATTTCTTAGCTATCTTCTGAATGTTCTAATTGTCAGGTGCTCTGGAGGACTATGTTACTGTTTTATACAATTCAGATTTGACTACAACAATTCAGCTGCTCCCAACATGGAGGTTTAGTCACTGTTGTTCACTGGAGAGGACTGGAGTTACTTACAGAGTACTGTAGCTAGTTAAAACATGGAAGATCAGAAATGGACTTGAAGGGAGATGCGTGATCCCTCAGGTACTTCCAGTTGCAGTCAGACAACAACTTCCAACATTTAAGAATAAGAAGGTTGTATATTTAGATAGAAGTAGATGTGATTATCAAGTGCTTGCAGGTTACACACCATCAGACCAGTGTGTGTGTGTGTGTGTGTGTGTGTGTGTGTTTGGATGATAAAGACATGTCTGTGGATTCATTTCTAACTGCTTCCGGAACGTTCACTTCACAACATCGTGTACACGTGCTCTGCAGAATTTCAGCCCCTTTTCCAATATGGAAAAAAAACAACTGCAAATTAATGATCAATGTATTTTGACATAATAAACAATTTAACATTCTTAATTTTAAACGATCTATATTTTAAAATCATTTTATTTTAAATAATTTTACTTCCATGTCAGTGCCCTGCTGTGTTCCCACCACTGGCGGTCCATGGTGGTCCATGCTAAACTGAAAACCCTGCTGCTGACATACAAGGCTGTAAAAGCATACGTTCTCCCATACCTCTTCCAGCCTATGGTCCAGACCCACACACCAGGCCAGGCCAGGCCAGGCCACTACAGCCACATGGTTCTCCTTCCCTGTGCAGATCGGTGTTGGTTTCACCCCGGTATCCCCTGTGTTCCCCCGTGGTTCCTCGGTGCAGAACGACCTTTCTATTCTAATCCAAACACCACTCACTCCCCACCTTCTGCTGTAAACTGATAACTCATCTCTCCAAAAAGTACCATCACCACCTCCTCCCTGCTCTGAGTCATGATCCCTCTCTTTTCCTCTCAAACAATCTTCTCTATCTCTGTCTTCAGCAGTTATTCTTCTTCTTCTCCTAGTAGTTCTTTGTCATGATAAATAATTATTTTACACTATGGGGATATTGTCTTGGCACTTTGACCCTCAACCTTACATTCTGAGGTTCTGTCCTAGTCATCCAGCAACAGTATGCCTCTCTAAACTGGATATCTGTTGGTTTTAAAATAGATTTGGGGTTTTTACTGATTATGAAAAAAAAATCAACTCTATTCCTGCATTGATGAATTACACTTTTGATGATATCAAGCATTATGGAGACTGCTTGATATCATCTAGTAAAGTACACCACTCAAGACGAGATTGAACCCAATCCCTGTTATCCAGATACTTCGGTTTGTCTGCCCTATAATTAATCTTACTTCAATTTATTGTATTCATTACTGTGTCAAAGTCAGTATAATGCTTTTCTTTGGGTCTCTGATGTAACACAACAGAAGTCCTCCTCTTCCAGAAACCACCAGGCCCGAAGGTCCTCTGCCCCGACATGATGCTGTGTGGCCTCGTCACACATGATCTGTAACCTTATCAGCTCATTCACGTTATGCGTCGTGTAGTGTTGTGAGAGTTTCATTTTGAGTTGTTGGTAAAGAGAGGTGGAGACCGAGTTTCTCTGTGACCTTTCCAACTGAGCGCAAGTCCTGCTGATGGCTGATGCAGCTAAGCCGTGGCAGCTTTTCCATTGCAGCTGCACAGTTAAAGCACTGCCTGGCCCTTCAAAGGGCTTTAAGGATTCAGAACCCACTTTATCAGCTGGACAAGGGAAAGCCCATCTCTTACCGTTATGCAGCATTAAAGAAAAAATGTGGTGACCTTTTACATTTTTTTCTACTGAGGAAAAAAAATTACCCTATGAGGAATGAGAGGTGGAGGTCGATTTTAAAGTCTACTCACTCTGGTTAATGTCCAAAGGCCTCGCAATCTAATCCTCGGGTCGCATTAAATCCACGGAACAGAGCGGTCCTTTGTGTTTTCAATTATGTATTCGCTGGTGCAGGATGGTCGTGTCTCTTCCTGAGAGACAAAACCTTCTCTGCTGCGTCTTACAATTAACGTTCTCAACAGAAGGTCAGTCTGCACGCCGCGTGTTGACGCCATCACTACCATGTTTACTGTCGTCTACAATTATATTTGTGTTTTAGAAGCCATAACACTATAACACAATACATGATCAATTAGTTTCCCAACATTTTCAAAAATTCTACTGACTCTTTGGTGCAATTATGGTGAAATCTTTTCCTCCATGGGGCGTTATTGGTTTGTAGCAGTATGTGGCACATCAAAATCAGCAGCAGTGCAGTGGACACAGCTATAAACTTTAGGGTTTTGTTTCAAATTTCAGCCAAATCAAAATTACCCGTGAAATTATTTGCGATAGTTTGCACTTTGTTGATGACACGCTAATTAATCTCGCTGAAAATTATATAAATATGATACTGCATACAAAAACTTCCTGCATTATCTAGGGATAGACTATTATGGTGATAATATTAGTATGATATTATGATATATTGTTATGATGATATGATATATTACATGTTATTATGATGAAGTTTTGCTCACCGCCGGGTGTAAGTCAGCATGCCACGTAGCGTGATGTCTGTGCCGTACTCACCTGCCTGCTTTTGTAATGATCATCTCTGTACCCGACTCGTGGAACTTCTTCCATAAGTCCCTCTCGTGAAGAACCACTTTAATGTTTTCTATGTTCTGGGAAAGGCAAATCAACAGCTTTTACTGTGTGTGAACCCAACACCTCCGTCCTGCCAGTGACACTGGTGTGTTTAAATCAGACCTTCCCACTACTGAACCATATGAAACACCCTCTGCATCATTATTATCATGCAACATATCTCTTTGGGGAATAATTTCATGTATCCAAAATAAAATTTGGCAAGTACACGTGATGCTTTCTTGGATTTTAACCTTTATTGTTGGACAGACAGGAAACACAGGGTGAAGAGGGTGGTGGTGGTCATGCAGCAAAAGTCCCACATGTGGACTTCAACCCTGCTCACTATGATGAGGCCTCAGCTTACACCACATGCTCCTACCTGGCTCAGCTGCCAGCATGCCCTCCGAAGATGGCAAATTTAATACATCTGATTTTCTTTCCGTCAACGTCTTGACACAAAAGAAATCTCAGTCTAGACTTTTATCTTAAGATATTAGATTTATCAGAATGCAGTATATAGCAGACATGTTGGTTCTGAGCTGCTTCCCCACCTGGTCAGGTTCATGGCTGCTGGGAATGCTGGAGGCTGTAGACAGGCTGAGGTGTGAGGGGTTTTGGACAGGCTCTGCTCCACTTCCAGGCTGGGTCCTCATGATGCCGTCATCTGTCGCAGCTGAAGCCTTCTCCTGGAGCATCTCTGCAGGGGTACAAGAATATTCAGCGCACAGACCATTTTAATTGTAGCTGTAGCAAAATCTCTGTTTATTGCAGACATTTTTATGACTGCGCTGACGGCTTCACACACACTCCCACAACGCTGTGATGAACCTGTGACACAGCACACCTTGTTCAGATTCACTAGTATAGCTTCTCCAACACTTATATATTGAACGTGTGTCATTCTGTACAATATATCTTAACTAACGGCCCCTCACTAAACGTGTCTCTGCAGCTGCACACATGTTGTATATCACAAAGCACCAACAGCATGGACTGCTCTCTCAGCTGCAAGATGGGTCTTTGTAGACTGACGGAAAACCACCTTTGTTCACACCGTTTCTGTGCCACCGTCTCTTTCAGGCCCATTCACATCCCATGGCATCGTATTTATGACACACAAGGCACCCTTCTGCATAAGTATATGGGTTACGGGTTAATCGGGTAAACCACTACCGTACTCATATGTCATTACTGTTCATATAGCAGGCCCGAAGTGGAACATGGGAGTCTATGGGACACACGTTACGTCTCTGTAAAGAAGAGCGACTCGAGGCCATGGGACGCCGTTTGATGAGAACGCGCGGCCCTGTCCTCAGTTTGTGAGGGCCTGGTAATCATGTGCAATACCAGTGAGTTTTAAACCACTCTGAAGCTGCCGAAATATCCCTCCTTTACGCCGTTATTCTTGTCATTAACAGTCTTAGAATTTCTGATTTTGACGTTTACATAAAGATTTTGACGTTTACATAAAAACATATAAACTCGTGTCCATGAGCGATTACAGAAAAAAATAAATCAAAGCCTCGTGTAATGACATTTTTATACTCTGGAAATTAATATGATTAATTATTTGAAACGATTTACTTATTTTAATTGGAAATCAGAAGCCCTCATCAGACCCTGAGGAAGCAGCAAGAAGAAGTTTCTCTGTCTTATTGTCATGAACAGCATCATGTAGGATACAGAATATTGATTATTTGCTATTGATGTGGATAAACAGCATGTTGACTAGTACGCCAAAGTGGTTTAGGTATAACTTAAGGTATAACTGAGGAAGAGGAGCTGACAAACCCTGTGGTCGGTGTGACTCTGCCAGTCACGTGACCAGTGGGACCGTCACAGGTAGTAAATCTAAAATGCTCAGGAAATAAGCCAGACGGTCTGCAGGCTGCACAGTTTACATATGAAGAGTGTTGTGTCTTATCAGTAATTAGTCAAATGATTATAATGAATAACTTATGGGTGATAATTGTGCCATGCTCATGTTTTTTGTCTGCCTTTGCATGGAGATGTGTATATAGAACAACAGACATGTCTGCTGGTGAGGTGCAGACGGACCATCTCACATCTGCGTTGTTCCTGATCAGACTGAGGAGGCACTGAGCAGGTTTCTGCCGTTTTGGGGCTTTCGGGTGGCGGATTTCCTCATGGACAGCATGCGGTTTAACACAGCTTAAGGTGAACTGTGCACGAAGATGAAGATCATTTGAAATGGTCCAGGCCTTAGATTAATGTATAAGACATCACCCAAAGTTGCTGTGGTCCATAAAATACCTGCAGACATTGTGTTTGTGTTAATTACCAACTGAATGTCCAGGAAGTTCTGTTGGAACGTGGTCACGTGCTGCACGGCTTCCTGTTGAACAGGTGAAGGGGAGACAGACTGCATTTAAACACACACTATTCTATTCTAGTCTACACACCACTACACACCAAGTGCTGTTCAGAGTAAAAGCCTCACATTCACACACTCACACACACACACACACTCACACGCAGACACACATTCACGCACACACACCCATTCACACACACGCAGACACATATTCACACACTCACACACACACACACATTAACACGCGCACACACACACCAATCACACACCTATTCACGCACATATATACACACACATTCACACACATTCACTCACACACAGTCACACATATTCACACATTCACACACAAATTCATACACAGTCACACCCATTCACACACAGACACAAACTCATTCACACACTTTCACACACATTCATCCATACATTACTAATACATTCACACACATTCACTCACACACACACACATCTATACACCCATTCACACACATTCACTCACACACACATCCATACACATTCACACACACACACACATCTATACACCCATTCACACACATTCACTCACACACATCCATACACATTCATACACACATTCATACATACATTACTAATACACTCATTCACAACCATTCACACACATATTCACAGACACACACATCCATTCACCCATTCAGAAACACACATCCATACACATTCACTCACACATTCACTCTCACACACGCATACATCCATACACCCATTCACACACACACACACATCCATACAAATTCACAACATTCATACATACATTACTAATACACACATTCACACACACACACATATTCACACACATTCATTCACACGCATTTACATACACATTCACACACACACACACACACACACACACACACACACACATTCATACACTGCTGGTGGAGGCTGCCATGCAAGGCGCCAACCTGCTCGTCAGGAGCAGTTAGGGGTTGCTCAAAGAAACTTTGACACGCTCTCTACAGGCGCCTGGGATCAAACCAGCGACCTTCTGATTACTAGACGACCCGCTCTACCTCCTGAGCCATGCTGCTCAGTAGGTCTATTTACCCCTCAGTGTTTGCCCGACCCGTAGGGATTATTTTTCTCATTGTCATCGTTGTGATCGGCAGCAAATGGGCAAGAGGGGTGTGAAATATTGCACAACATCCCCAGACAAGCTGCCCACCTGACGCAGCAGCACATGCTGCTGGGAGAACAGGGGTACGGGAGGGTCCGGGTCTGGGCTTCATAACATGATCCGCGTCCCGTCTGTGAGGAAGCACAACAGGCCTCTGCTGACCTGAGGAACACTTGAGCAGCCCCACGTGCTTCAGCATGGTCCGAGCGCATGTCGCGCACACATACCACGAGGCACATTTGAATGTCTTGGTTTTAACAGCCTGCCGCCGTCGTTGAGAGAAGAAACGTTCAGCAAAGAAAGCTGGAAAGCGTGCAGGGCTTCTGTCCTGGGTGCCAGATGGTGCAGGGTAAACCACGGTAAACCAAAGAAATAACAGGTATTCCCGCGCACACCAGCACACTGGGACTGAAACTATCTTATGAAGGGACTGCACTAAACCGGAAGGAGCAAACTCCACCTTCCTTGTGTTTCTTCTTCAGACTCGCTCCGTCTTCCTTTACCTAACAAACCGAGTTCTGTCGGTAGCGACTGTTTCCATATCGTGCACTGGGGTTTATTAATATGCATTGATTTGATCGTATTTCTACTTTATTAATACGGTGCGGCACGGTGGCCCAGTGGTTAGCACTGTTGCCTCGCATCAAGAAGGTCGTGGGTTCGAAGCCCAGGCCGTCCCAGGTCCTTTCTGTGTATGTTCTCCCCACATCTGCGTGGGTTTCCTCCGGGTGCTCCGCCCCCCCCACCATCAAAAAGACATGCATGTTAGGGTTAATACTCCTGTCTGTGCCCCTGAGCAAGGCAGTGGAAAGAAGAACTGGAGTTGGTCCCCGGGGGCCTGCAGCTGCCCGCTGCTCCTATGCAACACGGCGGGTTACATGCAGAGAATAAAGTTTGTTGTAACTTCTGCAATGGCAAACATGAAGGGGCTTTCTTCTTCTCTCTGTTTCTCTTTCTGCTTTTCTTCTTCCACATTCTTATCCACAAGAAAAGCAGTAGATGAAATGTGGTTCTCGGTGGTTAAAAATAGAATAAAGTTGGAGTCGGTGACCACATGCTAATAGGAAGGGTCTTCCGGCTTGATGTAGATGTTAATCGTACGGAGCGGTCATCTCGCAGGGCCGATGCTGAGCTGCTGGCTGGAGTTTTGTGCCTGGAAAGCAGGCGGGCCGAGCTGCTTTAATTGTTGGTTGAACAGAATATAGGGGGGCCCCTAACCAACACTGTCTTTTATAAGACCGCGAGGCAAAGTTGTTGGAAGGTGAGTCGCCCAGATCCAGGTCAGAGGCAATTCAAGTATTATTTAGAAGATACTTGGATTTAATAGGATAAACTAAGTGCATTCTTTATTTATTATAACGAAAGGCCGTATCACCTAATTACTCACCCTGGCTTTTTAAAATGGAAAGTACAAGACGATCTTAAACTCCAGATCCATTCGTCTCAAAGAATAGTTTGATTAAATATTTACTTTTCTAACATTACACTGACCCAGTTTAAAACAGAAGTTTAAACAGAGTCTCTTCCATTAGCGCTGCCAATTCCCTCCCATGGCTCCAGTTCTCGTAACGAGAGAAACACGACACGGGACACACCAGTAAAACCCGCGACCCGCGCTCAGCCGGGCTCGCTCACCGAGCCCTCCGAACAGAACCTGTCGCTCCTTCGCCCAGCCTTCCTGGTTTCTTCTCATTGATGAAGGCTCCCCTCTTGATCCCCCCCCCTGCCCCCCTAATCTCGCACATAAACACAGTGAGAGCTGCCTCTCCCTGATCAAAGAGGGGAAGCGGCTCCCAGAGGATGCGTATTTAGACGTTTGCGAAGGCTAATAAAGATAAGGGCTGACAGTCCCCACCGGGGCCTGTCTGCAGGGCTGCAGGGCTGCGGAGCTGCGGGGCTGCAGGGCTGCAGGGCTGCGGAGCTGCGGGGCTGCAGGGCTGCGGGGCTGCAGGGCTGCGGAGCTGGCCCTTCACTTGCACTGCTCGCCTGCACACAGTAACCCCGCTTTTATTCCCTTCACTCGCACGCTGCTTTAAACAACCCGTGTGCAGAGTCACGCACTCCTCGTGCCCCTGACTACTAGCCAATAAACGCTGATGGTTGTCTTAGTTAGTCTAGTTTTATGTGTGGGCCTCACTGCATTTCTACCTTTCTTTGACGTCACTTCGCCTTGGGGGGAAACTGGCCAAATAACGCGTGCTTGTGTGTTTATGGATGCTGAAGGTGTAATTACCAGTTACAAAATATCCGTGTGTGCGCTGCATAGGAAGGAGGGGGCCGGATTGGGGGGGGGGGTGGGTGAGAGGACGCACGCGCATGTCAGCGTTTTCTCCCCGCGTGTCCGCGGTGCGTCGCAGTCAGGTGTCGCCTGAGATGTGCGCGACGTGAGGCGTGTTACTGAGACGGCGGCAGTAAATTTGGCGGTGGCCCGCCATTTTGTGACTACAGGTCTTGACGACTGTTTGGCAACGAGCGGGAAGAAAGCCACGAAGCCCACCGAGGTCTCCGCTTCAGCACGCCGGTCACCGCAATAACTGAAATATTGCAGGGGGGGGTGGGGGGGATGTGTATAGTTTGAAGTTTTCCACACTGAATTGAAGCCTGTCGAGACGATTGACAGCTGACACACAACATTAAACGTGATTCCAGAGGTTATAACGTGACGTGTGTCCCATAGACACACTGCACAGCGAGGCCTCTGGATGCAACCACAGCAAGACACGTCAAGCTCCAAAATGGCTTTGGTGCTCGTTGGGGGACGCGTCCTCCCTGCCACACAACTTGTTATTTTAGAGGGGGGGGGAAAAAAGTATTTAGATAGAATACACAAAAAGTCCCAATCTTAAAACAACAATAAGAAAGAGCAAGAGAAAACTCCAGTCAGGCATGTCCTGAACTTTGGTATGGTCAAATACCTCAGTTGCCTTGCAACAAAGAGAATGGGCCAAAATGCACATTTTCCTTTCAAATATTGTGAATAAATATACTTCTTAATATTGACATACTTGTTATTTTTATACCATTAAAATGATTACACTCATTGGTATATTAACAGTCGAATACCAGTACACATATTGGTGAATTTTCAAGTTCTATTATTATTATTATCATTATTATTATTATCATTATTATTGTCATTATTATTGTTATTATTATTATAATAATAATTATTATTATTATCATTATTATTATTATTATCATTATTATTATCATCATCATCACCGACAACAACAACAACACCACCAACAACAACAGCAATAATAATAATAATGATATAAAACACAGAGCACTTCTATATTTTTGATTTCAAAATACCAAGTTAGGATTTCATATGTCTCATTATCTGTCGTCTCATTTCAGTGCTGTATATTCCTCTTTGACCTACATTTCTCTCAACACACTCTCTCTCCTCATAAGCCATAGTCAAATTTTAATTAGTATCCAATCGGGTCTCGAATTTAGACATCTACATTTTCAGCTGTGTTGTTTTCAGAAGCATCGATCCGTCCTTAAACTGTGCACATCCTAGTCCATCTAAAAGTCCGGCTCGCTCGCAGTCCCGTTCCCACCTCCTCTGACAGGCTACCGTGGTCCATCACTGCCCCAATAGTCTTCATTAGGCCTAATTGGATTAATGCGGGAGACTTAAATAGCCGTCGCTATTTACAGGCAAGAAGATTATACAGAAAATGATCAGCAGATAGTAAGTGAACATCAAGCTGCTTGACGCCTACCTCATGAAATAAGCTATCATTTGCTTAAATCCATCTCTCTCCACCCGCTCTTTCAGTCTTCGCCAAACACCCGGGGGTTTTTTTCTCCGACTGGACGCCGCTACAGTGCTTGTAGGTGGTCTAGCATCTCATCACATGGTAAAACACTTGCTTATCTTTTGCCACGGAGCGGTAGGGTACTCGAGTAAACTGGGACACGCATGAGCGCCCGTGTTAACCCTGCCTCAGCGCGTAACCGCCGTCCTCAAATGGGGCTGCTCTGCGCCTGTGCAGTAGGCTTTAAGCGCTGGGGGAACTATGCGCGATGCTTTCTTGGAACCGCTCGCGCGCGCGCGCACGCACACACTCACGCTCTCACACACTCACGCACACACTGTGGTAAAGTCCGTCGTTTTATGAAATACTCCCTCCCCAGCTCTTGGTCGTGGTCCTGACGCTTTACATGATTGTTGTTTACATTGTTGTTGTACCCGCTGCCCTGTCCATGCCACATTTCACACCTGCGAGTATAAGACGACAACAGCCCGCCATTTCTTCTATTTTCTTCTATTTCTACCCACAATGTGAAAGGGGGCTTTGACGGGCGCAGATTAAATACCGTTACAACACGAAGCACATTCCAGTGACGTCACCCTGCCCTCATCGATGGTCCAGGTGTTGCTTCTGATCTGATCAATAGCGGCCGGCGCGGTGAATGAGCAGGTGAATGGCCTTCAGCTAGCCGGCCCAGCTCAGCCAGAACTTAGAGCAGACTACTTCCCACGACCTCGGAGACCGGTTCACAGCCGCGAGCTGCCGGTGAACCACCACAGACCTGTGGGCCGCACCGGCAGTCCGCCCCAGCCATCTCCTACCAACAGCCCGGCCGTGGATGAATGACATCGAGACGCACACACATTTCCAGGTGAAATATGGTTGTGGTTTCGGGGTAAATGGGTCGAAGCGTAACGATGAAAGATGTATAAATCACATGTTGAGGCGGCGGTGGGAGTATGACTTATATCTGTTGGTGACATGGCCAAATGAAGCAGAACAACCCCAATGTCCTTGCGACGACCGTTTGTCATCTCGCCGTGTTTTCCTTGTGGCCCGGTTGGTTTTTAACTGGTCCTGAACGGGTTCGTAAAACTCTTCGAATTAATCAAAAGACAATAGTAATTCTTTCACGTCTGCAGCAAGGGTTTCGCTCGCAGCCGTGCGTATGAACACAGGGAGGGAGCTGCCTGCGGGCCACACCGGGCGGCAGCGCCTGGACGCTGAGACGCGCTGACGCGGGCCAACCATAAGATCCCGTATCGGCAGCGTGCTAATTACATGGAGGATCTCTACTGAATTACAGCCCTGCACGTCTCAGAATGGGCCTACTCGTGGTCAGCGTTTGGGCTACCACGCTAAATTCGCCGGCCACAAAACGACTTTTCCGACCAAGCGCTAAAGGTAGAATCTGAACACTTAAACGAGGTCGTAATCAACACGTTTACCCCGTCCGCGGGGGTTTAGTCGGGGGGTATTTTAGTGGTGATGACGGGACAACCAAGTGCGGTGTGTGACCCGTGTGGTGCATGGCTGAGATAACGGCGCCATCACACACTACCTATCCTCCCCGATACGGAATTACGCAGCCTTTTATGAACCTTACGCACTGATGGCCGGTGCGTTTAAAGAGAGCTCATAATGAGCACTTTAATCACAATGAGCAATTTAATCACAATGAGCACGGGAGCCAGTGAGAACGGCCGTGTTATATGGTGCCAGACGCCAAGGCCAGACCCTCTGAACCCCGCAGCGGCGCCTCGGGCGAGGCGTGATTTCACTTACCTGACCCCACCATGCGTGTTCCGGTCTCGAGGAAGACTTGGCGGGTCTGAGAACTCCGCTTCCTTCTTTTGTTATGATCAGGGCGACCGTGCTGTTCCCTTCCTAAACCCCCTGATTTCACCTTTCGACAGGCCAGAGGAGCCGGAAAATTCAACTTCATATCACCTCCCCAAAACCTCAATTAACTCGCGGTCGGGCCGACCGGATTCGATTGGAAATAACGCAACCGGATATCTGCGCCTATCGGAAGTGATCGAACGAAGCTGCACGTGCCGGCCAGCAAGGCGTTTGAACGGGGTCCTACCTCCTCGTTTACCGGGCGCGGCTCCCCTGGTGAACTTGACCTCTGCGCTCCTCTCGCGCGTCCTCTCCATTGGACGAGCTGCCTGCCGTGTGCTCAGCCCGAGCCGCGGTATACGCCGCAATAAACAGTTTGCATTTTTTATAACAGCCGAATTGAGCTGAGTTTCTGAAAGGGAATTTAAACTTCACTCACTCCCACAGTCACGTGGTGCAGAAATTAGGAACAGGAGAGGGTCGAGGCTGCAGCGGGCTTGGGGAGCTGGCAGGGAGTTGCCGCAGGGACATCGTTAAACCCTGCCGCAGCCCGGGCGATCTATCACATTAACAAATATCGTCCCGCTATTTGTGTTGCGGGATGTTGCGTGTAGGCCGTGTTTCGTTCCCGGCTAAAGGGCAACACATTCTGCCCCTCTCGCAGAATGGGGGGGGGGGCTGTTTTGAACGTGGTGTATGTAGTCCAGGTGCACAGCATCGCCCCGTTTCTAAACCGTCGATAGGCTTTTTTGATGAAAATGTGTTGCTCATTTAAGACGATTTAATTTGCACCTACAATAAAATCACTGGTTTAACACGTATTTCCGGCTGCAGAGACGTGGACATTCCTGGCCCGTTCATTACCTACACAGACATTTTAATCACGTTTATCTGAAAAGCTGCATTTCTGTGGAAGCAGGAGCAAATAAGGATGGATGTGTTTTTACTAAATAGGGCAGCTCGCCCAACAAGAGCCTCGTGGTTGCTGTGAATAATCACGGCAATCCATTTGTTTTGTTTTGTTTTTGCTGCTAATTTAAGAGTATTGTACATTGTCTGTAAATGAATCTTTTTAGATGGGCTTTTCCCCCCCCCCATTAATTCTGGACTGGCGGTATGGACAGTATTATCATTATTATTATTATCATTATTATTATTATTATTATTATAGTTGCTGTTGTTTCGTCCAGAGCCACAATGAATAGAAATTCAGATCATTGGGGGATTAAGAATGATTTTTATTTTGGCGCAAACTTGATAAAATTGATTTTCGATTTACAGAAAATATTTCCCCTTTATTTACGAATGCTTTTGCACCAAAAAAAAAACAAAAAACAACGTGCAAAATGTTCATGGGAATATTTTCTTACGTGTCCTCTTTAGTGTGGTGAGTCTTGCTTTTGTAACATGTTGCTACCGTGAATTAATGTTAAGATGCAGCCTCAACGTGCCGAGCCACAGTGAGGAAATTGGTTGCAGCTTGGCCTTTGCTGATCCCTCCTCGCCGTCTGAGCTGGGCTGGGCTGAGCTGAGCTGAGGTTCAGCAACCCACCGAGGCGCTGCACTGCGGAGACCCGAGCAGCCTGCCTGGGTGTCAGGGCGCAGTTGTCTCTGGACTGATTTACACTGCTAGGAGTCAAGAGTTTTTCTTTCCTTGGGAAAACATTGACTTGTGTAATTGGCTACGGGTGAACGCACCCCCCACCTTTCCGCACCCCCCCCTCCACACACACACACACACACACACACACACACACACACACACACACACACACACACACACACACACACACACACACACACACACACACACCCATTCCGCGTAATGAAAATGGTGGAGTGTGGTGTCATGGTGTGTTATTAGCTTGATACAATGTCACCCCTCTCCTCGGGTCTAATTGCTATTCTCCTCGTTTCTTGATTAACCACTGATTAGTCATTTTCAGACTTTGTTGCGCTTTTATTGTCCATACAACCTCCTCGCAGGTGAGTATTGTCTTTTTCCTGCCTGCGCTCGTCCTCTGTGCAGAAACCCTTCACCAGCTGCCATGCTCAGCATGCACATCCTGCAGCCTGCAGCCTGCAGCGTAGCATGTAGCATGTAGCATGTAGGGTGTAGGACGTGGCGTGTAGGATGTAGCATGTTGCATGTAACGTGTAGGGTGTAATTTGCAAGGCACCTAGCGACACACAATACCGCGAAGGACATTATGCTTACATTTTTATCCCTGCAGATACTAAATATTCTTTTACTAAATTGCATGTGATTTATTTATTATTCATTTATTTTGAGGCGTTTTCAGAGGTCACGCCAGTCTTTTCAAGTCCAGTTTAACGAGGTCGACTGTTTGGAAGTTGACAAAGCAATTTTCAGTGGGGGTTTGGACAATGGATGGATGGATGGATGGATGGATGGAGCACACCTCTGTCTGAAACACATTTTAATCTTGATTTTCTGAGTGAACGGAATAAGACCTCTTTCACAGAGGGGCACATGTTCTGGCATATTTAGAGGATATTAGCGGGAGTTTGTGGCATGTTTATATAGAAATATTTCCTATCACAAAAAAAAAGTTTCCTCCTGAGCAAAGAGTTCAGAAAATTTAATTAATTTGACCTAATATTTGATTTAGTCCAACTGCGAGGGAATTCACTCCCTGTGAAACAAAAGCCATTGGAGAGCTGCTAGTTTTACTTTTATTTTTATTCTTTTAACCGAATATGTGTTTCGTTATGCAGCTTTAAGTAACATATTTGTTTAATGTTTTAAATTATGTCAAAGAGAAAGTCTCGTTAATCCTGGGAGCCAAAGACTCCGTGGTCATGGGAGATCTCCCCCTAAATCCAGTGTGGCCAATTAACAGAGAAGCTGCAGTGTGCTCTCTTACATTTGGAAGGCGAAGTCACTTGAACGATCCAAAATATTGGTTTGACCAGTTCACATACTCACTCTGAACCCTCTCATATTTTTCACAATTAAGCAAACTTCCCCTTTATGCGTAGCATGAAAGCCATGGTACTGTCGATGGGACTTGTTATTGTTTGTTTTGGTGTTTACTCTTCTACACATCATTAGAAGCTCATTAAATCACAGCTGATTATAAGCAAATAACGCTAAAAAAAACATTGTAGGTTTTTTCCCCGTTGTATCAGCCTGTGAATATGTTAATGGGATGCTGGATAACACGGTTACAAGTTGCCTGTGCACATCCTACATAATGATCTCTGTGAACTCATTACTCAAACTACCGAACAGAAGCTAACACGCCGTTTGCTCACCGTGGTTCGGTGATTAAGTGATAAAACATGCATTGTTTTATGATAAGAAGATAAA
This sequence comes from Lampris incognitus, assembly GCF_029633865.1. Classification (NCBI taxonomy): domain Eukaryota; kingdom Metazoa; phylum Chordata; class Actinopteri; order Lampriformes; family Lampridae; genus Lampris; species Lampris incognitus. The sequence continues at coordinate 46,001,892 of NC_079217.1, read as the reverse complement.
ACTTGATTTGCTATTGCGAGACACCTACATAAACGCGCTGGAGGCAGTCTGGGAAGCGTGTCAGCCAGCCAGGGGCATGCCTTTCAATAAAATGGCTGCTAGGCACGGTTCCTCTTTGCAGAAAATGGGATAAAATAGGCTAACCGTTGTCAGAAGGCCTTCTGACACGTTGTGTTATTTGAACCTTAACGGGTGTTGAAGCTGCCCACGTTTTCATTTTAAGCACGGACACTGGGATCTCTGGGATACTTTCACGGAGTTGTGATAAATTGAGAATTTTCGTCATTTTATTTATAGGAATAACCCTCATTATCCCGTACCATCACATTTTATCACACAATGGTAATAGCGCAGCACCTCCCGTTGGCATAGCGATCAAATGTAGCAACTCTGAGGAGGGGGTTTAGGTTTAGTTAGGGTTAATACTCCTGCCTGTGCCCCTGAGCAAGGCAATGGAAAGAAGAATTGGAGCTGGTCCCCGTGGGGGGGGTGCAGCTGCCCACTCTCCTATACAACAGGATGGGTTAAATGCAGAGAACACGTCTGTGCAATGACAAAATAAAGTGGCTTTCTTTGGTTCAGCTCTAACAGTTTCGGCTGTTGTTCGGCACGTGATTTTCTCCTCTGCACGTGAAGACCTTGCATCAGTTGTGTACCTCTTGTGTTTGGACGCATGCCCGTGTTCATTTTTGTTTAATTTAAGACTGCAGGCTTTACGGAGTTTTGTTCTGCTTTTCCAGTCCCTTGCCATCACCCCTGAGCTCTAGGTTAGCTGGCAGGTACCCAGGGTCCCTGCATGCTGTTAATCCGGAAGTTCATTTCATGGACTTCCGCATATGAAATGAAACGAAATATCGTTTCTCCAGCCTACAGTAGTGCAACACAAAGACAAAAACAAACACAAATATCTAAACACACATATCCCAACTTAAAACAAACAAACAACACTGTCCGAGGGAACGAACGCCAGCCAGGATGACTGTCGGAACAGTCTGCATGGGCTAGCGGTTAGCTTAGCCTGCCCCGCCTCCGCGTCCTGTCAGACCGCCCTCGGTGCTTCCTCCTCGTGTACAGCTCCAGGCAGGGGCCGTGGTCCTTAGGCGCACCGGAAGCAGCGGACCAGGCTCCCCCAACCGATCCAACGCCAGCTCTTCCAGCCAGACACCCTCGACACACCTCCCCACACTCCACACGACGACACCAAAAACACAACAGTCAACGCCAGGCAAGACGGCCGCCGACCGCCCTCGGTGTTATCGTAACTGCCGGTCTGCATGGGCTAGCAGTTAGCTTAGCCTGCCCCGCTTCCGCGTCCTGACAGACCGCCCTCGGTGTTACCTCCTCGGTCGCAGCTCCAGACAGGGCTGTGGTCCCTGGGCCCACAAGACGAAGCAGACCAAGCTCTCCCAGCCGATCCAGCGCCAGCTCTCCCGGCCATCAGACGAAGACAAACTTAAATGCTGCATGCACGGCACTGGGTGAGGCCGCCACAAACGTGAATTCGCGCCGCCATCTTCCCATACCGGAGACATTTTCACAATGATTGCATCACCAGCTCCTTTAGATTGATCAACAGAGTCTACCGAGCAGGGGCGTCCGGGTAGCGTAGCGGTCTATTCCGTTGTCTACCAACAACGGGGATCTCCGGTTCGAATCCTCTTGTTACCTCTGGCTTGGTCGGGCGTCCCTACTGACACAATTGGTCGTGTCTGCAGGTGGGATGTGGGTATGCGTCTTGGTCGCTGCACTAGCGCCTCTTCTGGTCGGTCGGGGCGCCTGTTCGGCGGGGACTGGGGGGAACAGCGTGATCCTCCCACCCTCTACGTCCCCCCTGGCGAACCCCCCCACCACCACCTTTTTTTTAAAGACATTCAGCGAAAGTTTTAAACAGATAGACAAGACAGAAAAATAGAGAAAAAAAAACTCGTAAAAAATAGAAACTCCTCCCTGTCAGGTGAAAAGAAGCGGCTGGCGACTCCACATGTATCGGAGGAGGCATGTGGTAGTCTGTAGCCCTCCCCAGATCGGCAGAGGGGGTGGAGCAGAGACCGGGACGGCTCGTAAGACTAGGGTAATTGGGCGGGTATAATTGAGGAGAAAAGGGGTGGGGGGGGGAGAATCTACCGAGCAACTCAGTTTATCACCTGTGTCTTTTTAGCTGGAGAAACACCTCAACCCATCTGGGTACCAACATGCATTGCAGCAACTGGCAAATCAGTGGAAGAGGAGCATCTGAAAGGCTTTAACTTTGTGCTCTGCGTTTCAGCACTGTTAAAGGGAAACAAAAAGTTTTTTCTCATATTTGAATTACACATTTGGCAGACGCTTTTATCTAAAGTAACTTAGAAGAAAGTCAGTACTTTGTAGAAATATTTACGTATTACCAAGTGGCATCACAGAGCACTATACTGTAATCATATTGCAAGAATGCATGTTAAGTCGAGTAATGTCAGTGCACTTTAGATAATCAAGAGAAGGAGAATAGGTGAAAGTATAAAGTAGATTTAAATTGTTCCAAAGCAGTAAAAAATGGAAATTATCCTATTACAACATAAAATGTCAGTGCAAATGGAAGAGCGCACAATAGTAGAAATCCACAATAATTATGTTTAAGCATGTAGAGGTGCAATATTACAACCAAAGCCAATTCACATTCACTGCAACGTCCAGCCAGAGACCATTTAAAGATTGAGGTAGGCCTTGAAGAGAAACATTTTCTGTTCTTGTTCTCGGCGGCATGGTGGCTCAGTGGTTAGCACTGTTGCCTCACAGCAAGAAGGTCATGGGTTTGAACCCCAAGCCATCCCAGGTCCTTTGTGGAGTTTGCATGTTCTCCCCGTGTCTGCGTGGATTTCTTCCAGGTGCTCCGGTTTCCTCCCACCATCAAAAAGACATGCATGTTAGGGTTAATACTCCTGCCTGTACCCCTGACCAAGGCAATGGAAAGAAGAACTGGAGTTGGTCCCTGGGTGCTGCAGCTGCCCACTGCTCCTATACAATAGGATGGGTTCCATGTAGAAGACAAATTTCATTGAAACAAGAAGACAAATTTCATTGCAACATAGACAATGACAAAATAAAGTGGCTTTCTCATTTCAAGGAAGTATTCTGTTCAGAAAACGACCAGGCCTGAACTGGGTTTTAATAAGTTTTATTCTTTCAACCTTAGAGATAGGGTGAGGAACTCAGACATCCGGAAGGAGCTTGGAGTAAACCCACTGCTCCTTTGCATCAAAAGGAGCCAGTTGAGGTGGTTCGGGCATCTGATTAGGATGTCTCCTGGGCGCCTTCCCTTGGAAGTTTACCGGGCACAGCCAACTGGGAGGAGACCCCGGGGTAGACACAGAACTCGCTGGAGGGACTACATGTCCAATCTGGCCTGGGAGCGCCTTGGGATCCCCCAGGAGGAGCTAGAGGTCGTTGCTGGGGAGAGGGATGTCTGGAGTGCCTTACTTAGCTTGCTGCCACTGCGACCCGACCCCGGAGAAGCAGCCGATGATGAATGAATGAATGAATGAATACTCTTTCAACTCTCTTTACAACAACACCGTAAACCGTACGGCTCAGCCACTTACAACCAAATGCTCTTAAAGGTATAGTAACCCGTATGCTGGTACACCAGTAAATTCCCACTGTTTAAGCAGACATAACATTTTCTCCTCCCACCCCCCTTAGGAAGCACAACACACTCTCCAATTCATGAAACTAAAACCCCTTTAGTTACTAAAAACATAGTCCTTGAACCAGATGGGCGGAACCTTCATTTTCTGAGGGTGAGCCAGCTGAGAAGCAGGACCTGGCGACGGTGGACGGGGGGTTAACCCCCAACCCATCAGTCTCCGAAGCAGGCTGCCAGCTGAGAGAAACAGCAGGGAACAGGGATGATACAGGGTCTGTTGGGGCCCAAACCCTGTACAGGCAGTTCGAGTGCCACCGAGTCCCATCGTCCGGTCTGGCCAGTTCTAGCTGCTGAGTCACCTGTCGGGGCACTGAGAAGTATGACTGCAGCTTGTTCTGACGGTGTGCATGTCTGACCCGGACCTAGTCCCCTGCCGACAGGGAGGGGTCCCACACTGCGCGAGGTGTGGAACCCCTGCTTCATCTGAGCTTGTGAGCTGCAGACCTGTACTTTGGCCTTCTGGAATCCTGGCCTTCTGGAAGCCAGCCCCCTCACGTGTGGCTGGCTTGGCTCTCAGGCAGTCCAGTGATTGTTTTAATTCCCACCCGATCATGAGCAGGGCCGGTGACACCCCAGTGGTGGCGTGCCTGGATGCCCGGGTTGTCAATTGGGTTCGATTGAGTGCTGCGCTAAAGGCTTTCCCTTCCTCCATACAGGCCCGTATTCTGTTTTTTAGGGTTTTATTAAATCTTTCTACCCCCCCGTTACCCTCCAGGTGGTACACTGCCATCCTGATGTGCTTGATGGACTGCTGCGACAGAAAGTCTGATAACTCAGACGATATGAATTGGGGCCCATTGCCCGACGTGATAGTGCTAGGCAGCCCCCAGTGCCCCAAGAGCTTGTCCAGGCAGGTGATGATAGCATGTGTAGTAATGGAGCCCAGGTCAAAAGCGTCTGGCCATTTCGAGTGGATGTCGTGCACCACCATTAGGTAGTGGGCATGTGCAAGTGCCCCGTGAAGCTCGCCACAGAGGTCACTCTGAATATACTCCCATGGCGCGATTGGCCATTGGAGTGGGGTGAGGGGTGCTGTGGCTGGGTGGCCTGTTTTCTCGCTTAAAAGGCAGCAGGTGCAGTTTTTCACTAGCTCCTCTACGTCGTGGTCTATGCGGGGCCACCACACTGTGTCTCGGCAGCGTCGCTTTACCTTGACCACTCCCAGGTGCCCTTCATGTGCCATGTGTAGGACCCCGGTCCAGTGTCTCTGGTATGACGTGCGATGGCCACATGCAAGGTACCCCTCTCCCCAGCCTGACAGCTTGTCACGGACTCTGTCATAGGGGAGTAGACTGGCATCCACTTTAGCGGGCAAGCCGTCCTGGATGTAAGTGCAGAGGATGGAGAACATCTTGTCTTCAACCGAAGCCTGCTGCAGTTTGGCCAGTGTGACTACTGCACCGAGGAGCTCGTAAAGCATTTGGACCCAGTCCTCATCCCCCTTTGAGTCTGGCATTCCAATGTCCAACTCTGCTGTGGTGGAGACTGCCTTTGATAGCAGATCAGCCACCACATTCGTATGCCCAGGCACAAATGCTAGTTTGAAATTGTACTGGTTCAGTCTATCACCTCACCTTAGCAGCCTCAGTGGCCTGTGCCCTGAGCCCTCGGTTGCCAGCAGTGACGTCAGAGCCTGATGGTCCATTCAGATGGTGAAAGCCCTACCATAGAAGTAGATGTGCCAGCATTCACAGGCCCACAGACAAGCGAGGGCCTCCCTCTCCCCCACTGAGTACTTTTTCTCAGCCAGAGTGAGCGCCCATTAGGCAAAAGCCACTGGATGCTCCATGCCCTCTTGGACCTGAGAGAGGACAGCTCCAAGTGCTACTCCAAAAGCATCACAGGTGACCAGGGTGGGGGCAGTGAGGCTGAAATGGGCCAGAGTGGGCGGGGATGTGAGCTGCCATTTAATGACATGCACGGCCTCCTGGCAGGCTGGGGTCCAGTCCCAAACAACATCCTTGCGAAGCATCTGGCGCAGAGGGGCTGTTGCATCAGGGTAGTGTGGCAGGAAACGGAGATAGTAGGTAGCCATCCGCAGGAACAAGGACAGCTGGGATGGCAACTGTGGGTCTGGAAGGCACAGAATGGCCTCAAGAGAGGCTGAAGCCCAGGAACTCCACCTCCTCGGCTCCAAACATGCACTTCTCTGCATTCAGGGTGACATTTTGCTGTCTGAAGCACCGGATGACCTGCTCCAGGCGAGCATTGTGCAGTGCGACGGAGGGCGCATGCACCACCACATTGCCCAGATAGATGGAAACCCCCTGAATGCCAGCCAGGATGAGCGACATAATTTTCTGGAAACAGCTCGGGGCCGAGGACAATCCAAATGGCATGTGCTTGTATCTGAACACCCCCGTGTGCGTGACGAAGGCTGTGAGGTCTTTGCTGGTCAGCACCAGGGGAACCTGCAGGTAGCCATGCCTTAAGTCCATCTTACTAAAGACTGTAGATGTCAAGGCAAGAGCAGGAGAGGACCCAAATGCAGACAGCAAGGACAGGCTGGGATTGAACAAAGCTTTAATAACACAAACACTTACAAACAGCAGGAACAGACAGAAGGTACAGCCAGCGGGAAAGCTCACAAAATGATGTGGCAATCTGATGACCAAGAGCCTCTGGGAGTGTCTCTGGGAGTGTCTCTGTGAGTGTGCGAGACGAACCGACCAAGAGCCCCAGCAACCAAGGGGCATATATACCCGGGGGGGGGGGGCAATCAGGGAGATCGGGCACAGGCCGGTGTGCAGGACCCGTACAGCTAATCAGAGAAAGGAAAGGGAGATAGGATGCAGGTGCACAGGACAGGGCAGGAACCGGACAGCCAATCGGAGAAAGGAGAGGTGAGTCAAGCCAGGCAATCGGGGTCACTCAGGCACACGGGTGCAGGTGAACTGAAACACCAATAAGGGGATGGGAGCCCCGATGACCTAGATCAAACACCCATGACAGTAGAGCCATGAAAGTGGCTGGCGAACTACTCTACGTTTGGGAGGGGTGGTTATCAGGGATAATGGCTTTGTTGACGTTTGTCAGGTCGATGCAGAGACGGAGTCCACCCCCTTTCTTCCTAGCTACCACCAACTTGGGCACCCAGGGTTAGGCGTTAACTGGTTCTATGATGTCGGCCTCAACAAGGCGACGAACCTCCTCCATCACCCCATGACAGGAGGGCCAGGGGAATGCGCCTTTATGGCTAAATAACTGATGAGTCCACTATAGGTTGGTGTTCGAACCCGGACATGCACCATTGCCCCTCAAACAGCTCTGGGTGGCAGTCGGGCCAGGAGGTTGTGACCTGTGGAATACGCAGGCCCCAAACGTCAGTCAGAGAAAAGTTCAGTGCACCGAAGAGGTCAAGGCCCATTATGTTAGCTCCCGTACGTGAGATGTAGAAGTTAACATCAGGGATACATTGGCAGTTATATTCCACCGCGAGACAGGCCACACCCAGATTGGAAATAGGGGCATGGCCATAGCCTGACAAAGAATTAGCAGGTACATAAAGAGGCACGTGACTGAAATAGCGTTCATACGTGGGTTTGTTCAGGAGGGACACTTTAACCCCAGTATCAATGAGGAGCGGTATGGTGGCTACACCCACACGGCATGTGCAATGCCTGAACATGGCCTTTTGGCTCTGCACCATGTTTATAGGAACAACAACAGAGGGTGACTGTGCACGTGGGGAGCGGCACCGGCGTGCAAAATGGTTCAGTTTATTACAGTAACGGAAGCGCTTACCCAGGGCAGGACACAAATGGTCTGGGCACCCTCTTCCTGGACACTCCCTGCCACTTTGTGTACTTCCAGGCTGTAATTTTCCATGTAAACAGCCACTGCTTCCTCCTGGGCCACATGTTGGATGGGCGGTGTTGATGACGTCACGGGCCATGGACCTGTTTCTCTATCACCACAGCATCCGCTAATGTTATGGAGTCCGGGTCTAATAAAAGTCTTTCTCTCAGCTGCGTCCATGCTGTTTTCTCTATCAATTGATCAACTATTAAACCATCTTCCAAACCCCCAAAGTCACAGTGCTTAGTTAACTCACGTAGTGCTGACACAAACTGAGCAACGGACTCACCGGACTTCTGAGCTCTCTGACGAAACTCAAATCGGTGCATACCTCGGCTCTTTCCTGAGCTGAAATGCCCGTTTAACGCAGCAGTAGCGGCGGCGTACGTTCAGTCCGTAACCGTAAGAGTGGCGAAAATCCGTTGCCCCTCCTGTCCAAGGCAGTGCCTTAGCGGCGCGCACTTTCTAGCCTCCTGCATAAAGTCTTGTCCCAAAGCTAACAAATAGTCCTCAAACGACGTTAACCATCTATCACATGGAACTGCAGGATCACCGGGAACAGGTAGGAAAGGAGGGGGCGTTGGTACAACGAAATCAGACATCCTCGCTCGCCAAATATTCTGTTCAGAAAATGACCAGATCTGAGCTGGGTTTTAGTAAGCTTTATTCTTTCAACACTCTTAACGACAACGTCGTAAACCGTACGGCTCAGCCACTTATAACCAACGCTCTTAAAGGCATAGTAACCCGTATGCTGGTACACCAGTAAATTCCCACTGTTTAAGCAGACATAACAGGAAGCAAGTCCATAACTCTGGTGGAGACTGGGAGTTCGTTCAACGACACTGGAACTTGGTGAGAGAAAAGTCTGGACCTGGAGCAGAATGAGGAGGGCAAGCAGGAGTGTGCATGTTAATATGAGCTTGCAGGTAAGTAATGCAATTCTTTGAACTCCCATGAACACCAACATTAAAGTGTTGATTTTTTTGCCGGTGACATCAGGTAGCCGGAATAAAGAGAGGTGTGACACTCACATCGAGGCAAGGTGAAAACCAAGTGTGCAGTAACATTCCTTTTCTTTGCAGTAGTTGGATGCACAGGCTGGGAGATCAGCACGAAGTGCAATGCCGTAGACTAACTTCGAGAGAACTAGAGCCTGGGCCATGAGCTGGGTAACATGTTCTGATAGGTATGATCTGATTTTGCTGATGGTATATAATGCAAAGTGGAAGAATTCGGGGACAGCCATAATGTGATAATGATAATCTGTTATCAATCATCACTTCAAGGTTCCACAGAGAACTGAGGATTATCCATGTTCATGATTATCCATGTACTGAGACTGATCAATATGTCCCTGAAGATGGAGGAGTTAGCAGGAATGACTAGTAACTCTGTTTTGGACAAGTTGAACTGGAGGTGCTGTTCCCTCCCCCAAACAGGTAAGGTAAGCAGCAGCTTTTGCCGACACTTCAGTATCTTCTAGTGGAGAGGAAACGTAGAGCTGGGTGTCATTGGCATAGGAAAGGTATAAAAAGCCATGTGTGGACATTACTGAGCCAAGAGAGGTACAGAGTAAAAAAGAGCGGGCCAACCATTGAGCCTTGAGGCATGCCTGTTGTATGTAATCTTTTTAGGGATGGACACTTGACTTCCATGATACATGTTATGATGCCCTGTCAGGTCAGATCTGAACCATTTAATTGCAATGCCAACAATGCTCAGATCCGATAATGTCAACAATAGAATCTGGTGATTCACTGTCAAATGTGGCAGATAAGTCAAGGAGAATGACTACATATGATTAGCCGGCTGTGTTGGCTTAGATGAGGGTCTTGCTGACTTTACGTTTCAGTGGAGTGATCACTTTTAAAGCCAGACTGATTAGGATAGATTGAGTAGATTGCTCTGAGAGAGACAAGAGGAGAGCTGATTGAACGCTGCTTGCTTGAGCATTTTCACTTGGAAAGGGAACATTATAACCAGCTGATGGTAGTGAGGCAATGTAGGATCAAGTGATGGTTCACAAGATTCTTCATTTAAGGTACATCACTAATGTTGTCTCTTCCTGAATGACTAAGATAATGGTGGCTTACGTGCAATGACATTTGGACAATGATAGCAGTGATAGCAATATAAACTAAATTGAGCACATAATCAAATAATACAACTGTAATATTATATAAAACAACTATAATATTATGGATATGAAAAAAGTGAATGGATAGATTGATGGAACATTTTGATCAAGATATCACATCATTTTTTAAATTAATTTATTTCACTGAATTGACCCACAAAAATGCATCATACAACAGTAAGTATTGCCATATTATTATTATTATGCCACCCAATGACTGCTGGGATAGGCTCCAGCATCCTCGTGACACTGTGAGCAGGATAAGCGGTTCGGATAATGGATTATTATTATTATTATTATTATTATTGATAACACCATAATTGTACTGTATATCGCCTCCCAGTGGCCAGACGCCATTTCCACATTGCCTCCAATCTTTAAAATGTCCATGATGTCCTGTATCAGTGACCAAAATGCCATCTTCTCATCAAAAAGACACAATTCTGATTAATTTTGGTTCTTATCTGCTGGACTTGCATTTGAAACCTGGGGGGGGGGGACAGGCTTGTGCCAAAATTCTGTCTCATTTTGACCTGATTGACAAATAAATACCAACATATAAGAGTGAAAGGTGCTCCTTCCTTTCTTCTAACTGTGAAACGTGAGGTACACAGTAAAAAACTGAGTGTCAATTTAACTCCGAGAATGTACAAATGGATCCAAATGGAAGCATTGAATTCTCAGAGTTAAATTAACACTCAGGATTTTACTGTGTAGTTTCTGGCTGTTTCTACTAAATTTGTGCGGAAACAACTTCTTGCTTTGAGTATTTTATCTGTTTTGATATGCATTCTGAGTTCATGGTACATTCATATGAAGGGGATTTTTTTTTTAACTTCTGACCTTCCAGTGTCTAATAACTTACCATTCTACATGGTTATTAACCTCCAAATAATATGGACCGCATACAATTAACATAGCACGTTCAGATTCCAAAGATTGTGAACACTACAAACTGAGGCTGCATTTTAGTACTTACATATTTAAACCATTTGACTGTGACTGTGGTTTACCTCTGCTTGTTTTGAAATAGCGAGCAAACAGTCAGAACATGTACAGTGTTAGCCAGGGTGCTAACACTGTACATGTTCTGGCTAACACTGTGTGTTAGCACACCTATGCATCAGTAGTCATGTTCTTCTATAGTGAATGTTTGCCGAATCCTGTTCCATGCAATGCTTGGCGTACGCTGATCTACACTGTTTGAAGGTTATGTATTGTAGCTCATGATGAATTTTAACAAGAAAGCATTGAATTTAATCATGGTGAAATCAAATTTGAGCTGCAGAGAATGTGCTTACATAATTACCCTACGCTTACTACTACTACTAATTTCAGCTGTTCCCGTTAGGGGTCGCCACAGTGGATCATCCGTTTCCATCTCTTCCTGTCCTCTGCAGCTTCCTCTGTCACACCAGCCACCTGCATGTCCTCCCTCACCACACCCATAAACCTCCTCTTTGGCCTTCTGCTTTCCCTCTTCCCTGGCAGTTCCATATTCAGCATCCTTCTCCCAATTTACCCAGCATCTCTCCTCCACACATGTCCAAGCCATCTCAGAATTACCCTACATTTAACCATTTAATACATTTAACCGTAATAAAACGGGCTATTATGCATTGCTATCCCTTTCTTTACACATGTACTCTTTAAAACCACTTGGGACTTGTTTGGAGTATTCACTGACATAAGCTTTGCTGTCTCATGACCTCAGCAGTGCTACTATTTAAACCATGTCCCAAACTCTGAAATGGGTGCCATGTTGACACCGTGACCAGTTAATTCATGGTAGCAGCTTCATGTTATTAGTGTCAGGGTCAATTGCTGATTTAAGACAACTTTAAAAGCTAGCATTGTTCATGGTATGTTGGTGTCATGTGCTGCAAAGTTCAAGCTCTGGTCAAACCCTATAGCCTTACTTATTCTCAAATACACACACACACACAGTTTGCCATCCTCTTATCCCCCACCATGTGACAGGCAAGACTATTCTACTCATATCAGAGGTCACCAAGCCTACTTCACACATTTAGGATGTTGTTGCTCTGATGGAGCCATTAGAATCATCTCCGTGTCACAATATTGCCTAAATGCCCATCTTCCTTATTTTATTTTATTTTATTTTATTTTATTCTATATTTTTATTTCACTGCAAAAATACCATGGATAGTATTATACACAGCATGAGTGGGACAATATGGTGGGATCTGAAAAAAAAGAAAAAGTGCTTCACTAATTTCAGGTGGCTCAACTCTTGTTAATCCAAAATTTGATGTGCGCTGAGCTCAGCTACTTGAGAGACTAAAAGGCAACCTAGAACTGATGCTTCTGGTGCATTTCCCCGTTTCAGACATAGTGCGTGTTGTTTTGGTGTCCTTACCCAAATCCAGCTATCTGAGAGCGTCTCCATAGCATGATATTTCTATGCTCCCCCTATTGTTAGACAGTCGTCACTTCATCAGCCTCTACCTACTTCCTGCCTCAGAAAGTAAAGCAGAGTGGTTTTCAGCACCCTTAACCCTTTATGGTAACTTAGCAGAGGGGAAGGATGTTCGTCAGAATTTGTTCTGTACATTTCTTGATAAATTATAGATTGTGTGTGCAGCTCGTTTTTTTGGACGAGCTTTTGCCATCAGCCATTCGGGCTGTGTGTTTGCCCAGTTTTTGCATTGCTCACGGCAGATACAGGGAAGCCATTTGTCATGTGACACTCCACTATATCTCCTGTTTTATTGGGTGCGAGTGACCTGTCAGCAGTCATCCGAACTGCTTTTCAAAAGACCTTTTCCAGAGGAGCAGAAAACCCCACTAAGTCCTGGATAGACTGAACACCTGGAATGGAAAGGAGATTAGACGCCCATACTCAGTTGCATGTGTGTGTTTGTATGTGTGCCTACTTGTACTCACATGCATTCTCAGCTGTGTGATTGTTACTGGATATATGTGTGCATTTCTAGCAAGCTCAAACCAGTCGGTCAGAGTATGACTTCGTGATTTGACATGCTCTTACTCTGGGTATGTCTGTAGATAAGTGGATGTAGATGCAAATATTTTACACAGAGCTGAGGCTCCATGTCTCAACTTGGAAAAGTGTGTGTTCGGGGGGAGTTGTATGGCTTTAGAGGAGCCTGCATGTCTTGCCTCAGTGCCGTATCTTGGCCTCATGCTTCGTTCGTTATGGTCAACGCTGTTAGTCTTTGCCAATTTCCTGCGTTCGCCCCTGTGTCAGGAGTATACCTGCACCACATGCGTGCGTGGACTCTTGGTGCCAATGGAGCAAACATGTTCTCTGGGTTTAAATAGAGCAATCATCTAGCAGACATCTTACACACATTCGCAAGGACTCTGAAAAGTTTACAAGCTTACTATTCGTCAGACCTACACATCAGATTCAATGTACAACAAGCAAGTCGAGTATCGGGCTTGTAGCACGTCTGGGAGCTGGGTTCAAGAGCTGTGTTGGAGGTCTTGCGCTTTTTGATGTAGGACAGTCAAAGGTGTCCACCCCATGCAACTTCAACTGTGCCCTTTGTAGTAATAAATGACAAGCTGGAGGTCCACACAACGTGACCGTCTCCAACCACATCATTAGCAGCACTGCATTGTTTAGCTTTCCACTGATTTATGGCTTTTCCGTACAAGATCTTTCTGTTTGTAATTTGTCTTAAGGGTAGCAGGTCGTTTGGAGATGTACACTGGGAACATAGTATTTACATAGTGAGGTTAAATATGTACCATGTATCCCGTAAAAATATGATTGAAGAATATTCGGCCATACATGCATGTGCAAAGCATATGCAAGCACACACACACACACACACACACACACACACACACACACACACACACACACACACACACACACACACACACACACACAAAAGGCACATAAGCACAATATCAATAAGAATATTTGGTGATGATTTTTAATTATGTCCATTTCTACCTATGCTTTTCTGTCTAAACGAACTTACTGGATACATTTTATATGTCCATTTCTGAATCATGTGAATTTCAGCTAAAAAAATCTAGTTATGATATGATATGGCAAATGTCTTTGATGCTGAAATTTCAAATAGTAGTAAATGTTTTACTAAAACACAGCAAGTGTCGACCAACCCACGACTGTGGTCATACTTAAAACTTTGTTTTTACCTTTGAACTCCACATCCATACTCAGATTTGTAGACATTTTTTTTTAATCCTTGATGGCCAATATATTTGTCACGACTACTGGGGCCATGCCATTGAGTTTTCCCTAAATCTCCCTGTATTCCTGCTTGACGTGGGCATGCCCCCCCCACCCCGGATCATCCACACCTCTCTTCCATCAAGCTCATTGACCCCCTGCAGTATATCTACCCCGGCTCTTCGCCCACTCATGGCTAGATCGCTTGGCCTCAGCTTCAGTTGGTAGTGAAATGCTTCAGGCCTCTCTTAGTTACTTAGAGATTATTCCTCATGCTTTAATTGCCTGTTTTTCTCATGTTATTCTGTGTTAATCACCGTCTCCTCTCCTGTGCCCAGGATGATCTCTCATCTGCTTATCTGCCGGCCTTCACCAGCCATCTTCCCTCTTGTGTTAATAAATCCATCTCATTTATTTACCTTCGAGTCTGTCTCTACGCTTGGGTCCACTCTGCAAATCAGGATAGAACGATCTGGCCACCATGGATCCTGCAGGTTCAGATGACCTTCACCAAGCCACAGAAGAGCTCCACAAAGCCCTGGCCTCACAGGGAAGCCCTCGTGAGTCAGCACGACCGAGTTCTCCGCGAATTGTTGGACATGTTAAGGAGCCTCTCTGCCAGCGTGTCTCAGGTCAAAAGCCAGCTCCCCTTGCCTCTCTCGCTCAAACCTTAGGCTACGTCCAGAACCCCCCACCCCCAACCACCTGCCTCTCCATCTTACCTGCCCAGAGAGTCTCACATTACAGCACTGGAATGTTGCGACGAAGATCTGGGGACATGCAGGTCCTTTTTAACTCTGTGCTCCCTTGTTTTTGAGATAGGGCCAAGATCGCTTATAATATAAGCGATCAGTCTGCCCTTGTCCCCAAGATCTAGCTTTCCCTGTAAGTAACTCCATCATATAAGCCTTAAATGATGGAGTTACTTACGGGGAAAGCTAGATCTTGGGGGTCAGCAGTTTGTTTCAGAAATGAAGAAGGTTTTTGACCATCCAATCTGAGGCAGAGACCCAAGCAAATGCCTCTTGTTACTTCGCTGGGGCCCTCATTGTCTAGCAGAGTACTCAGTCGAGTTCAGGACTTTAGCAGCAGAGTCTTGTTGACATGATAAATCGCTCCAGGGACTTTTCCTGAATGGACTTGGCAACTCAGTTAAAGATGAGTTAGCTGCCAGGGATGAGTCTGCTAGTCTAGACTAGTTAATTTCCCTGTTAATTAAATTAGACAATCATTTGCGGGAACACCGCCATGTGCAAGCCAGTTGTCAGCCATCTTCATTCTCTCCTTGCCCCACAATTCCACTTCTTGTGAGCCCTGATCTCTCTCCGGCTCCCCTTGAAGCGCTCAGCTCTCCCACTCCAGTCTCCCCAGAAGAGGAGCCTTTGCTGTTGGGTCAGACCCGTCTATCTCTGACTAAACGTCTCTGGGAAGTAAAAGCTGGAGTCTGCATCTACTGTGGCCAGGCTGGCCATTTTCGAGCTTCCTGCCCCCTCCGGCTAAAAGAGGAGGCTCATCAGTAACAGCCATGATCCTGGTGAGCTATTCCACCGTTTCTTCTTCTCCCTGGTCATGGTTGCAGTTAGAAGCTACCCTTTTTTTTCTATTTGCCGATCTCTCCTGTTGCTTGCTTTAGGAGACTCTGGGGCCAATGAAAACTTTATTGACTCTAACTTAGTATCCCAAGCCCAGACTGCGGTTGAACAGCTTCCTGCTCCCCTGGATGCCAATGCTTTGAATGTGAGACTCATTGCCCGTGAAACCCATCGCACCCAACCGGCACACCTCCTGCTCTCTGTTAACCACCATGAAACCATTCAGTTTCATGTAATCCCCTCCTTTCATTTCTCTATAGTTCTTGGCCAGCCTTGCTTGAGGAAACACAATCCCCAAATTGACTGGTCTGCTAGCAAAGTGGTGAGTTGGAACCCTTTCTGTCATTCCTCGTGTCTTCAGTCTGCCCTTGTCCCAGCCAAAGCTGCTATCCTCTCGCCAACACCCGACCTCCTGATCTGTCATCCGTCCCTTCTATATACCATAAACTTGGAGAAGTGTTCAGTAAACAGCATGCCTTGTCCCTGCCACCTCATCATCCTTATGACTGTGCCATCAACCACCTTCCCGGCACTCCTCTGCCTTCCAGTCGTCTGTGCAACCTGTCCCATCCGGAAAGAGAAGCCATGGAGAAGTACATTTATGACTCCTTAACTGCTGGCATTATCAGACTATCTTCTTCTCCTTTCGGTGCTGGTTTTTTCTTTGTCTCAAAAAAGACAAAAACCTTCCTCTGTGCATTGATTACTGTGGGCTTAATAACATAACTATCAAGAACAAATATCCCTTACCCCCAACAATCAGCCTTCGAGCCCCTTCAAGGGGCTACCATCTTTACTAAACTGGACCTCAGAAACACTTAACCATCTAGTCAGGAATAGAGGAGATTAATGAAAGCTAGCTTTCTACACCCCCTTTGGCCACTTTGAATACCAGAAAATGCCCTTTGGACTCACCAACGCCCCCACCATCTTCCAGGCCCTGGTAAACAATGTTTTTCGGGACCTTCTCAATCGCTCCATATTTTTTATCTTGATGACATCCTCATTTCTTCCCAAAACTTGGAGGAGCACACCCAGCATGTCAGGCAGGTCCTGCAAAGACTTTTAGACGATACATTTATTTGTTAAGGCAGAAATGTGAATTTCATGTCACTTCAGTAGCCTTCTTAGTTTACATTCTAGAGTGTGAGCAAGTTAAGACAGACCCAGAAAAGATCTTGGCTGTGGCAGAGTGGCCTAAACCTTCATCCCAAAAACAGCTCCATGGTTCCTTGGGTTTGCCAAATTTTACTGGAGATTCATCTGAGACTACCATTGCGTTACCACCACTCTCACCATACTAACCTCATCCACATTAACCCTGAGGCGGATCCCCTGAGGCGGATGCAGCCTTCTCGGATCTCAAGAGACTCTTCACATCAGCACCAGTCCTCATCCAGCCAGAACCCTACAGGCAGTTCATTGTAGAGGTAAATGCCTTGGACACTGGCATCAGAGCCGTTGTCTCCCAGCGGATGATGCTGATCAAAAGCTCCACCTTTGTGCACCCCCCCCCCCGCTGGCTGTCCCCCGCCATGTGCAATTATGATGTGGGAACCCGTGAACTGCTCACAGTGAAACT
Source organism: Lampris incognitus (assembly GCF_029633865.1). Lineage (NCBI taxonomy): Eukaryota > Metazoa > Chordata > Actinopteri > Lampriformes > Lampridae > Lampris > Lampris incognitus. The sequence continues at coordinate 45,984,912 of NC_079217.1, read as the reverse complement.
TGTATTGGAGGAATGGAGACACTGGCAAGAGTGAGCTGAGCATCCCTTTATCGTCTGGACCGACCGTAAAAACCTGTCCTACATCCAGGCCATCAAATGTCTAAACTTCCATCAAGCCCGGTGGGCGTTATTCTTCGTGCAGTTCAGTTTCACCTGCACCTACCACTCAGGCTCAAGACACCTCACGCCTGATGCCCTCTCCTGCCAATATGTCCCTGATGAGGTTCCTACCAACCTAGACACCATCCTTCCCATCATGTGTGGTGGCCGTGGTTACTTGGGAGGTCGATAGAGTCCCTTGTAAAACAGGCTTAGTAAACCTAACCAGACCCTGGCACCGGCCCTCCTCATTGTCTTTGTACCCGAGTCAGTCCATTCCTAGGTCCTCCAGTGAGCACACACTTCTCGGTTTGCTTGTCACCCAGAGATCAGCTACGCCCTATCCCTCCTTAAGCGGCACATTTTGTGGTCTACAGTGGCTACAGATACCCATGCTGTTGTGTCCGCTTGAACCATGTGCACCCAGGGAAAAGCCAGCTGTCGGCCTGCTCCATCCTCTGCCCATTCCAGGTCGGCTGTGGTCTAACATCACCATAGACTCTGTTAGCAGACTTCCACCTTCCTCAGGGAACTCTGCAATACTCACCGTCATTGACAAGTTCTCTAAGGCTGTGCTCTTCGTGGCTCTGCCCAAACTTCCCACTGCTCTGGAGACTGTGGACCTCCTGGTACACCATGTGTCCCTCCTCCTGGATCACCCACCTGACGGACTGAGGATGCGCACAACTCCTTATCCTGTACTGCCACAGGGATGTCCCCATTTGAAGGTTCTTTGGGTTACTTACCACCTCTGTTCCCAGCCCAGGGAGAGGAAATCACCGTCCTCTCATTCCAACACTATCTCTGCCACTGCCGTAAGGTTTGGAGGGATGACGGCTCTGCCCTGCTCCGTTCAATAGACCACTTCTCCAATCGCCACCGGATCCCGTCTACCAGCCAGGCCAGAGGATCTGGCTTTGTTCTTAAGACATCCCTTTTGAGGACTGAATCTAGGAAACATAACCCCGTTATAAACCCTGTTATATTGGCTCATTTCAAATCAACAGCCTTATCAATCCCTCCATTGCTAGACTCAAGTTACCCCAGTTCATGAGAGTCCATCCCACCTTTCACGTTTCCCAACTTAAGCCTGTCTCCACCAGCGCTCTGTCACCCCCTGCCACTGCCCCACCCCACCCCACTACATTATCGACAACCACCTGGCCTGCACATCCAGTGGCTTCTGGATGTGCATCACCGGGGCTACCAATACCTGGTCGACTGGGAGGGGTACAGTCCAGAGGTGCGGTACTGGGTGTCCCACCATCTCATTTTAGACCCCTCCCTCATCTGTAACTTCCACCAGGAGCACCCTTACAAGCCCAGAGGGTCGCCTGGAGGCACCCGTTGAGGGGGTACTGTCATGGCTACTAGGTCTGTGCCAGCCAGTTTTCCCTATGTCCCCCTGTATTCCTGCTTGGCATGAGTGTGGCACCCCTTCCCTGTCTCTCTTCCTCCCCCCACTCATCCACACCTGTCTTCCATCAAGCTCATCAAACCCTGCAGTATTTCTACCCCGGCTCTACACCCACTCATCGCCAGATCGTTGCCTCAGCTTACGTTGGCAGTGAAATGCTTCAGGCCTGTCTAATTATTTAGAGATTATTCCTTGTGCTTGGATTACCTGTTTTACTCATGTTATCCTGTGCTAAGCGCTGTCTCTTCTCTTTTGCCCAGGATCATCTCTCGCCTGCTTATCTGCCTACCTGCCTACGTCAACCATCTCCCATCTTATTTTGCCACCATTCTCTGCTTCCTTTTGTTAATAAATCCATCTCACTCATCTCCCTTCAAGTTTGTGTCCGCACTTGGGTCCACTCGGTTAAAGTATTGGTTTTCAAGTCTGTATTTCAAGTTGTCAGGGAACTCCACAAGCATACTGTTTACTCATGCATCCATAATTATCATTGCACTCAAGCAGATTTCCTTCTTGTTTGCATAGTCAAGGTAATCTTTGGATCAGTTCTCCCAGACCAGCTTGAAAACTGAAAGTTGGGTTTTTTTGTGCTTTATTTTCCCTGTTTTTCTCCCCAATTGTACTTGGCCAATTACCCTATTTTCTGAGCCGTCCCAGTCGCTGCTCCACCCCCTCTGCAGATCCGGGGAGGGCAGCAGACTACCACATGCCTCCTGCGATACATGTGGAGTCGCCAGCCGCTTCTTTTCACCTGACAGTGAGGAGTTTCGCCAGGGGGACGTAGCGCATGGGAGGACCACACTATTCCCCCCAGTCCCCCCCCCCTCCAAACCGGCATCCCAACCGACCAGAGTCGGTGCTAGTGCAGCGACCAGGACACATACCCACATCCGGCTTCCCAACCGCAGACATGGCCAATTGTGTCTGTAGGGACGCCCAACCAAGCCGGAAGTAACACAATTAAGAAAGTTTAAAAGATATTGATCTATTCTTTTACCCCCCCCCCCCGCTGCAGAAAAAGTACCATTCAAGAACAAAATATTTCCCTGAGCTACTAGTGAGCACAACCATTGCAATCCCTACTCCTCCTGGCATTTCTTTGTAATCTAATTAAGGTGTAAAACGTTTTTCCCCTTCTTTTTACATTAGACCAAGGACACCAAGACCAAAATTTCCTATTCTGTGTCCTTTCAGATGTGTCATGTTCTCATCCTGACACTGTTTATTTGTTTAGACTGATATCTTCACAATTTATGAATGATATTTTATATATCACAAGGGTTGGAATATCCATCCATCCATCCATCCATCCATTATCCAAACCGCTTATCCTGCTCTCAGGGTCACGGGGATGCTGGAGCCTATCCCAGCAGTCATTGGGCAGCAGGTGAGGAGACACCCTGGACAGGCTGCCTGGCCATCACACAGGGCCCACACACACACACACACACACACACACACACACACACACACACACACACACACACACACACACACACACACACACACACACACACACACACACCTAGGGACAATATACAGCTGATTCACCTGACATACATGTCTTTGGACTGTGGGAGAAAACCAGAGCACCCGGAGGAAACCCACACAGACACAGGTAGAACATGCAAACTCCACACAGAGGATGACCTGGGATGACCCCCAAGGTTAGACTACCCTGGGGCTTGAACCCAGGACCTTCTTGCTGTGAAGCGACCATGCTCTTATATATGTCTTGAGAAGTTTTATGAAATATTGGACCCAGTCTGCTATCCATTGTCAACAGGCCTGTTTCCTCAGTGTCCCCAGTGTTTAGCATCTTTAAAAAATGGTGGTGATCACTCTTTCCAGAACAATATCTAAATAACTGATAATTGCAAAATACATCCATAAGAAGGTTGTATCATGGCAACTTTTAGAGTTGGTGAAAAATAATTTATTTGCACATTTCTGTGTGTTTTTTTAGTGTTTGTGTTACAGTGATACTGCCCTTGTCAGGGTGGTAAATGATACCCTTCTGAATGATGACACACCCAGTGTTGTGTTGCAGTGCTGCTTGACCCCAGTGCCACCGTCAAAATTTAGATGAAGTTCTTATTGATTGAAAAACTGGGTTGGTATTTCTGGGACTACTTTGGAATTACTCCTTTCATGGGGGATTGAACATTTTCTTTGTTTATTAATGGCTTTTTGCCCACCCCAGGCCTCGATCCACTTTGGAGTGCCACAAAGCTCATTTCTTTGTACCATTCTATTGTCATTGGATGCGCATCATTTGGGTCAGTTATTTAGGGGGGCGTCCGGGTAGCGTGGTGGTCTATTCCGTTGCCTACCAACACAGGGATCGCCGGATCGAATCCCCGTTTTACCTCCGGCTCGGTCTGGCATCCCTACAGACACAATTGGCCGTGTCTGCGGGTGGGAAGCCTGGTGTGGGTATGTGTCCTGGTCGCTGCACTAGCGCCTCCTCTGGTCGGTCGGGGTGCCTGTTCGGCGGGGACTGGGGGGAATAGCATGATCCTCCCACGCGCTACGTCCTCCTGGTGAAACATGTGGTAGTCTGCAGCCTTCCCCGGACCGGCAGAGGGGGTGGAGCAGCGACCTGGACGGAGCGGAAAATAAGGTAATTGGCCAAGTACAATCGGGGAGGAAATTGTGTTTAGGCACCATGACATCACTTTTCATTGTTGTGCTCATGAAACACAAGTACACCTGTCAGGCGAGGTAAACAAGGTGGCCTGTCTGCATTACTGTTTGGACCATGGTAAGGACTGCATGTCAAACAACTTCTTGCAGTTAAATTCAAATAAAAGTGATGTCCCTGTTTGTTCCCAAACACATTTTCAATCAGTTCCAGTCTAGCTTTGGTGCGTAAACTGAATATTTGAAGCCATCCTCCTAGATTTTACGAGTCCTTTTTGGAGCAACATACCAAAAGCTTTGTCAGTCATGTTTTTCCATGTAAGGACAACTGCAAACAATAGACCAGTGATACAGACAGAATTATACATGCCCTTATTTCTACTTACCTTGACCACTGCTATGCTCTGTTTGTCTGCTTGAACCAAAGAGATGCAGACTGGCTCCACTGAGTCCTGAATGCTGCAACAAGGCTTTTACCCTTAGCAAATAGATAAGGCCATATCTCCCCTAGTTTTGCTTCTCCTCACTGATTGTGTGTTTCCGAATGGATTTTAAGATTCCTAAATCTTAAGGCCTTCCATGGGTTGGCACCAATTTATCAGTCTGAACTCTCGTACCCTTACGAAGCAGCACATAGCTTGAGATCCCAAGGCAAGGCCCTTTTAAGTATATTGATATTCAGGCACAAGACTGAAAGAGGTCAGGATTCTGATCTCAGAGCTTCTAGGCAGCAGGAGAATATGCCTGAGGAGCTGAGGCGGGTACAGTCAGCAAAACCTTTAAAATAATTTCTTACAATGTAGTATATTCCAGAGCCTTTATATAATTCTTGCTTTCCATTTATTTTATTTCCTGTTGCTTTTTCGTCAATAAATTATCGTTTTTTTCCCCTCCCTCGTAGCCGGGCCCTTTCGCCGTGGAACAATCGTTTCAATCGTTCCATTGTTTCGCTTTTCTGATTGCTCAGCGTTTCATAACTTTATTTTCAAAAGTATTATATAAATAGAGATTATTATTATTACAATATTGTTAAACCTTTATATTTGGGCTGGCACAGAGTCAGAGTAAACTGTTGCTTCACTGCAAATGGGTCTTGGAGTTTGATGCCCGTCGTTTTATGAGACCTTTACATGTTCTGCCCTGTGAGATTGCCTAAGCAGCCCGGAGACGTGCAACGTCAGCTGATTCTTAAATTCCCACAGGTATGACTGCAGGTAGAAATCATTGTTTTTATGGCTGTGAGCCCTGTGACGGAGTAGCCACCCGCCCTCCGCTCTGATGATGATGATGATGATGATGATGATGATGATGATGATGAACTATAACGGGAAAGGCTCCACCACCTGACCGTAAATGAGAGTGAGTGAATAAAGGGAAGTCGTATAACAATAAGTACAATACACGTACAAATACAATACATTTGCAACAAGGATTTTAACTTGGTGCTCACATAAAAAACACAAACGGCTGTTATTTCTTAGTTTATGTCATCGTTATTAAACGAACTCATAGAATTTCACACATAATGTAATGGATATCTGCCATATATTATGATCATAATGAGTAATGGAACAGTTTGGGGCATACTGCACTGGTAAGAAAACATGAACTCAAATATATACAGACACGGATGTACTGACATGAGTAGGTGGGTTTAAACACCGGTACCTTTAACTGTGAATGTAATATACACTATGGCAGTATAAATAAGGCAATTAGATCTTAAACGTACAGCCTACAACAACATCAAAATGTAACTCATGACTGATAGTTGTCAAAGCAGAAGTGAGAACTAGCAGCATGGAGTCAATATAAAGAAGCATGTGTTCATTATAGGCCTGCTGACTCTCTCATCCCATTCCAAATATTTAAAGATAGTCAGCAGATCGTGTTTCAGCCTTTGTTGGCTGTAGACAAAGGGACAACTCGTTCATTTTCTGTGTCATAACTACTTTCCATAAGTCTTTAATCGGTTACTTGTTATACTTAGGGTGCTTTTCCCATATTGTACGTCCAATCTTGACCCAATTACATCTAGACGAATTGAAAAAGTACTTTACTTTAGTTTTAGCTTTTAAATGTGAAAAATGCGATGACGTGATCTCTAACGATTTTCTACACCAACAATCCTGACATCTAGTGGTGGCATGGGGCAACTTCACCCCGAGCCTCTGCTGTCCACGCAACGTTACCCAACGCAGGCAGACCCACCGAAAGTGTGTTACAGGTTCCTGACCCATTTCACGTATTAACAATTCACGTAATAATTATTTTTTTGGTGAAATATAATAGACTAGCCTATATTTAATATATGAGTATGGTCTGCCTGCAACAACCTAACCAAAGTGTACTTTATAATAGATAGTAGCGTAATAGAATATAGGCTTTCTGTCAATATATTTTTTTTTTAAATCACGAACTCAGAACAGAGTTTTTTTTGTTTATTTGTTTGGGTTTTTTTTTAATGAAGGTTTTAACTTTTTGTGCTCAATTTGCATCCATATTTGGCTTAGTGGGAACGAAGTGTGGGAAGCGTTGACATGAGAAAAACAAAACAAAACAAAACCGTGGCGATTTCAGCGTTCTTTATGATAGGACTATTATTATTGATTGTTATTATTATATATAATCCATGTATTGGTGTGGACTTTAAATGACTCAAATAAAACCTGCCCTTGCCTATAATGAAGTAACACGGCTGTGCAAGAATTAAAAAATTCGGAAATTGTTCAAGTTGGGTTTGCTTGTGGACATGTTCTGCAAGAAGTCCCTCTCGACGTCCAACTCGTCAGTGTCCAGGAGGGGGCGACGGGCTTGCAGGCCAGTGGCTCCAAGGAGCCCAACAAGTACGCGCGCACAAGCACATATTCACACAGACACACCGAGAGAGAGAGGGGACGGGGGGGGGGTCAGGCAGAGGGAAACATACAAAGAGAAGGAGGGGGGGGGTATTATTTGGCTTCACTTAGAAGTATAGCGGCAGACATGAGCAGATCTGTACAGAACAGCGTTTGCGGTTGGCAGGGACAAGGCAGCTATCCTCTATTGTTCCGGAAGTGGACACAACCTGTGCGTCTGGTGTCACAATTAGAGCAGCTTGAACATGGCGATTACAGGTCGTAAAGTCAACAAGCGCTTATACAGCACGCCGGATGGAAGGTCCTCGGCCCGAGCTGATACACGCGCCAACTATTCCTGGCCCATATCTTCCATCCCTCCATCCCTCCATCCCTCCCTCCACGACCACGTCGGTGTCGGGCTATAGAGGACTTGTATCTCCACAAGTCATCGGTTGTTCACAGCTCGCGTGTGGAGATACACGCCCGGACCCTGTAGGCAGCGGTCTTGATCTTCTTGCTGTAAAAATTACCCCCCCCCCAAATAATTACACCAACAACGTCAACATTTCCATAACATGCATTTTACTGGCTATTTTTATTGTCATTATGCAAAATGCAGGATATTTAAGCCCTTGCAGCTTACTGGGTTTTGGATAGCAGCGTGCTAACCCTGCAGGTGACCAGCCTGTTACCCAACGGCAGCAAGCACATCCTCGCGCCTCGGCTCGAGTCCCATTTCTGAACCCGACTCGTGAGACCGTGCAATTAATTAAACAAAAAGAAAAATCACCTCTCAATTATGGTAGGCAAATTTTGCAGCTTCATTAACGTTACGGTCGTCACTAAGACGCCGCAGAGTCTTAACGATGCCCATCAGTTTAAAGACGAGACGTCCGCAACACGCGCGCGTTCTGTCACCGAGCACACCGCGTGCTCTCACGGGGCAATTAACACACCCAAGGTGATTAAGTCTGAACGCAATTCATGAATAGGCAAACGCCTCGGGTGAATAGTTTGTTTCTGTTACGCAGTACAGATCAGAAATAGGCTGGGAGACAGAAGAGTGTGTTGATCAGGAGGATCCGTTCGTCACAGGCTCGTGAGTACTTTCCCCGCACGAGCCCCCAAATCGAAACTTCTCAATAATAAAAAACTTATGGAGTGATAACATATCGATGGATCAGCGATCTCTGCAGGGAACTGAATATTTCGTTTATTTCCACCGCACCGTGTTCGCTGTGGTTTGCTGTAGGGCACTTCGGCAGAGTAGATTCCGGCCGACATGACGCAGAAACGAAGGTCGAACTAATTTAAGGAGCGAGATGTCCCGGATCCTGGACCACGTGCTTCTCACCATGGAAGACCACTGAGGTGGAAATTCTAACATATATTAAATCCAAAACCTGAACAGCCCCCGTTGCCTTGTTTCCAGTAGGTGGGACAGTTTCAGCTGAGGATACGGTTCCCCTCTGTGGGAGAAACGATATTTGTCTCAACACGTTACACTTTGATTCGGTTTCGCGACAACCAGACGATCGGAGACTATGAGGTACAAATCTGGGTTAGTTCGTATTTGACGCCAAATTAAAATGGACACGGAACCAATTATGAAACGTCACATGGGTTTTGTCATACGCGGGCGAACCGCTTGTAACGTGTGATAATCTGGATTTCACGACATGCGGTTATTTATGTGGTCGACGTGTTTATAGTTTCAGGAGAGTCCGTGTCCTGCAGCCCGGTGCGGCCTGCAGGGCCGGAGAAGGTCTCGCGTCTTCTGCTGAAGATCTCCCACAGCCTGCCTCCGTCTGACCGCACGCACCGGCCCTCACTGCCCGAAGGGGACTAGAGTCACTGTGTTATCGTCACAAATGTCGTGTATACACACACACACACACACACACACACACACACACACACACACACATATATATATATATATATACACACACATAACACACATATATACACATACACACACACATATATATACACATACACACAAACATATACACACATATATATATATGTATATTCAATATATACACACATACACACGTATTTATATATATGTGTGTATATATTTAATATATACACACATATGTGTATATGTGTGTATATACTATATATATTTAATATATACACACACATGTGTGTGTGTATAATATATACACACACACACACACATATATACACATATTTACATACACATATATACATATATATATACACATATTTACACACATATACACACATATATATTTACACACATATACACACATATAAGCAAGCGTTCTGGAGAAATGCTTTGTAAGGTGCCACGAGGCTTGCTTGTCATTCGTTGCTGACCGTGTTGCTGGATCAGCCAATAGGCTGGCAGAATGCAGATATCCACATGTCCTGTATGAGCGGGCATTACTGGATCTTTTGTTGTCTTCTGGCTCCAGCCTGCGTACTATGTGCGTAGCGTGTTTGAGTGAGTACACCGCCTCTGGCAGACAGCAGGTCCTGCATGGCGACATATAGTGATCATTTAGCAGAGTTGTGAATAATCTTGGCCTTTTTACCCCGCGCCGTCACCAGTCATTAGTCGCGATCCACAAAGCCGCCACAGGAGCCTATTGATCAGTCATTGACTGATTGTTTTAGACAAATAGCTTTTATCCGAGAGTGCGAGGTCGAGTAGCTCGCTCTGTTAATTGAAGATAACAAATTAGCAACAATAGCGGCGTAATAGAATGAGAGTTTTGTGATTATGGCTGCAGAAAGAAAGGGAAATGAACAAGAAGGGGGCTCGCTAATTGGGAGCTTCGGCTCCCGGCATCTCCCCCCGCTTTGTGCGCGGGTGTGGGGAAGCTGTGGCCGGCAGGCAGGCGACAGGCGCCGGTCGCCGGACAAAGGACTGTCTGCTGCCAAAGTGGCTGGGCGTCCAAAGCCTCTCCTCCCAAATTCCCCTCTTAACCCTTTCACCGTGACGCACAGCGCGCCGGTTCCGCAGCGCGGAGCCGAGCGGCTGCTGCACGGCCCGGGCCCACATCGCGCGCACACGGCCACGGCAAATCCCACTGGCCCCCCACAGCCGCGCGCGGACGCGCCTGCGTGTAGGCTGCGAGTCGTTCCGTACCGCGCAGCAGCCCCGCTGGCCCGGCGGCGCAGTCCTGCCCAAAATAATCAGCCTCCTTCCCTCGTCTCTCCTCTCAGCACGCGCGGCGTTAAAGGCATGCGCGGCCCTGAACAGTGGGACAAACGCGGCGGATTTATTTCTATGCCCTAAAATGTGGCGAACCTGCTGCTGGAAAGAAACGGTTAACAGCAAGTATGGTTTGGGCTAATTCGGGCCGCCGCTGCAGAGGATGTGTGTCACAACAGCAAGAGAAAGCCCTTCCGAGTCCTGCCCCCCCCCCCTATAAATACCCGCGTCTAAAAATACACCCCGGCCTTCACACAATACTGCAGGAAATAGGTACTAATACCAGGGAACCAGTGCATGTAGAGAGCGTGTCCCGTTTCACAGGTGCGGAGCACATCTACGCGGGCCTGACAACGGCCTGGTAACGTCTACAGAACCACCACCACCAACAGACCACGACGACAACAACAACAACAACAACAACAACAACAACAACAATAATAATAATAAAACAAAGCAGCGAGTGGGTTATTGTGCACAGTTTCAAGTTATTATTGTTCCGGGGTGACTTGGGGAAAACACTTATATAAATAAACCAATAAATCCGTTAAATGAACGCACCTGCCGGTGTTGGCAATCATTTTCACGACATTTGAATATATATTTGGAAACACGAATAAACTTGACCGGAAGTCGGAATATCATTTTGTAATTTAATGTAGCACAGGTGGAGCGGGGTTTTGAAGAACCAGATTATTTTTTTCCCCCTCTTCCTCCATTAGGGGGGAAACTCGGCCGACAGAGGGCGCCGTTGTCTCACAAGCAGGCAACGGCCCGCTCAGAGAACGTCGTTGTTTGTGTGGCTGTGCGCGAGGCGGGGTCCTTCAGGACTATAGATGGACCGGATTTATAGAAAAGAGAAAAGGGATCTAGGCTGTATTTTTGTTGTTGTTGTTTTGTTTTGTTTTGTTGTTGTTTTTTTTTATCTCAGGTAAACGAAACAATCATCCATGTTATAGGCTAATGATAATAATAATAATAATAATTAATGATAATGATACTAATAATAATAATCATAATTAATAATAATAAATGCAACTTTTCATCACAACGATCTTTTTTTTTTATTGAAATTGTGAGACAAAAAAATACCCGGACAACCAGCATAAACAAGATACTTTCATCTTTAAATATATTTATGAATAGATATGCGTCCATCGGAGGAGGAGGAGGAGGAGGAGGAGGAGCCGCTGTGTTGGAGTGAAATGACCTGAGGTTTTCCCATGTTTGCGACACCGACCTGCCAACAGGTAGCTAAGCTACGCGGGGTCCGCGTGGACTCTTCTTCCGGTGCCGGCGGTATCTGCGGCGACTTCAACGTGGCACGCACGTTCCCTTCACGTGTCGGACGCAGGAAAATCAGCGATGACGATTTCTTTTCTTTTCTTTTCTTTTTTTTTTCTTCTTTTTTTTTCTTTTGTTTTTTTTCCAAACCAACAAGCCCTAGATAGCTCTAATTTACAGTATACGTTAATGGAAATGGAAAAAAAAGGAACGAGTTAAAATCGAAATATATACACTCTAATATACAGTCTTGAATAAATTAATACCAATTGCATATTCTTGGATCCCAGCTTATTTACATAATTTTATTTTAATTACATAAATAGTTCAGAAACAGTTGTCTGGCAGGATTGATAAGCGTTCTTCTCGGTTACCTAAGACGGAATGTTTACGTCCCATCCCTCCTGTAGTAGTAGTAGGCTATAGGCTATGTAGACGTGTGTGTGTGTGTGCGTGTGCGTGTGTGTGTGTGTGTGTGTGTGACGCAGCTTTACACCTCCCAGCCACCGCAGTGCTCTGCTAAAACAAACAAATACGACAACTCGGAGAGGCCCTTGGTCTGAATCGCGGCGCGTGTTTCAGGACAAAACCATGACGTGAGAGATCGGCCCGCTCCACATGTCCACCTCTCCAGCGGGCCTCTGCACTATAACGTAGGGATCAGTCACAAACACACGTTTGGTTTGTACAACTCAGTGCACCAGCGGACCGGGTCGTGTCGCCTTGACAGACGCGCCGGCGCCGCGGCTCCGCGCCCCGGCCGCGTCCGGGCGCGGGAAGGTCGCAGTGGCGGGATTGTGCTGTATAAAACAAATGCATGATGTCCATTAATATTCAAGCGAAGTCTTCATCGGATGGAGCTACTCCAAAAAAAAAAAAGGATATCACTTTGGGGAATCTCGGGAGGGAGACGTCTCTCGCTGGCTTTCCCAAGCCGCTCACCAGTCTTTGGATGTTCTGCAGCTCATTGATGGAGTCTTTCATGGAGGCTTTGGGGGACGCGGCTCGGCCGCTCCCGCCGGTCTTGTGACTGTGGTGCTCCGGCGCGGGACTCGTCTCCCTGCTGCCGCATTTGGAGGATTCGGATCCGGCGTTGAGACTGCCCGGCAGGCTGCTGGGGAGCAGGCTGGAGCTCTGGGGGAGGGAGACGGGCAGCTGGTACGGGTTGAAGCGGAGCCGGGGACGGGAGCTGCTCAGAAGGGGTTCCTGGACAGGGAGCCGGCGCTGCTGGTGGCGGGCAGGGCGGAGGCGGACGCCGCCGCCGCCGCCGCCGCCATGTAGGTGTAGGGGTACGGGAAGAGCCCCCGAAAGTCGGCATCGGGATGCCCTAAAACCGGAACAGAAGAAGCTTTTAGCCAGCGGCACACACAGCTCAGCATCACCACGTGTTTCTCCATCAGGCACGCTACAATGAGCGGGCGCGCACAGGTGTGTCTGGCCGGAGGACCCTCACACACCTGCGGCCAGACGCAGCTCCTACCTACCTACCTACCTACAGGGTAGGTCTCGTTCAAAACGTCAAATATTCAATCAATTCCACATTTTAAGGACTCAAGTGTATTCCGATTTTTTTAAAATGATTTAATACACAACTCGTTTCATATAGAACTCATCTTCCTGTTTCAATGGGGGTCGTTCCTATGACAACCATCTCGTACATCTGCAAGATTTCATGGTTTCATTTAAAAAGCCGAGAGCTGTTCAATAGTGTTATTTCTAAAATAAAAAAGTCTCAATTTCACGAGAGCTAAACAACATCTTGCAGGGGATAGCTGCTGTTGTGAAGACCTGGTTTACGGTTCTGGTCTTCCACGTCTTCAGATGTCCTGCAGGTCTGAGCCTCGTGAGGCCTTTTGCTCGAGCTGAGCAAATCAGAGCCATGCTTTTCTTTTGCAACGGTAGCACAGCCTGAACCATCCAGCTATGCTACAGGTGCTCTCTCTCTCTCTCTCTCTCTCTCTCATTCTCTCACTCGCTCTCTCTCTCTCTCTCTCTCTCTCTCTCTCTCTCTCTCTCTCTCTCTCTCTCTCTCTCTCTCTCTCTCTCTCTCTCTCTCTCTCTCATTCTCTCACTCGCTCTCTCTCTCTCTCACTCTCTCTCGTGCTCTCTCACTCTCTCTCTTTCACTCTCTCTCTCTCTTTCTCCCTCTCTCTATATACACTATTTATATATAAATAAATAAATAAATAAATAAATAAATATATATAGTATATATATTGTACATATGTAGTTTTTGAGTGAATAGAGTGGAATATATCTTGTATATATTGTATATATGTAGTTTTTGAGTGAATAGGGTGGAATATATATTGTGTATATATATATATATATATATATATATATATATTGTATATATGTAGTTTTTGAGTGACTAGGGTGGAATATATATTGTGTATATATATATAGTATATATGTAGTTTTTGAGTGAATAGGGTGGACTATATATTGTATATATTGTATGTATCTAGTTTTTGAGTGAATAGGGTGGAATATATATTGTATATATATATTGTATATATGTAGTTTTGAGTGAATAGGGGTGGAATATATATTGTATATATATTGTATATATGTAGTTTTGAGTGAATAGGGTGGAATATATATTTTATATAATGTATATATGTAGTTTTTGAGTGAATAGGGTGGAATATATATTGTATATAATGTATATATGTAGTTTTTGAGTTAATAGGGTGGAATATATATTGTATATATATATATTCTATATATGTAGTTTTTGAGTGAATAGGGTGGAATACATATTGTATATATTATATATATGTAGTTTTTGAGTGAATTGTTACTTACCTGAGAGGCCAGCATGTGCTGAGACAGATGGAAGGGGAAGGGGTTCGGGGTGCCCCCTGTGCCCTGAGCAGAGAGGCTGCCATTTTCCAAACCACTTGCTCCGGATACAGAGGCCAATAGATGTCCCATGCCCATGGCAGAAAAACGCTCCCGGGGCCATGGCGAACTGCCCGGGGTGAAACAACAGTGGTGATCCGGCGTTGAGGGGGTTAAAGAACTGCTGGCCGTGCAGCCCAGACAGAGCCAAGCTTTGTAAGTGGCCCGGGCTGAAGTGAGAGGGGCTCTCCGTTTGGACCATAAGAGGGGAGAAGCCATCTTTGCTGGGACCTATGCCTGGGGTCTCTGAGTCCTTTTTGGACGGATCTGTGGTGTCCTTCCTATGTCTGCTCTCCACTTTGTCTTTCTCAAGGTTCCTTATACTGAATATGGAGTCGTCCTTCTTCTCCACACTAGGCTTGTCCCTCACCCGCTCTTCGCATCTGGAGCTGTAAGGGGACAGGCGTTCAGGGCGGGGCTGTTGGACCCTGTGCAGCGGTCGTCAGGGTGGTCAAGTTCCTGCTCACTGTCAGTGCACGTCTTCTCTTCTGTCAGACACAACGGAGCAACACAACAGCCGTAAGCATACAACAGAATTTTTAAAAAAAAATAGTAGTTATGTTCAGATCACAAGTGCACGATAAAATCTCTCCAGCCTTAACCAGGTCTTCCACACAATATTCACCAACATACATAGACTGACAACTAAGGCCGTGTTGTAGTCTTCACCATGCATGGTGCACCCTGACACCTTTAAATCAGGTGGCCTGTATCTGCTGCCTCCAGGAGCAGAAGATACAGCTGAGAGCCAGCTTGGCTTCCCGGCGCGCGCGCACGCGCGCACGCACGCACACAGAGCGCTTGCAGGCAGCACCACGTCATGACTAGAACCACAACAGCTGCGACTCGTCATGTGATAAATAGAGCAAAGAGCAGGAACGACTTTTAAGAAGTATGATGAATAACATATAAAGCGGGCAGCAGCAGCGTCACCTCCCGGTACACACCGGTGGAGGCTGTCTGCCGGACACGGCTAATACGTGTTGCACACTAACGAAAGACCTCCAACTTCCACAAGCCACCCTGCACCAAATAAATACATAAATAAATAAAAGCGCACTTCACCATGCGTCTCACTGCCAGATACTGTCAGGTGTTGTGTGACGAGAGAGAAAAGAAGACTCGTAAGTGGTGAAACTGATTCTAACAGCGAGCGTGTGGGTGTCATGAGCGGTGCTGCACCTTCACTGGGTCGGACGGTGTGATGGAGGTCATGACGTGCTGAAATCAGCCATTACCAACCCCGTCAGAGCCAACGCAGGCTACATCACTTACTACACACACACACACACACACACACACACACACACACACACACACACACACACACACACACACACACACACACACACACACCTCCTACACACGAGCTTCACACTGTACAGGCCGCGCAGATGCGCGAGTCTGACCTCGGTTGTTGGGGTGGAACCTCAGCGGGCTGGACGCGGGTCCCCCGGGAGAGTGCAGCGCGTCTCTTCCGGTCGGCGGCTCGGTGGAGGAGGCGTCCGAGTCTGCGCCCTCCCGGTCCGCCTTGCACTGCTCCTCGTACATCCGCAGGGACGGGAGAGTGAGCTGCTTCCTGCAACGGAACCAAACGTTTTGAAAACAACAACAACAACATGCGCGCCTGCGCGCCCCCCGGTGCGAGCTCACAGACGGAGCAAAGCAAAGGGAGACTTTAACCACCGACCACCTATTACCACACCACACGCGAGACAGGGCACATTCTCGTACGATTATTTATTTGTTTATTTGTTGTCAAAGCGCCATAGTGAGCAGTTGTGTTACCTTTTCTCCCTCCTTCCATTGCCCGTGTCCCGGAATCCTTTGGCGAAGGGATTGTTGTCAATCTTGAGCTGCGTTATCTGCGAGGAGAGAAGCGCGAGGCCCTTAAGTCAGTACACTTGTTTTGGCGCAGCGGAGGAATATAACAGGCCCGAACATGGGGGGGGGGGGGGGGGGATACCTAATCTTATTTCCATAGCTGACAATGCAGCTGTCAGGTCCGTCCTCCCCGGGGCAGCGCCGAGTCTGACAGCCTCTCAACCTGGACTATATCGGAATCAAGTAATTTGGGGAATTTGATTTGTTGTGCTATCCCCTTGCAGGCGCCACTATGAGGTTTTTTTGCGAAACACACTGAAAAGCTGCAGAGAACAGGAGCTGCACGTGGCCTGGAATTTGCATTAGTAATGGAGGAATAATGATGGGGCGTTATTCTCACAAGCCCCCGGAGAGTAATTCTGCCACTAGATATTTCTCCTAGGGGTTACACAAGCCTTTCTTTTTTCTTTTTTTTTTTGCACAGAAAAAGAAGGAGGAGGGAGGGAAGGGGGGGCTACTTGAAAAGACGACTGTCATATCAAAAATTAATAACGTGGTTTGGATCATTGCTTGCTCATGCAAGTGTTTTATTGTGAAAGAAGCCCTTCTTGTTTATCCCATTACAAGGCGTTTACTTCCACGGCATTAGAGCCGCTCCTTCCTGCAGCTCCTTGCACACGCAGAGGCTGCGTGCATGGGGCCGCGGAGGCCCCAGGTTCCCCCTCTTCACCTTGCCTGCAACTCTTGAGGAATTTGCTAATGGACCAATGAGCGACGCCGCCGCTCCAGCGCCGAGCGCGACGGGACGGCCGTGATCCCGCAGCCTCGGACGGCGTGCGGCGCGCACACCAGCTGCCCTCTAATTGAATATGGCTCTCTGTCATAAACTTTACGACTACAGCGGGACCACCAGTCTCCCTGTCACATAACCCCATCAGCTCGATCACGCAGCGCGGAGCAGCGATGCCGTCAATGTGAAACGTCGCTGGACTGGAAAAGTCCGTTTGAGATGCGGAGGGATTACATCTGCAGCGACCGTGGCACGACGGTGAAGTGCCACACGTATACTAGCCTGGCAAAACCACGACCAAAACCGCGCAGGGAACCCCCCCTTCTCTCTCTCTCTCTCTCTCTCTCTCTCTCTCTCTCTCTCGCTATTTCTAATGTCTCCACTGCAATGAAGGGTAATCACACACAAACCTCGCATTAATCCTAATGAACCGCCGACTAGAGAAGAGGAAGAAAAAAAAACACACACAAAGTAGTGTAATGACCCACAGAGCCCCGGCCATCAACTGCTGAGGGCGAAGCTGGCCCTTTATCCAGACCAGAAACCACGCACACACGGGGTTACTAGGAGGAGCTGACGGTGCCCTGGGCGCGCGTGCATACCTTGTCGTTCTGATAAGCGGTCACGGCCACGAAGTCCGTCTCCGGGAAGACGTACGTCCTGAACGTGCTGTACGGCAGCTTGAGGATGTCGTTGGCTCTCACGATGTGGAACCTGGGCTGGTACTTGTGCATGGAGTTTAGGATCGTCTGCAGAGGCAGAGGCAGACCAAGTGTGGTTAGAGGTGAAATAATAAACAGAGACACATTGTGATGACATCCCTTTTTTTGGGGGGTGGGGGGGGTGTTTTTTAATTTTTTACTTTAAAGCAGATAGTGTATCTTAAACTATACAAGAAACGGGTGCATATAATATAATTCATCGCCTATTTAGACTACTGATGCAACCTTTCCCTCTAATTGTCGGGTTTAGTAAATAAACCCTACTTGCTGTCATGAAGACTAATGTAAACCCCGAGCTGCTTGCATGCGCTTTAAAACACTGTGTTATCAGAAGGTATATTAAAAATAAACGGTAGGCCTAAATATTGAAATAAACACGGTCGTCACGGTCAAGTCCAATCATGGATTTTAAAAGTTTGCATTTGGCAGAGATGAGAAGTAGTATAAACCCCTCCCCGCTAAGCGAGCGTGGCGTGGAGACTTCCACAAAAATTACTGTCAAACATTTGAAATGATTATCGTGCGCCATCTGAATGTTATTGTTGTTCGCAGTCGCTTTGTTTACGTTTGGATCTGGACGCGCTGATCCCGACCCCTTACTCTGAACCACTCACCACCTCCCCGCGCGGCCCGCCGCGCGCTCTGCCCGCCCGCCTGCCTGCCGCCGCGAGCCCTACCTGCCGGCCGCCGCGCTCTCTACCTGCCGGCCGCCGCGCTCTCTACCTGCGCGGCGTGTCGTTGTTACTCGCCCTCCCATCCAAGATGGGGCTCGGTGAAGACATCAAGACATCAACCGACTCGCCCATCAAAGCCGCGATTCCGCCTGATTTCTCTTTGACCCCATTTGACGTTACTTCACCTAATCCCCAACCCAAGCCCCGGTAACACCGCCCGCAGATACGTCCGTTGCGCTCCTCACACAAAACAGCCTAAAACCTAGAATTAAGGCCAGGGGTGTGACGGACGATGTCACAGAGGCCTCCCTCGTATTCGGACGCAGGGCTAAGAGCGCTTCCGGGATACACCACCGGAGCTAACCATGTCGCCCAGATGTCACACCTTATGGCAGCAGCGGTCGGGAATTAAGACGTGGACGAAGTGTCATCGGGGTTTGGCCGCCTGCATATAGTTACGCACCGAGGCATGCGAGGGTGAAAATGAGGATAATTCAAACACCCCCCCCCGCCCCCGGTATAACTTGAATTACAGAGTATGAAACACTGCCTTTTGCTCCATAAAACGTGCGTAGGCCTCGACCCCCGCGCGCTCTTCCCCCCCACCACCACCACGCGTCAGCGGGGAACAACACATTCGTATGGAAAAGTGGAGGTGTACTTACGAATCCGTGCTTGTCGGAAATATTGTTCGTTAGCTTGAGTTTATGAAAAGCAACCGGCTTTGCCATCCACTGCTCGCCCGTGGCCGGGCTGTCCGGGTGGATGTACATCCTCTTGGGCATCTCCGGGTCGGCCTTCCCGGCTACCATCCAGCGCGAGTTGTGGAACTTGTAGCGGCAGTCGTCGGCGGCCACGATATCCATTAAGAGAATGTACTTGGCCTTCTTATCGAGGCCGTTTATTCGCACTTTGAACGGGGGGAACATTCTCCTGGAAGACACGTAAACATGCACGGGCATAAACACGCTGTGATTCATGACACGCAAGACCGAGGGGGTCTGCCCTAAAAAAAAAAACTAAAAAAAAAAACCCCATTATAGGCACACGATACACATGTCAGAGAGCACAACACGACCCGTCAAAAACCAGCAGTGAAATCAGACATTCATTTTGAAAAGAGGCTTTGCGCCCCCCCCCAAAAAAATGACTACATAAACACTGTATAAACACACACACACACGCACACGCGCACACACACACCGCGCGCGCGGTGTGCGCGTGTGCGAGTGTGTGTGTGTATGACCATATCTCCTCATGGTCCAGCTCTTTGAAGTGACAGCCCATTTACAGAATCCAGAGGCTCGGTGGCCACAATAGCAAACATTTCTATCCAGCGATTAGATTCCCAATCATTTATAAACGTCACGGACGTCTGAATTACACACAAGAATTCGTCTGCGTGGTCACAGACGACGTGTATTTTTCGAATAGCTCGGGGCTTCTATACCGAGTCGGTGATGATGATGATGATGATGATGATGATGATGGATGAAGCCAGTTTTGCCTCTCTAGATTTTACGTTTGAAAAGTTACTGATGCCCAAAGCTCACGTTACCTACATAGAGCAGTCTCACCGATACCAACAAACGTGTCACTCCTCCAAAATATTATATATAGGAACTCGGATTATTATTATTATTATATTTTAATTAAATATGCCCGAAAAATTACTATTTGATGATTCACAGATAAAAAAAATCACCGAGTCGGTCTGTGTGACTTTAGGCCTCACGCAGACCGACTGACGGCGCGGACGGGCGCTGAGCGTTTGGAGCATTCGCGCAAAAGGGTTCAGACCGGCGACGCGCCTCCTTCGCCGGACACGGGCCTGCCCCCGCCGCCGCCGCACGGGAGAAGGTGCAGCAGAACTACTGCGAGCGATTCTTACCTTCCGGATTTGGTAATAACCATCTCCGTCCCTAATTTATGAAACTGGTCCCAAAGATCCTTAGCTTCCAACGTGACTTTGGGGTCGTCATCCACTTCTTCCTCCGGCTCCAAACTCTTCAAGCTGCGAAGATGTGCCGCCTGATGGTGATGGCTCAGGACAGGGTGCAGCCCAGCCTCCGCCGCCCCGGCTAGAGTGTGGTCCGGTATGGGCTTGGTGAGCGCCCCGGGAGGCAGCGTGAGCGCCGGGAAGAAGGAGGGCTGTGCAGCGGCCAGGAAGGCTGACATGGGGAAGTCGGTCGGCCGATGAGCGTGGAAAGGGTGATAAGCCATGGCAGTCCCTGTGAAAACTGGATCTCTCATCGGTGCATCCAAAAAATCGAGGTAAAATAATTATGTTCCGTGGTATCTCCCCCGACCTAAAGCAGTGTAGGTCCGTTTCCCGGAAAAAAAAAACAAAAAAAAAACAAAAAAAACAAAAATGCTGAGAGAAGTGGGCTACAGAAGGGATTTGGAATAACAGTGTCTGGTTTAAAAGGCGTTATCGGCGGACGCGATTACAACGAGAAGAAGAAGAAGAAGAAAAACAGCAATTGGTGCAGTCTTCCTTAGGTACCTCCACGAAGTAGCCTATGTGAGTCGCAGCGGGCGAAGCGCGCGGAGCGCCGCGTGGAGGACGGAGACGGGCTGCGTGCCTGCGCCCTGCCGCTCCGAGGGAAATCTGCTGTGTCTCGCGGAAGGCGGGCTGCGATCATTCCACACGGCCGAGCTGCGGAGCTGCGCTGCTGAGATGTTGCCCCGTTCACTGGAGAACTGTGACTATCTCACATGTCTTTCCTGCCTCGATCCCAACACTAATGAACCAAGCCCCTTTGATTGTGGATTTTACGCTTTCTGGACCAATTGCGGGCCTCTATAGGCGTGGTTTTGACAGCTCCGGTCAGACTCTAGGAGGGGGTGGACGAGAAGGTGTCGGAAGCATTAGCAGCAAGAAAACATGTCAACAGAATAAAATATTAACCAATGACAGGAAAGATCGGGAAATCCCACCCCCATTTCCAAGCCAAACACCGGGTCAGCCCCCAATTCTTGGCTGGTGGAGACATCAGCTCGGTCGGCTTGCGTTTTAGCTACTCTGTCAATGGGGTAGGGTCCTTCGATGGAGAGCTTCTAGCCTCTGGAGAAACTAACCTGTCCACCGGCCGACTCAGTGTCGGTCACCTTTCTGCCGTGGGATCGCAGTATTGACGTGAATCACTGAACCGCTTGCCTTTTTAATATCTGGCGCAAGTCAAAACAGTAACTCCGAGACTAGGCTGCGCTGCACATTTCGGAGAGGTTTTGCCTAGTGTTTATTCTCCCTCTCGCTCGCTTGTTTTTTTTTTTCTTCTTCTTCTCCTGTCTTTACGTTTAACCGCATAACAGACACGTGATTATAAAACGTTATTAACCAGCGCAGACGGGACAGAGCCTCATACTTGACTAACACATGTCGCCACCGTTTTGCGAGCGTCCAAAACCGTGCGGTTCAAACGCCACGATGTGGGTTAAAGCGGTCATCCCTGGCTTCTGTTGCCCCGCTGCTGTCTCGCGAGCGACTCGCCGGGGAAGGGCACTTCCTAAATAAAGCGGAACACGGGCACTTTTAGAGGGGCTAGAGCCCCGGCCGGGTCACTCGCAAAGCGCAGAGCCAGATGCGGCGTCGAGGCAAGAGGAAACGAGAGCAGATGAATGAGTTTCGAGAGCGAGAGCGGTGAGTGATCGATCCGATGCACACTCAGAACCAGAACACTTCCTTGTAGCCCGGGTCTGCTGCTTGTCTGCCGGTGGGCGTCATGAGAGGCTTTTGCTGCTTTCACTGCAACACACACACACACACACACACACACACACACACACACACACACACACACACACACACACCAGCCTCATTTTTCCCGGAGACCCCGTGATATGTTTTATTCATTTTATTTTATTGTTTGGGATCGTGTATAATACTATGTGTCCGCATGCATCGTAGGCCGCTGCTAATTACGTATACACGCTGTCCGCTGTCCGGAGCGGTGCGGTTTCTGTGTTGCTCTTGCAGCGTGCAGCAGCCTTATCCAGCTCGCGCCGGCGAGGCGGCGATGTGATTTATTGCCCCCCGCGCGAAGGACTTACCCTCGCAGGGTGCGGGGCAGGGCATCGCGCCGTCGCCCTCCGACAGATAGTCGGTAATTGTCAAACCGCGTACAGTAGTCTACACGAGACTGCTCGAACCGTTACACGCGACCCCAGGGGCAGGCCGGTATCTGGTTTCCGATCTGCTGCTGCGTGTCCCTTTAAGAGAGCCGTTCTGGGAGAGCCTTGATTAACTTGGATTGAGTTTGTCAAAAGAGCCGCTTGGCGCCAGGCGGCTGAAGCGCCGCAATAACAACAGCCCTGTGTCACTTCAGATTTACCCTCCAATCCTCCGCTGGTGACCTCCGCTCGCGTCGCCATGCCGGCTTTCACACCACAGCCGCCGCTCTCCGGCGAGGCTCAGCAGCCAGACAGTTTCCCTCCTCTCGACTCCTCTTCCTCTCCTTTCCGTCACATGCGGATCTGGGCGGACGGGGACCGTCTTCCTGCCATCCAGCCCCGGGATCAGTCGTCGGATGGTGACCGCGGGCGCGATGCCCAACTCGCTGATTTCTAAACCGAATTCAAACAAAAACAAAAAACAAAACTTCTATCTAATCCCTCCCGAATGAGACTGTAAAACACGACTGTAGCCGACATTTCCTCTTAACCCGTGAAACCCCCCCCCCTTCTCTCTCTTCTCTCTCCTCTGTCTGTGTGACTTTCCCAGGGCATTCAGCAAAAAAATACAGGATATATATCTCTCTATATATATTCTTCTTATAGATATTTACATGCATATATACATATATGTATATTATATGTAACAATATATATATTCTTACATATATATGTGTGTAAGAATTTTTATATATATATATATATATATACATACATACATACATACACACACACACACATATATATATATATACATATATACATATATAACTACAAACACTCCTTCCTCGAGTGGTTTCTTTGACAGCTGATGATTGCTTATAGCGTGTAACAGGCTTGTACTGTCTTATAGAGAATTTACTTCACTATACACACACACACACACACACACACACACACACACACACACACACACATATATATAATCATTTAATACGCGAAAGGAGGCTATTTTTATTTGGGAGTGATAAAAAACCCCAACAACCATTAATTAAGTAGATAATATACCGTCTTATTTGCCGAGAGTTAATTGATTTTGTTTTGTTTAGTAGGACGTACAGGCAAAAATATCAAAAATGATATGTATGTATAAATAAATATATTCAATACTTTAGATGTTACTGTAGCTACACACTTGTTGCATTCGATGTTTTAATCCAGCTGTCCAATGCGTCCGTATGACAAATAACCACAATATCACACACACACACACACACACACACACACACACACACACACACACACACACACACACACACACACACACACACACACACACACACACACACACACCCAGGGCTATTACACTAAAACCTATTTTTTTCCTCCCATGCCTTTGAAAAAAAAAACAATATGTATTTTTGATAGTCCACTTGATTGTGCAGATTTTGCGACACTTTGTGTGTGCAGATTTTGCGACACTTTCTGCACTGTTTTTTAAAATGCACGCTGTTTTCTCAGTGGTCGAACGAGCGCTGTCCCCGAGGAGCCCGGCGTCCAGTCAGACGCGGCGCGCAAGCTTGCCGCGCGCGGAGGTAGATGGCCAAACATATGGGGACTAACGGCTTCCTCCCTCCAATACACAACGTGCTAATTGTATCAACAACGCTGTGCAATTAGTCACCATTTATTTGTTCTGTATCATCGGCGTTGCGTGTTTGGACAGCGGGGAAACTGCTACGCACGATTTAAAAGTCATTACGCTGCGCAGGGAAACGTCTCGCGCAGCCTACGGCGAGCGGGACGGTCATTATTATTATTATCATGAGCACGTTTCAGATAGGTTATCACGTTTCAGAAAACGCGCGTATCAATGGCGGCTGCAGGCCCGCCGGTTGTAGGTGTAGGTTTTGCGCTCAGCGGCAGGTTGTGTAGTAAACCTGGTGTCCTTGTGCTGCTGTCTAACGGAAGTATGTCCAACACGGGCAGAATGTGTGGCGCCGCCGGGATAATCTGCCGGCCCGTGTTAGTGATACGCTTTAAAGACACACAAATGACAAAATAACAGCGCAGTTGACCATATTTGTCCATTACCGAGTATTGTTCTTTTTACTCTCTCGGCATTGTTACTTTCCTCCCTTTCATCTCCTCATCTTCTCTTCCCATCTCTGCATCATCTCTTCAGCTATATTTAGCGGGTAGACTGAAGCCTTGGCGCCAGACCGTTTAAGACCTGTCAAAGTCCCTCATATTTCCCCTTGTCACATGTATACCCAGCGCCTCCTCCAGCTACCACTGCCCCCTCTTCCTCCTTCTCCTTCCCATCGCTGTTCATTCTCATTTTCCTCCTCTCCCTCTCTCCCTCTCTCTCTCTCTCTCTCTCTCTCTCTCTCTCTCTCTCTCTCTCTCTCTCTCTCTCTCTCTCTCTCTCTCTCTCTCTCTCTCTCTCTCTCTCTCTCACACACACACACACACACACACACACACACACACACACACACACACACACACACACACACACACACACACACATGGACGGACGGACGTGTTTACGTTTCTCTGCGTTTCTTTCCCTGTCTCATTAAATCCAAGGGTTTAATCCCTCTATTTGCCCTCTGTGAAGTCAGCGTCATTTGCTCGTCTTCGTGCTCGTGTTGTCTCATTGACCCAAGTCAGCAGGGCTGCCGCTGAGCTGTCCACTTTGCTCGGCCCGACGGCGTCTGATTGATGAAAAATAACAGTTCTCACAGGAAGTAAAGCAAAATGGCAGCCCACCCCCAGCCTGTCTCTCAGTCTGTCTCCCAGTCTGTCTGTCAGTTTGTCTCAGTCTGTCTCTCAGTGTTTCTGTCAGTTTGTCTCTCAGTCTGTCTGTCAGTCTGTCTCCCAGTCTGTCTCCCAGTCCGTCTGTCTGTCTCTGCCTGTCTCCCAGTCTGTTTCTCAGTCTGTCTCCCAGTCTGTCTCCCAGTCTGTCTGTCAGTCTGTCTCCCAGTCTGTCTCTCTTTCTGTCGGTCAGTCTGTCCCCAACCTGTTTCTCAGTCTGTCCCCCAGTCTGTCTCTCAGTCTGTCTCCCAGTTTCTCCCCCAGTATATCTCTCAGTCTGTCTCCCAGTCTGTCTCCCAGTTTATCCCCCAGTATGTCTCTCAGTCTTTCTCTCAGCCCGCACAGACGCGCGCGTGCGCGCGGAGCGGCGGAGCCGTATTAGCGTCCATCACGTGGTCATCTTGAGTGAGAGCTAGGAGAGGCGGCGCATTTTAGCGACAGCGGCGCCGTCTTATGCGTCCCAGAATGCCTTGCAAATCCAACAGCTGATAAACATGACGAGAGACTGTATATGAATTCAGGACATATAGCCTGATTGAAACTAAATTGTTGTCACGTCACCTTTTAGGAGATAATGGGGGCTGTGAGATGTTGGGGTGCGCCGAGTCTTCTTTCGTTATCAGTGTTAATTTGTAGAAAGTTGACAATATAAAACCACCATAACTGGAGGCTAACACGTGCAGGTACGACCCCTGGAAGCAGCGTCTAAATTGCAGGTGGACCAACAGGTGGGGGCGCTAAAATGACCCTTGGGGATTTAAGTAAACCTTTAATCGCCTTTAATCATTGTTCGACGGCGTGGCAGTAAAATATGTTGACCCCCTCGCGCAGCGGTATTAATATTTTATGATTAGGATATGAGATGAGACAGGCAAACGAATGTGCACGTGGACACGCGTGCGTCTTTGTTTATACCGTATTTACTTGCTTACACGCGCCTTTATTTTCGTGCGCTAAATTCCCTGATCATATTTCCGCTTCGTAAGATTTCATCTTAGCGGTACAAATTTGGATCGCTCGCTTACATTTCCCCAACTTACTCAAAGACTAATGACCCCCCCCCCTTTTCCCTCCGTGACAGTTTGGCAAAGTTAAGATGAACGGAGGGGAAAAGAACCATGCAAAGTGACGACATTCCCCCCGCTCCCTGGCTGCCGCGCCGCCATACCTTCTATTGTGGCTTTTTACCTGCGGACACCGGGGCCTCCTGCAGGCCTGCAGCCGCCCTGCAGAGCTGCAGCCTGCAGCCGCCCCGCAACTCTGCAGGCCTGCAGCCGCCCCGCAACTCTGCAGGCCTGCAGCCGCCCTGCAGAGCTGCAGGTGCGTTCTGCTCGTCGGCATCCCTCACCTACTCATATATATATATATATATATGTGTGTGTGTGTGTATATGTTTATATGTATATATATGTATATGTATGTATGTATGTATGTATGTATGTATGTATGTATGGTTTTTGCATGAAAGCTAAATAAAATGCAACTTAAACGAATTCCCTCCCCGAGTACTTCTGTGAAAACGAGATTCAGAACGAGATGCAAAACAAAAATATGGCATGTCGGCTATTTAGTTGCAAAATAGGCCAATTAAGTTTTATTTTATCAACCAAATGTAGAAGACGCAGGTTGCATAAAAGGGACAGGGCATATCTGGAGGGCGCGCTAAGTGAAATCCAGCAGCCCAGGCAGGTTTGGGTTTTGTCCTCGTGCAGCACAGAATCGAAGATCTCGATCAAGCACTTTAAATGCCAGGAAGCGCCGTGACGTGTTTATATCAGCCTCGTCTTCTGGGGGATAACGGGGCATCATAACGCCAACAGGAAAGCAACATGTTGCTGCCATTAGGGGAAGTAACGTTCTTCTGTCGGTTGCGCGCACCGTCCGTGTACTGGTAAACCTACAGCACGCGCCCGCCGGCCCGCCGTGCGTCCTGCAGCAGCCTGCATTTATCACAACGCATTCTGCAGGGGGCAACTCACTACGTGCAGAGATGACATGAGCTCGCCGTCATTAGACGTCAGTGCTCGTGCGCGTGTCTATAACGAGCCTGTCTTATCACCGGTGTCAACATCTCACACCTGACACACACCGAAGCGTGTTTTCTTAACGTTTGCCGACAAAACACAGATTCTAAAATAATATCAGATCGCAAAAGGCAAGCGAGCTTTGTCCATGGTGTCTGTAAAAGAGCTTACATGAAGACATTTACTGTCACACCGCCTTCCCAGACATGGACACACACAGCCACTCCCCGAGGGCCGGCCGGGGGTCGGGGTCTGCGGCGGACACGGCAGGGTGGGTGCTTTGGGTCGGGGTCCGCAGCGGACACGACAGGGTGGGTGTTTTGGGTCGGGGTCTGCAGCGGACACGGCAGGGTGGGTGCTTTGGGTCGGGGTCTGCAGCGGACACGGCAGGGTGGGTGCTTTGGGTCGGGGTCTGCAGCGGACACGGCAGGGTGGGTGCTTTGCTGTCGTAGCGCTGGTTTAGTTTACTAACAACACTGCTGCGTGTCACGCGTCCAGCGGCAAGTCACGAGACGCCAGCGGCAGTGTCGCAAAAAAGGTCGCTCGGACATAAAACGCAGTTGTGTATTATAACGTGTATTATAATGTGTGTTATAAGGTGTATTATAATGTGTGTTATAATGTGTGTTATAAGGTGTATTATAATGTGTGTTATAATGTGTAATTATAATGTGTGTTATAATGTGTATTATAATGTGTAATTATATGGTGTATTATAATTTGTATTATAATGTGTAATAATTATAATGTGTGTTATAAGGTGTATTATAATGTGTGTTATAATGTGTAATAATTATAATGTGTATTATAAAGGTGATTGCAGGGCTGCCTGTACTCGTTAGAGAAATCAGCATTGTAGAGCAAAGTTATGTAATGAGACAAGAATAAGCCAGATAACAACAGGTAACAGTTGTTTGCAGGCAATGTTCTATATGATAATAATAATAATAATAACAAAAACAACAACAACAAAAACCACAATAATAATAGTAATAATAATATTAATAATAATAAAAACAACAACAATAGTAATAATAATACTGACATACAATTCAGATTTTTTTGGGCTTAAATATACCATTAAGCTGATGCTGTGGTTAAGGGCGTTATTTGTTTATTTGATTGGTCAGCACTGCTCGTTTCAAAACTACAAGTCTTGAGACAGCGTTCAGTTTCCAACAGCTCAACACCAGCCACGCCAGGGCTGGTGGGAATGTCTGGGACCAAGTGTTGTTTTTACTTCCTGTTTCAAAACATTAGTATCATGGTTCGTCCGAGGTTCCGTCGAATTTGGGTTTTACGTCCTTTCATCTGCAAGATATTTATTGACCAACAGCTTTGGGAACCGGCTCTGATGATTTGACACGTCCTCCTTGTAAACTAAATCACACGGCGAGGCGAATTTGAAACGTCTTCAGAAAAATAATCCAGCTGCTGTTTCACATCCCACAATACCATGCACTCCAATAGCCCACGTCATCCCATGTGACGTCACAGCATGGAGTACCTGCCGCGGACCGGAAGGTCTAAACGGAAAGATGTTATGATGTGGTTTCATTTGTATACGTTTACTTTGGCAGCTAAGAAGTGGCCGACCTGTCCCCAGGGCGATGTTGCACTGCTGCTGTATCCCCCACCTTTCGTGGCCTCTCCACTCCCAGGACAGTCCGTAGCCTAGGATTCAGCTCACACACAGACGGACGTGTTGGCAGTGCCGCCCTGCCCAGGTGCTGCAGCAGGTACTGGAGCAGGTATCGGACCGGGTACTGGAGCAGGTACCAGGTAGTGCCCCAGGTGAGGCAGGAGGGTGCAGGCAGGGTCTTACACAGAGCAGAGCAGATTGGCATGGTGATATGAGCACTGCTCTCCACCCTGCAGCACATGCAGCAGGAGGCCACAGTCCATCTGGCCTCAGCTGGCTTCTCTAAGTCCTGCACAGAGAAGCCACATCAGCTCTGAGACAAAACTAAAGGCAACATAGCTGATAGTTGAGTCTAACTTTCTTTTTTTTATTTTGTCTTGGAAGTAATATATAAAGCACTGTGGAAAAAATATCTTGACATTAATCTATTGTTCTTTTTCACAATTATATTTGCCGCTGTATCTGTGTGTGTTTTTCCTTGAAGCAAATTATGCAATTCATTTGTTGTGTGCTATTGAAGTGTCTGTCTGTCTGTCTGTCTGTCTGTCTGTCTGTCTGTCTCTCTCTCTCTCTCTCTCTCTCTCTCTCTCTCTCTCTCTCTCTCTCTCTCACTCTCACACACACACACACACACACACACACACACACACACACACACACACACACACACACACACACACACACACACATACATAAACAGCATATAACAGCAGGCATGAAATCAATTAAATAAACCGTTTTGATGAAAATAAAACTAGTCTTTCTTTGCTTCTTGTCAGACTCCTGTCCCTACATCTTCCCTACATCTGGAGGCACCACAGAGGCAAACCCTCATCCTCGGCTCATTTTCAGCTTATATAAATAACAGCATAATTCCAGTCAACAAGCGGCCCTTTTCAGCCCATCTCGTTTGATATGTTTAATTCATTCTTCACAAATATACTTGTTTCTGCTCAAACATATTTTAAGTGTAATATGAGTACATTGTCTTAGCCAAACTAAGTTTGCCATATTGTTGTTATGACTTTTAATTTCTTCCAATTATATATCTTATATATATATATATCATATATGATATATGATATAAAATATATCATATATAAGATAAACTATATATATCTTATATGATATATATATATCATATATGATAAGTTGTTAGTTCCACTTTACACTGTGAGTCATAAAGTGCAAACCTAATATGCCATTTTATCAATTTGGGATATGCAGTAATTGGACAAAGATCCTGGTTATTTTTATGACTTGTATGTTATGATTAGCTTATCATGCTGACATTCGGAAGTTAGCGTACGTATATAAAATGAGATAAAAATTTTTGAAGTGTTCTAGCAATCATTAAGCACTTATGTCACTGCTGCATTTAGCTTTGCGAGGAAATTGCAGCGAAACTCAACCTTTAATGGTTTGAAAACTTGTGTGGGGGGGGGGATGACTTCTGAATGTGTGTGGTGTTGTTATGAACTGATAAAAAGTGAAACTATACGCACGTTACAGTTGCAGGTGTCTCGCTGACTGAGCATTGAAAGTGACTAGCGAACACCCGTATCACCTTTCCTCCGATTCTTACACTAATCACTCCAAAATGTATGCCAGGAGAAGTACCGTTAGACCATACTTTACTGTCAGCTGACATGAACCGTCTCAAGACCGCCACAAACCACGATATTTGAAGTGTTCTGTTTAAAAAAAAAAACTAAAAACTAAAAAACAAAATTATACAAAATAGCTTGAAGCTAATAGTTTTATTTCCACAAGTTTTATTATTTCACTTGCATAAATGCTGGGCAAAGGACTCAGTATTATGCAAAACCAAAAAATGCATTTAACAACAAGCACATGTTCTGCATTCAATTCATGCCTTTGTGCACTGCACTGTCCAGTGGCCACACAGCATCAGGCCACCGCTCTTCCGACACACACATCCATATGCTAACAACGACTCAAGCTAGCAGGCCTACATTATTTACACTTATAGCTTTGATTAACATGAGATGTTTACTTGTGAGAAAATACTCGGCACCCCTTTCTTAAGTTTGAAATGTTACTCCTTTTTCCTATATGCCTTTAAGTCTAGCTTAAAAAAGCAAGTTGGCAAATTGTACAAGTTTCATTGGCTGGATGGGCATTAACCTAACAGTGCAAACCACACTCTTCTCATGATCGATAATGACAAATTCAAAAAACACGAGAGATGGAGAGAATAAGAGAAAAAGATCTATACATAAAAGAATCTGGGTCTTCAAATGTAATACACAATACAGCCTTATTGCTGTGGAAGGTCGTCAGAGAGCAACAAATACTCAGGTCAGTTACACTTTCCATCCTGGAAGGGCTGAAAATGACAATATCCAAATGATTTCAGAGCCATATCTAAATACTTTGCAAACAAAATTGCTTCAACAAATACCAGCAGTGACTTTACATTTGCCTTTTTGTTTCATACACAAGTGAAAAGGGATGAATGTTTAAGAAAAGAAAGGTCAATTAACATTTACCACAATGTGATAAAAACCCATTAACATGCGTTCATGAGCACATGGAGGGAAGAGGGAGCTGCGTGTACTTCCCTGCTACACGTCACTGATTAGAACATAAACTTCTTCACAGTATGCACATCTTTCCCGAGGCTGAGCCGAAACTATAGGGCACATCATGACCAGCCCACGCGGACCTAGCTGGACAGAAGATGATCACACCTGGGGTTTCCCTCAGCGTTTCTTAGTCCACTGAATTTTTCAGTAGGAGATCTTATTTTCAACCCGCTTACTTTGTTTGGGAAGCAGCCCAGGTTGTGGCGCCAACATGCTCTGATGGGCAACATAACATCTAAAGGAGCTCCTCTCAGGCCTGTATGGAAAACACTGAACTTTGATCATCACGCAAGTATGACAACAACATCTCAACAACACACACTACAAATAGATACATGTAGGAAGATGTGTTTCCGGTATGTTGTTGGTTGTCTGATTCCCACATTGGCATCTTTCTGTTATGTTGGTGCCTGTCTGGTCTGTCTGGACATGAAGGACAGCGAGTTGGTTGGTGGTTAATCCTGGTGAAGGGTGGCCGTAGGGGTGTGGAGGGGCAGGTGAGTGGGTGGCGGGAATGGGGCAGTCTAGGGGAAGGTGGAGGGGAACAGGCTGAGGGGCTGGTTCTCATTGGTGGGTAAGGGAGAGCGGTAGCCCTCAAAGTTGCGTGGGATACTACCACTGGTGGAGCCAGAGCTGTTACTGAGGGTCTCGATACTGCCCTCCCTCTGCAGCTCTGAGAGAGAGAGAGAGAGAGAGAGAGAGAGAGAGAGAGAGAGAGAGAGAGAGAGAGAAACAATCATTAACATCACAAACACGAGTCACAATAGCACTTGCCAGTGCTAAACACGTGGAAAAATTCCACCACCAGGAGACCAAGTGGCATTCTCCATCAGATAACATCCTTCAGACTTGAGAACAACAGAGGTGCCTGCCCCGCTATAATGTGGAAGACATATTACATTTCTTCCACATGCTACAGGAAAATGGTTGGCCTTCTCGGATGCAGTGCTCTCCAGACGGAACCTATTACCCTTATTACATAGTGTAGAACTTACCGGTCCATACATGCACGGAATGGCATGTACATAAGAGGCAACAGGGTATTAAGACTGTGATGCATAGGGTGTATTCTGACATCTATCAGGCCCGTAGCTGTCTCATATACCGGTTGTATTTTATCTTCTGGTTCTGGCCGTCTTGATGACAGTGGTGCACGCCCTGCACTCGCTTTAGAAAAACTGTGCAACATGAATCCACAATTGCCATCAACAAAACGACAGCATGATCTGCTGAAGTATCATACGAGTGGCTTAGTTAGAACACCACTTCACATGCACATGGACTCACCGGCATGCAAACATGTTTAAAGCTCCCACAAGATGAAATAAAAGTATTTTTACAATGTATTTTCCTTCTTGTCATTTCTTAATCTGCACTTTATTTACATCTATCTTGCACTATATATTGTTGAAATTCACCATTTTTTTAAATTTTTGTGTTTTTAAGAATCATGAAAAATATTTTTTTTTAAATAGATATGTGTCCTTGCTTTTGCAAGCATACTCTAAAAATGTCCAGTAAATGAAGTGTGAAATTGAGAGGAGAACAGTCTACGACCAAACTGAAAATAACCAGCAGCATATTGATGTCCGGATTGTTCTAAAAATGATTGCCCATTATTGGCTGTTAGTCAAGTCAAACTTCCTCCCCCAACTAAATCTCAGCTGACAGTCCTGTTCGATCACACTGTGGAAGTTTGAATTGTTGTAAAGGCCATTTCATGGGACCTTTAAGATGTAATGAAAATACATTTTGTCCATCCAGAATCCTGCCATCAGCAGTCAGAAAATGATGCTCAGGAGTTCGTTGTGTAAAACAATTTGCTCAGATCTCACACTGAACCGACAGAAAACCAGAGCAAGTCTGCATTACCGCCTGCATAATTTTTATATGCAATTATTGATCATGTCCGGGGCCTTGTCCCTGGCAAGAGCACCATGCAGGAAATAAGAGCCTGTGAATGGAGCCTGGCCAACGTAATACAGCCCTACTGTTGTCCCTGCCTCCTACACTCCTACCCCCCCCCCTTTTAATTTACCACACACCATGGGACAGAAACAGTCACAGAGTTGAACCAGCACTGCAGTATTCTAAAAAGAGTGTGTGTGTGTGTGTGTGTGTGTGGGGGGGGTGTTACACAGTAATAAACTGATGAATGCACAAGCTCAAATTCAATTTCTAACACAACTGCCCTCTCATCTATAAGATGGTGACATTAGTCCTTGTTCACCCACATATTTATACCTGCACACAAAGGAACGAATAAACACAGACACACAAGCAATACAAACACAGAGCCACCGAGAGTGCTGGGATTTATCAGTGAGGATATCGGTCATCAGTAATGATAACATTTTTTCCGGTCCGAGCTCAGGGCACGGAAACAAAGGTGGTGGAGACACTGAGACTAAGTCTACTCTCCCTTCACCATGCTTAGCCTGATAACCTCAGCCTCCTGTCCACTCCTCTCCCTCAGTTCTTTTTCTCGTCCCTCCCAGTTCTCTTCCTCCTCCCTCCTCCCCCCTAACCTTGTCAAGCCACCAGGCTTTCTTACCTCTCTTCTGATCGACTCATGCGCCCCTCCCTTCCTTTGCTTTACTTTTATTTATCCAACCAGTTGTGGTGAAGTTTAGGGTTAAAGTTAGGTAGTGGGTAATTTCAGGGTTAATGTTGGGTTGTCATTACTGAGCTTTCTCATCACGTTGGTCAAGGGAATTGAAATCACGTCGTTTCCGAAATTAAAACGTATCTGGAACTATCACTTCCCGCTCTGACCAGTAGGGGCACACGAGCATTGGTCAAAATTGCTCTTTTGAAACGTTTTCAGAAAGGTCCAAATTTACCCATATGGTTGTTTACATAGGACAGCCAGACTCCAAGCACTTGGGTATCGTTGAGGTTTTATTGACACTGATACTTATCAATGCCTTTATTGATGCTGTGCTTTATGATTTGTCGAGGAGAAACATGAAAAATTACAAATGGTTTTATTGTGACTCACCACAACATTCAAAACATAGCTTTTTGATAAACCAAAGTTTGTTTAGTATTGAATAACGGGACAGACTGATTTAAATGTGCATATGTTTTACCATGGTGGACTACCACTTTAAGAATTTGAGATGCCATGGTAGAAATATGACCACCCATGGCAAACTTATTTTCAAAATTATTCTTAATTTCGGCATGCCCTGCAACACCAAGGACAGTGTCATACAAGCAGGAGCTTGTGGGGAAAATATGGAGTAGAACAAAAGCTGAATAAATTGATTCCACTTGGGAACAATAAACACACAAACAGCCCAAGAGAGACTGGAGTTGTAGGGACTGATCTACACACTAGAGACTGTTGGCAGGGAAAATATTGCCACCGATTAACTGTTTGAAATTAGCTACAAAATAAAATTTCTGCTAGAAAAAAAGTTACAGCTAGTCTGAGAAACTGCTATTGTTTACAATTTGTTTAGACCAAACAGGGTACCAATTCATGGTGAGCGATGTAGACTAAAAAGGGTACCAATTCATGGTGAGCGATGTTGAGTGGAAAAAAACAAAAACAAAACAATAAACACCCCCCCCCCAATCTGACATTTTGTGTTGCATGAATTTTCTTAATTTATTTCAGATTTTTTTCCCCTTTATTCTCCCAATTTAGTGGCCAATTGATCCCTATTTTAATTCAAACACCCACCCTCGTATTGCATGCGTTCGCCAACTGCATCTCTCCGGCCGGCAGTCTCGAAGGAAAGCGCCTCCCCACTTTCGTGACAAGGCGAATCCAAGCCGAACCACTGTTTTTCCGACACACACAGAGACGCATTCATATGACGAACCCAAGCCGACTCCGCCCCCCTCCCGAAGACAGCGTTGCCAATGATTGCTGCTTCATCGAGTCCGGCCATAGTCGGATCTGACGAGACCGGGGCGCGAACCCCAGCCCCCAGTGGGCAACTGCATCGACACCAAGCCGATGCTTAGACCGCTACGCCACCGCGGACCCCGTGTTGCATGAATTTTAATTGAAATAGAACTACTGCTACTACTTTCGGCCGTTCCTGTTAAGGGTCGCCACAGGGGATCATCCATTTCCATTTCTTTCTGTCTTCTGCATCTTCCTCTGCCACACCAGCCACCTGCATGTCCTCCCTCACCACATCCATAAACCTCCTCTTTGGCCTTCCTCTTTTCCTCTTCCCTGGCAGCTCCATATTCAGCATCTTTAAGTGAAAGAGAACAACTCCTCTAATGTTTTTCAGATGAGTTTTTTTGTAGTGTTTCTGAAGGTGAAGAAAGACAGCAGATGACGATAATGAGTCAGGTAAAGCGTAGCCAATAGGCTACTAGTAGGCTACAGTTGTAACTTAGTTATCTAAAACTGTTATTGTGTAGACTACATAGCCTTAATGATTGATTGATTTGTTGGTTAGTTCAAACCCAACCAACAGCATTATTGCTAGGGTGATGAGACATCCTGGTTTGACCAGGACAGCCCCAATTTCAAGCTTTGCGCCCAAGTGTCCCAAGAAATTTCTGAAATATACAAATGTGTCCAAGCCTCAGTGGGTCGTCCCTTCAAAATACCTGGTTTTCATGAGAGCTAACTAATACTAATGTCTGCTAGTGATGTTATCCCATTCAGAGGGAGTCTGTCCTGTCATACATCAGGATATTCACCAACTGGATTGCCATTCAACATTATTGATGACTCCTGTGGCTGAGTAAGCCCTACTTTTGATTATTTCCCCTAAACATTTTGACATGCATTTCTTCTCTACCATAGCCCTGCTGATGAATTTTGCTATGTTTTCTATTTGCTGTAATTGCAATTACTCATAGTCTATCAAGTCAAGTCCATTCAATTTTATTTGTATAGCCCATTATTACAAATTAGCCTCAGTGGGCTTAAAAGCAATACAACATCCCATCCTTAGATCCTCGCATCGGATAAGGAACAACTCCCTAAAAAAAAAACTTTTAACAGGAAGAAAGAATGGGGAGAACCTCAGGGAGAGCAACAGAGGAGGGAGCTCTCTCCCAAGATAGGCATACGTGCAATGGATGTTGTTTATACACAATTTACAGAATTTAACATTGAAAGAGGATAACATAATAAAACTGAATTATAAAATATATGTAGAATATGACGAGGAGAACGTCAAGCAGTGTCCAGATGCCTCCGGAACAGCCTAGGACCTGAGCCACGCAACCACCATTACCATGTAGACCTGGCAAAAGGACAGACTACCCATGCACACAGGGGAGACTTAAATCACACTATTCACATACATGGGAGAAGAGTCAAAATAAGACATTAGTCACACTTTGGAGAGATAGAATGATATAACATTGAAACAGGATGTGAATTTATGAGATATATAAAATAATAATGTGATGAGGAGGATGCCAAGCAGTGTCCAGGTGGTGACCATCATTACCATGGAGACCTGGGAGGAGGACAGACTACATGTGCACACAGAAGAGACTCACATCACACCAGTCATGTACACATGAGAAGAGAAAGGGGAAGACATCATTCAGAGAGAGGGAGAGAAGACGTGAGAGAAGAGAACAGTTTACAATACTCTATAATCTCCTGCAGAACAGTGCTTGGTAAATTCATTGAGACAGAAACCAACACGCCATGCAGTACAGATCATGAAATACTCACTTTAAAGGCAAATAATTGTAGGTTGAGGCAAAAAGATTAGTTTTTAGTTTGGATTTAAAGGACTCAACAGACTGACTGTCTGACAGCAGCAGGCAGGATATTCCACAAGAAGAGAGGACCAATAGGAAAAGGCTCTGCCACCATCTGACTTCTTTTTAACTTTGGGTTCACACAGAAGCCATATATTTTGAGAGTGGAGAGCTCGAGATGGAATGTATGGCTTAAGGAGATCAGACAGGTATGATGGTGCAACTCCATATAAGTCATCAGAAGCACCTTGAAGATTGATCTAACATGGATAGGAAGCCAATGAAGGGAGGCAAGAATTGGTGTAGTATGGTCAAATTTCTAGTTTTAGTTAGGATTCTAGCTGCAGCATTTTGAACCATCTCAAGAATTTTAGTACTAGCATATGGCAGACCTGAAAACAGAATATTACAGTAATCAAGTCTGGATGAAACAAATGCAAGTATTAGAGTCTCTGCGTCAGCCATGGACAGGAAAGACCGAATTGTAGCTATGTTACATAAGTGAAAAAAGGCAGTCTTGGTGATTTCTTTAATGTGCATATCAAAGAAAAAGCTGGGCTCAAACATAACACTAATATTTTTGGCTGCTGTGTATGCACAAACAATCAGCGTTCAAATTTCTTTCCCCTCTGATGCAGGACACGCCAAGGTTGCCTGATTTCCCCATTCTTTTTTGCCATTGTTATTGAACCTCTATCAAATGCTCTTCAAGCTAATATGCTGTTTTCAGGTATTAAAAGAGGTGGAGTCGAGCACAAAGTATCCTTTTATGCAGATGACCAGCTCCTTTATGTTTCCAATTCAATAAGTTCCATTCTGCATATTTTAGTCACTCTCGAATCCTTTGTAATTTTCTCTGGGTAAACATTAAATATAAAGAAAAGATAATGTTTTCCTATTAATCAGTTGGCCCAGGGAATACCCCAATATAGTATCCCCTTCAAATTATCTAGTACTATGGTGAAATACTTAGGAATTAATATTACTAGCTCCATCCCCTCCCTACCTGGGGAAAATCTTACAGCTTTAACAACTAAAGAGTGCAGCACAGTGACCCAGAGGTTAGCACTGTCACCTTACAACAATAAGGTTCGGGGGGGGGGGGGTCATCCCAGTTCATCCTCTGTATGGAGTTTGCATGTTCTCCCCATGTCTGGGGTGGGTTTTCTCCAGGTGCACCAGTTTCCCCCACCATCAAAAGAAACATGCATGGTTTATACTCCTGTCTGTGCCCCTGACCAAGGCAATGGGAAAAGAACTGGAGTTGGTCCCTGGATGCAGCTTGAAGGCAGCAGCCCACTGCTCCTAGCTACATATATCACAGCTAGAATGGGTTAATTTGCAGTAACTGGATTTCCACAAGGGGATTAATAAAGGAAAATTAATTGATTAATTAATTAATTAATAACAAAGTGAACACTGATCTGCAGAGATGGAACAACCTACCCCTCTCTCTAGCAGGTACAGTACAATCCATTAAAATGAATGTGCTCCCCAGATACTTATTTCAATATTTGCCCATTTTTCTACCTAAACACTTTGTTTTTATCAACTGGATTCAATAATTTCAAATTTTATATGGGAGGGGTGCGGGGTAAAACCCCAAGAATTTCTAAATCTCTGCTCCAGAGGAGGAGCTCACGGGAAGGGGGGGGGGGGCTTGGTCTACCAAATTTTCAATTATATTACTGGGCAGGGGCGGCACGGTGGTGCAGTGGTTAGCATGGTCGCCTCACAGCAAGAAGGTCTTGGGTTCGAGCCCCATGGTTGTCCAACCTTGGGGGTCGTCCCAGGTCATCCTCTGTGTGGAGTTTGCATGTTCTCCCCATGTCTGCATGGGTTTCCTCTGGGTACTCCGGTTTCCTCCCACAGTCCAAAGACATGTAGGTCAGGTGAATCGGCCATACGAAATTGCCCCTAGGTATGAATGTGTGTGTGTGTATGTGTGTGTGTGTGTTGCCCTGTGTGATGGCCTGGTGGCCTGTCCAGGGTGTCTCCCCACCTGCTGCCCAATGACTGCTGGAATAAGCTCCAGCATCCCCGCGAACCTGAGAGCAGGATAAGTGGTTCGGATAATGGATGGATGGATTACTGGCCAGCTAACATATATAAAATTGCGCTCTGGTTCCTGGATACAGATAATAATTAACTCCACCTTGAAAATCTGGCAACAAATTAGGCAAAAGTTCGACTAGACTTCTCTGCCCCTAGCTACACCTATCTGTAACAGTCAATTCTTAATACCAACCAAGATTGATTCAAGATTTGCCGCCTGGTGCAGACAAGGCCTATCCTGCCTGGGTGACCCTTATGTTGATTGCCTGTTTGCTAACTTTGCACAATTACGTTCCACATTCCACCTTCAGCACTCTGATTTGTTTAGGTATCTCCAAATTCGTAACTTTGCTAAATCCAACACCTTAGCATTTCCGCAGGCCTCAGGCACCATCTTCTTGCAGTGACAGGCTTGTGAAAAGGCCACATTTCTTTCATATACATCTTTTTTTTTATCAGCAGTGACTCCCCCTGCTCTGCATAAGATCAAGACAGACTGGGAGATTGAACTGGGTATCACTTTTCAGATGAATGGTGGGACGTTGCATTAGATGCAATAAACTCATCTTCCTCCTGTGTGAGGTTTAGCCTCATTCAGTTCAAAGTATTTCATAGGATCCATCTTAGTAAAGCTACATTATCGAAGCTCTATCGAAACCTCTGATATTTGTGGGAGATGCTTAGGCACTGGCAGACTTGACTCATACGTTCTGGTCATACCCAAACTTGGTGGAATAACGGAGGACTTTTTTTGGACCTTATATTGGAGATATTGGAACTGACTCTGGAGCCATCGCATCAGATTGCTATCTTTGGTGTCACTGAGGAGGGTGTTAGAATGACTGCCAAACAAACTAACGTAATCTCCTTTAATTGCCTGTCGTTGAATTCTCCTCTTATGGAAAAATCATTCACCCCCCTCAAAAACGTCCTGGCTGCAGGATTTAATGTCATTTCTGGAATGGGAAAAGATCAAATTTGTTGTCCGTGGCTCAGCTGAAAAATTTTACAAACACTGGCAGCCTCTCATCTCTCAATTCGAAACAATG
The DNA here is from genome assembly GCF_029633865.1 of Lampris incognitus. Taxonomy (NCBI): domain Eukaryota; kingdom Metazoa; phylum Chordata; class Actinopteri; order Lampriformes; family Lampridae; genus Lampris; species Lampris incognitus. The sequence continues at coordinate 45,944,516 of NC_079217.1, read as the reverse complement.
CAAACTATCCCCTTGGGACTAGAGTGTTGGAACTAAGATTGGATGTAGATAACTGGATTGTTCTGGGGGGGGGGTGTACGCATGCATATGCATGTAGTTGTGTGTACGTAGGTACATTAAATTTATGTATGAGTGGGTAAATATGTGTGCAGATGTAACAGTGTACAGGTACATACATTTTGGACTGTGACCTTGTAGGATGCAGGCAGTGTTTCAGATTAGGGTTGACATGATGATTTTGTATAACACCAGTTGCCCATTCTTTTTTTTTTAGTTGTACAATTATTTTGTTATAAATGTAAATGTAAATGCACTGCATTTATATAGCGCTTTTCTAGTCTACCTGTGGGGTACTCGCCACAGGAGGGCACTGCAGGTTAATTGCTTCTAGCCTGTGTGACGTAGTGGTGGCTCCCGCGGTGCACTCTGGGGCATTCGGGTAGAGTCGTCAGATGAGTGTTGCCGTTCGTATAGTTAGCCATGCTCTGAAAACGTGTCCTCTGTAATGTCTATTTGACAGGTAAGCAGACTAGTTAGACATATGGAATTAGGATGGTGATTAAATATGATGTGTAGGTGGGATATGGATGCCTATTAGAAATACCCACGAAGGGACTTTCATATTTATTTTGATAACGTCATATCACTGGCTAACGTTAGCTAGATTGCTAGCGAGTTGCTAACGTTAGCATAGCCATAGCTCCCGCGGTCTGAACCCATTGTTCTGTAGCTTGGCTTTGACATTGTCTGTATGTGTGATTAGTCTCCCTTTACTATGTTTAGCGTCTCCACACTGTGTAAATATGAAGGTAGGCCTATGTGTGTTGCTATTTTGATCCCCCCATGTTCCGTAACGTTATATACTGTTTAGCTTTGCTAGCGGTAGGCTAGGCTAATGTGAATTTATGGAAGAATATATTTGGTGCTCTTATTGTGTATAAATTGGAGATGAGTGTTGCCGTTCGTATAGTTAGCCATGCTCTGAAAACGTGTCCTCTGTAATGTCTATTTGACAGATGGAGTAAAACAACAAAAACACCAGCCCTTGTGAGTGTCATTCTTATCAAGTGTGCTACAAATATTGGTGCCGAAACCCGGGATCAGCGCCATTGCCACCATTGTCAGGAGAAGAAGTGGGGAGCGGAGTGAGAACACGTGACCAACAATGGAACTGGAGCTTGAGCAACTACAAGACAGGCTGAGTGAGACCCTCCTGCAGTTAGGGCTGGACCAGTTAAAAGAGGTGTGTGTTATTGCTAAAGTCCCCACTGAAAACCAGACAAAGAGGCATGCGCTGATCAGACTTATTAGTGAAACTGTGGGTGAAGCAATTGAGAAGGAGGATGAAGAGGTAGCACGTCAGTTTCTGTCCAGACTAGTGGACCTCTCTAGTGAAATGAAGCAGAGAGGGGCGGAGTCACATACTGGTGCAGGTGCAGACAGTACTAACAAGGATGCTGCTGAATTGGCAAGCTTACATGAACAATATCAGGCCTTACAGTCCAGCTTTACTGCATCCACAAAAGCGCTTGAGGAAGAGATATCACGCCTCAGTGAGAAACTAAGTCTTAAAGAACCCAGTAGACCTAGTCAACCTTCAAACCCAATCCCGTCAGTAATCCAAGCCCCTGAAGTGACCATACGCAGAGACTTTAAGATAAATGGCCAAATAGGAGAACGGGGGCAGATAGACAAGTTGTCTTATATAACGTTACGGAACATGGGGGGATCAAAATAGCAACACACATAGGCCTACCTTCATATTTACACAGTGTGGAGACACTAAACATAGTAAAGGGAGACTAATCACACATACAGACAATGTCAAAGCCAAGCTACAGAACAATGGGTTCAGACCGCGGGAGCTATGGCTATGCTAACGTTAGCAACTCGCTAGCAATCTAGCTAACGTTAGCCAGTGATATGACGTTATCAAAATAAATATGAAAGTCCCTTCATGGGTATTTCTAATAGGCATCCATATCCCACCTACACATCATATTTAATCACCATCCTAATTCCATATGTCTAACTAGTCTGCTTACCTGTCAAATAGACATTACAGAGGACACGTTTTCAGAGCATGGCTAACTATACGAACGGCAACACTCATCTGACGACTCTACCCGAATGCCCCAGAGTGCACCGCGGGAGCCAGCACTACGTCACACAGGCTAGAAGCAATTAACCTGCAGTGCCCTCCTGTGGCGAGTACCCCACATACCAACCACTCAAGTGCTTTACAATCAATATATGCCTCACATTCATACACTGAGGGCAGAGCCTGCTATTGCAAGGTTCTAAGCTGATCATCAGTTATCTGTATTTATTTAATTTATTCAATTACTATTATTGTTACCTAGCTAGTTTATTTATCACTATCTTGTTTTTATGAGCAGCGAGGGGATTGTTGGGGGCTAAGGAGGGATAATGGAGGGATATTGTCTTAAAAGAAAAATATGAATCTGTAATACCGTATCACCATTTTGCAGATTGTTGAATAAAATTTGGCTATAATTATTGTTTGGCAGCCACACTTTGTGAAATCACAGAATTGTCGATTGTTATTGCTACTTGATCAAATTGGTGTCTGTGTCTACCAGGGCCAATGACCAGCATCTCAGTTTTATTCGAATTTAAAAGCAGGAAATTTGGTGACGTCCAATTTTTCACAGCAGCTAAGCAGGCCTCTAAATAAGTAATTTGAGTACAATCATCACCCCTTATAGGCACATACAGCTGAATATCATCCGCATAGCAATTCAAATTTATTCTTTGATTGCATATAATTTGGCCACGAGGTGAACTATAAAGAGAGAAAAGTACAGGGCCAAGAACAAAGCCCTGATGTACACCATATTTAACGTTAGAGAATTTTGATGTAATATTATAGCAGACACAATGTGTTCTTCCAGATAAGTAGGACTTCAGCCAAGAGAGAGCTAAGCCAGAGACACCAAAATTACAATTTATTCTGTCTAAGAGTATACAGTGATCAATCATGTCAAAGGCTGCACTGAGGTCCAGTAGTAGAAGCACAGAGGTGAAATTAGAGTCCATAGCTAGTAGAAGCTCATTCACTGCTCTGGTCAGAGCAGTGTCAGTGGAGTGATAGGCCCTGAAAGCCAATTGAAAAGGTTCATATAGATTGTTTTCTTCTATATGGGTTGAAAGTTGTTGATACACAACTCTTTCTAGCACTTTAGAAAGGAATGCAAGTTCAGAGACTGGTCGATGGTTATTAAGAGACCCTGGATCAAGGTGGAGTTTCTTAGGTAGAGATTTGATCACTGCTGTCTTAAAACTGCTAGGAACAGTGCCAGTAGTAAGTGATAAATTAACAATGTCTAGCATTGTAGGTCCCAGGAAAGGCCAGAGGTCTTTAAAAAGTTTTGCTGGTAAAGTGTCAGTAGTTGGTTTAGAAGCTGATACAAGCTTAGTCAAAGTATCAAGAGAGATAGTGTATCATCACTGGCTGCACAATTTCTGTGTCCCTGATTGCACTGGGCATGAACATGCTCGTGAAGTCTATGGAGGTGGAGTGCAGAGGTCCCTGGTCCAAATCTGGTACCCTACAACCCCCGATCTGAGCATTCATGGATGACCTAACGGTAACAACTACATCAGTGCATGGATACAGGTAGCTCCTTCAAGGATTTGAATGGCTCACTAAATGGGCAAGAATGAGCTTCAAGCACACAAAATCCAGGTCTCTGGTCCTCAGGAAAGGAAGCGTAACCGACCAGTTTAGCTTCTCTTTGAGAGGCACCCAAATTCCATCTGTGACTGAAAAGCCAGTTAAGAGCCTGGGTAAGATCTTCACCAGCAACCTGATGGACACAGCAGTGCACCAGGCAAGCAATGATGACTTCAACACTTGGCTCCCCACAGTGGACAAGTCAAGGATTCCTGGAAAATTCAAGGTCTGGCTATATCAACATGGAACCCTGCCTGGACTCCTCTGGCCACTGCTAATCTAAGAAGTCCTGATCACCATTGTGGAGGACTTTGAAAGGAAGATCAGTTTCTGTACAGGTGGCTGGGCCTGCCGCAGAACCTAAGCAGCATTACCCTTTATGGGCATAACACCAAGCTACAGCTTGTTCTCAGCAGTCTGGCAGAGGTAGTGGTTGGGCAGAGGGAGTGATGAGATGGGTCAGCAAGAGAAAGAGAGCGACAGGAGTTGAGAAAGAGTGGAAGGGCAGGTGAGAAGGAAAAGGAGAGAGTATATAAGAAACAGAGGATGTCTGGGTGGGATCCAATGTGGACTGGACTTCAAAGTTTGTGCAAGAGAGGAAGGATATGGACGATAGAGCCGATACAGGAAGGCACTTGGCTTTTTAATGGTAACAGCTGGATTTGTTTTTGTAGACATAGCAAGCATAAACTGATGATTTTGGAGATGCGTGTAGTCAGTCATTCCCTTTGGTTCTTCTAGTTTTTCAAATTAACAGCTATAGCAATGATAAGGCCTTTTAGGCTCCCTTGACACTTTTTTCCTGATGTTAATAATAGTAGCAAGTTGCAGATGAATTACTCTATAAAACATGCATTTGAGTTTTGAGCCCACAGGCAAATGCAGAGTAAATGTGAAAATTCCTTATTTGCTATAGGGCCTCTTGGAGACCCTAATGTGGTCCTGGTCCCTGTTGATGCACCACACTTACTGACAATTCTGGAAGTGAGTGAAGGAGTATAGAAAGTGATTAGTTTTGTGGGCTTGTTAGTTAGCTACCTACGAATGGAACTGATAAAGGGATTGACTTGTATCTCGTCTCTTGAATTGTCTTGACTGGTTACTAGTCATGTTTCAGCATTCGGCTCTCAGTCATTTGGAGAGCCAGAAGAGCGTGGCACGAGTAAAAAAAAAAAAAAAAAAGTGAACACCTCGAGCAGTGAAAAAGATGGATTTAACCTATAAAATTCAAGTTGTAAGTAGTAAATAGACCCTGTATATAAAACATAACAAAATAATTTGCAATACGTCTTGCACCCATTATGGGGCCAAGTGTAATATTCTTTCGGGGAGCCCAGAATTTCCAGCAACACTGTTAGGTCTGACATAACTTTGAGCCAGATGGGACTCATACCCGGTGGACATCCACCTTAGTCCCTGCTCTCCCAAGTGAACCATTTTGCTGAATGCTAGCATAGCCCACCGGGAGCTCCAGTGTGCAGTGAACTGCTGAACACTAAAGCCCTAAAGGTCCTTCTAGTGCCGCGTAATCCACCTCATTGTGCAACGCCTACCAGCCATTCAACAAGTCTTAACCTCTCATGCCCCCTACACAATCCCCAAGAGCTCTAATATCACAAAGAGAATTTCTGAAAGGATAAGTAAATGAAACTAACTAACTAACTAATGTTGGGGTTTTTTCCCCCTTGGTCTGATATCACTGGGTGAATTAACATGGTTATTAACAGGATATTTTCACCCATTACAACATACAGAGAAGATTGCTTTGGAGATAGACCATTGTAATGCAATTGAGACCATTGTGAGAATGTATATCTATGGACTAAAACATTGTGCCAACTTAAGTCTGTGTGTCAGTGGCTGGATTCCAGACAATGTGTGCAAATCAAATATCTACAGTCAATAAAGCCATCACTAAATGAGCAAGGACAACAGTTGGATTTTAGGGGGCCTGTTTTTTGAGGCTGAAGTTTTTTTGTTTTTTTTTAGAAAAGTTGTCACACAATCTGGCACATACAGCAAATCTTCACTGCAACATGCAGTAACACAGAGACCAGTAAATACCTCATCACCCAATCCAATGTACAGGAGGAATGAGCAGAAATGGTCCAGTGAGGGTGGAGACTCATAATCCTCTTATACTCTCTCCCACACACACACACACACACACACACACACTACACTCATTTTCAGACAGTGAACAAACAGGGCTACTCAAACACACACACACACACAACCTTGTTTCTCTATACTTGTTGGGACCACTCATTCACTACATTCATTCCCTTGCATGCACACACGCACACACGTGCACACACACACACACACAGCTGGTGGCGTGTCATATGTACCTTGTGTTGGTGGGAATAAATGAGTTGTGGAGAGAGTGAGGGATCAAAGGGAACACAAAAGAGGTCTTAATCAGAAGGTCTGTGCCAGCCAGGCCCATCGCCCCACTCCCCCCCGTCTGCCAGACACTGGGAGAGGGGCAGTGACCAATACTGATACTATCCATCATGATTGTTTTGTGATTAAACTTTAATTTATCAGTTAACTGTCCCTCATAAGCACTTTTCTTCCCCCCTCCCTTTTTCTCCCCAGTTGTACCCAGCCAATTACCCCACTCTTCTGAGGTGTCCTGGTCGCTGCTCCACCTCCTCTGCTGATCCGGGGAGGGCTGCAGACTACCACATGCCTCCTCCGATATATGTGGATTCACCAGCTGCTTCTTTTCACCTGACTTTGAGGAGTCCCCCCCCCCCCAGAAAGGCGCCCCGACCGACCAGAGGAGGTGCTACTGCAGCGACCAGGACACATACCCGGCTTCCTACCCGCAGACACGGCCAATTGTGTTTGTAGGGACGACTGACTAAGCCAGAGGTAACACGGGGATTCGAACTGTCGATCCCCGTGTTGGTAGGCAACGGAATAGACTGCTATGCTACCCGGATGTCCCTCATGAGCACTTTAAAAAAAATTCTGATTTTTCCCTTTTTTCTCCCAATTTAGTGGCCAATCGATCCCTATTTTAATTCAAACACCCACCCTCGTACTGCATGCGTTCGCCAACTGCATCTCTCCGGTCGGCAGTCTGGAAGGAGACGCCTCCCCACTTTTGTGACAAGGCGACTCCAGGCCGAACCACTGCTTTTTCCGACACACACAGAGTCGCATTCATGTGACGAACACAAGCCGACTCCGCCCCCCTCCCGAAGACAGCGTCGCCAATGATTGCTGCGTCATCGAGTCCGGCCATAGTCGGATCTGAGGAGCGAACCCCAGTGGGCAACTGCATCGACACAAAGCCGATGCTTAGACCGCTACACCACCGCAGACTCCCTCATGAGCACTTTTAAGGTCACTGGTTACTATCTTGGTGTTACATCTATTCTCATTTTGGAAGTAATCCTATTCATCTCCCCTTCCTCCACTTCCTACCATACAAATGACACACTTCAAATTATATATCACATAGGTTTAAGGGTTGTTATGAAAGATTTTTACCTTAATCTTGCCATCAATTCCCTCCAAATGTCTAAAGTCATGCCGAAAGAATTACTGGATGATTTTTTTCCAGGTTGCAAAAGAGTCCAATAGCCAGAGTCTAACCAAGCTACATAAATGTACAATAAACTGTCTGCTCCAACCACAAATCCACAATAGACAAGCACAAATTGCAAAATGTTTTAGAAAAGCTGTTTCACTGCAGATGCACAGTGAAGCTTTACTGATAGGTGGCTATATAGGCTAGCTACAGCATACAGGCATGAAAACTGACATCTTGAGGCAAATGCTATATAACTATTTAACTACTTATGAGAACTTATTATAACACCCAGCGTAAATGCTAGGTGTTATAATAAGTTCAATTATTCATGAATGAAACTCATTGACAATAAACATAATGGAAAGAGGGTATGTGTAATACGAGCTGTAGCCCATTCAGAAGTGTGGCTCAATTGCTGGCTAGTATGGAGATGGTATAGGTTACATCCATGGAGCTACACATTTCTGTTATGCCTACAGATGGGTAGCTACAGTAGTTGCTTTCTGCTAGTTTCTATATGAAACCTACCCAGGAGGCTACTTAACAGCAGTTTTAAACTCCACAGGGCTGAAATGAGGATCACCTCAGTGAAGTCTGTAGAACTGAAACAAAATGTCATGCTGGTTGTAGAGAAGCCCGGTGGTATCTACAGCCATGGTATCAGTGGATCACAAAATAAAGAGAGGCCTGCAACGAACCCTCATTCTAAATTAGTGGCCTATAATACCTAACAGCAACCTAGCTCTGTATCAGTAATCAGCCAGAATACTCTCTAGAGTATAGAATAGAATGCATGCCTCTGCCACTCTATGAACATCTCTTCAGCATGGTTCTTAAAAGCCAAACACAGGTGCAGAAGCACAGTGGCGAGTCAAATGATTTGGGTCATGTGCTGTCTGGAGCACACAAAGGAACCACCAGGTGATGTTTGTCAGATATGAACATTTTTGCTTTTTAGCACTGATCTGACACGAGCGCTGATGCTGTAGAAAAGACAGTGTTATAAGGGTCCGCGGTGGTGTAGCGGTCTAAGCATTGGCTTTGTGTCGATGCAGTTGCCCACTGGGGACCGGGATTCGCGCCCCGGTCTTGGCAGATCTGACTATGGCCAAATTCAATGAAGCAGCAATAATTGGCAACGCCGTCTTCGGGAGGGGGGCAGAGTCAGCTTGTGTTCGTCACATGAATGCGTCTCTGGGTGTGTCGGAAAAAGCAGTGATTCGGCCTGGAGTTTCCTTGTCAAGAAAGCGGCAAGGCGTCTCCTTCGAGATGCCTTGTACAAGGGTGGGTGTTTGAATTAGAATAGAGAGCGATTGGCCACTAAATTGGGAGAAAAAGGGAAAAATCAGAAATAAATTTATAGAAGACGGTGTTATAAGCAGCCATGGTGCATCAATTACATGAAGGTCGACCTGAAGCTAGATGCAACCAGTGGGAAGAGTTTATGCTGGAATGAATAGGAGTGTCCTTAACACGCTTCAGCTGGAGCCGGTGTGTTCTGGCCTAAAAAGCTGTACAGCTGAATGGCTGAACCAACATTAGAGGTAAAGCTCATTAACATCTACTGGAGATGATCCTGATGGACTGTGAAAAGCCAGGCTTAACACACCCTCCTGGGCACTTACCCTCCTGCCCAAAGGACAACAATTATTAATGCTATTACAGTGGCTAGTGTGAGATAACATATACACATGCCAGATATGTTAGGATAGGCGACATGTCCATGGTTCAGGTAGCACTATATGCTGGATATTGATTGCATGTTGAATCTAGAAATCTTAAAATTGCTGTAAAGCACTATCTGCATTGAAGTCGATCCATGGAGGTCTGGGGACTTCACTTATAAAGTTAAAGCTCACATAAAACATCGCCTAACAAAGAGGGCTATAACCTTAAATCTAAACAGCCGACATGCTACACTCAAAGTTGGAACTGATTAATTGGGTAGTAAATAATATGGAGGTGGTAGTTATTGTCTAGTCAGCTAAAGAAATAACGCAACAAAAGCTAAACAAGCAAAACCTCTTTTTATCTCTGTAAACTGTTGTCACTGAATTACATTGATCAAAATACTACACTGAACTCGATATAAACTTTACAAGGTCCTTAGATGTAAGTGCCTAGTTCAGTCTCATAGAGATCAGGGTATAAGGCAGTACCCTTTTCTTTTTGATGGCAGCTCGAACTCACATTTGCAGCGGCCTCACCCAGTACCAGTATGGGAAGGTGGCGGCATGAACTTGTGTTTGCAGCAGCCTCACCCAGTACCGTCCATACAGTGTCTTTGTTTACATCTGCATCTAAGTTTAGTCTTCGTTTGATGGCTGGGAGAGCTGGTGCTGGATCGGCTGGGAGAGCTTGGTCTGCTGTGTCCTGTGGGCCCAGGGACCACGGTCCTGCCCGGAGCTGCGCCCAAGGAGGTAACACCAAGGCTGGTCTGACAGGACACGGAAGTGGGGCAGGTTAAGCTAACTGCTAGCCCATGCAGATCAGCAGTTCCAATAACACCAAGGGCGGTCTGGCGGCGGCCTTGCCTAATATTGACTGTGGTGTTTTTGGTGTCATCGTGTGGAGTGTGGGGAGGTGTGTCGAAGGTGTCTGGCTGGGAGAGCTGGCGTTGGATCAGCTGAGGGAGCCTGGTCTGCTGCATCCGGTGAGCCCAAGTACCACGGCCCTGCCTGGAGCTGTGCCCGAAAAGTAAACACCGAGGGCGGTCTGACAGGACGCGGAAGCAGGGCAGGCTAAGCTAACTGCTAACCCATGCAGACTGGCAGTTGCGTCAGTCCTCCTGTCTGGTGTTCGTTCTCTTGGACAGTGATTTTTTTTTGTTGTTGCTTACTTTGGATGTGTTTCGTTTTGGTATGTGTTAGTTTGGATATACGTGTTCTTGTAGTTTTTGGATGTGTTTTTGTTTTTGTCTTTGTGTTGCACTGCTGTGGGCTGGGGGAAACGATACTTCATTTCATTTCATGTGCACAAGTACATGAAATGAAATGACAAATGAAGTGTTACTGATTCCTGAGTCCATATTTTTTTGGGTTGAAACAAGACAGTACATTTTCCATAGAACACTGTAAATTATCAAATCATTATGCTTGGTCCTCTGTAGTCCAGCAGATGTGTCTAGAAGTCTAACTAGAATCAAATATCACAGAAAGGTCAATCAGTTCATCTGGACACAACGTTTATTGACAGAAACATTTCATCACCTGTCTAAGTGACTTCTTCAGTCTCACCTGACTGCAGGTATCCCACCCTTATAAACAATACAGTGGCATAACGACCCAAACCAACGATTGGCTTCATATGCAAATTATTGTGACCATTAACTAGAGTTACAATGGTCATGTGTACTATTCACAGAGGATTTGATAACAGTTGCAATCACATTATTGTAAGATGGCGGTTTGAAAGCAACTGACACAGTGTTTTGAAAATACGCATCTCAACTGTTCTGCTACATACAGAATCACCACTGGTTTACGCTTAGGCAGCTGTTGTCCTTCTCCTCTCTTCAATTGGCTGGTGCAATGTTTAGGCGTCTTCCTGGCTTTGACAAATGCCCAGTTAGGATAACCACATTAAACAGGTCCTGGGCTTACCCAGGGCCTGTTTAATGTGGGATTTCTCCCCTTCCCCAGCCACTGTGATGGTGGGGATGTTGTCAGCTTGGTGGTACAGCGTCCTGATGTCTCCTAGTTTGTGCTCCAGTGGATGATGAGAGTCAAACCTTACGTACTGATCAGTATGTGTTGGTTTACAGTAAACATCAACAATCAAATGTCCCCCATCACCAATTGCAAGTTGACAGTCTAAGAAGGCTAACCTGTCATTTTTCACATCCTCCCTGGTGAACTTGATGTGGTTGCCCACAGAGTTAATGTGGTCGGTGAAATGTGGTACATCATGAGATTTAAATTTAACCCAGGTGTCGTCCAGAAATCTGAACCAATGGCTAGGTGGTGTTCCTGGATAGGACATCAGAGCCCTCTTGTCCACTTCCTCCATATACAAGTTGGCCACGATAGGTGAAACTGGAGAACCCATAGCACACCCATGCTTCTGCCTACAGTACTGCCCCCTGTATGTTGAGAATGTGGACTGAAGACACACCTTCAGGAGGTGACACACTTGGTCAGTGTTAATGGTGGTCCTATTGTTAAGGGTGGGGTCATTTTGTAAGTTCATACAGACTACCTCCACTAATTCATCAACAGAAACAAATGTGAGGAGAGATGTAAAATCATAAGAGACCAAATGTTTCATCCCCCCTCCACCTGACTGCAGGTGTCCCCACCCTTATAGACACTGTTTATAAGGGTGGGGACACCTGCAGTCAGGTAGACTGAAGAGGTCACTTAGATGAGTGATGAAACGTTTCTCTCAATAAATGTTGTGTCCAGATGAACTGATTCAACTTTCTGTGATTTCCTTACCTGGATTATTGAACATGCATAAAGACATAGAATCAATTAATGTCATATATGTTTGTTTGTTTTTTTATTGTTATTTATCCTTTTACAAACCAGACTGGATGGTAGTGAAGAGTTGCCGGATGATTGGGCAATTACTGTAGGAATGGTGAGGGAGACAGCTAGGAAGGTGCTTGGTGTGTCATCTGGACAGAGGAAGGAAGACAAGGAGACTTGGTGGTGGAATGAGGAAGTACAGGAAAGTATACGGAGGAAGAGGTTGGTGAAGAAGAAGTGGGATAGTCAGAGAGGTGAAGGTGGTTGGCGTGACTGAGGAAAATACAGAGGACAGGAATAGATAGAAATGGATGATCCACTGTGGCGACCTCTAACAGGAGCAGCCAAAAGAAGAAGAAGGGGCGTCTGGGTGGTGTGACAGTCTATTCCGTTGCTTACCAACACGGGGATCGCCAGTTCGAATCCCCGTGTTACCTCCGGCTTGGTCGGGCGTCCCTACAGACACAATTGGCTGTGTCTGCGGTGGGAAGCTGGATGTGGGTATGTGTCCTGGTCGCTACACTAGAACCTCCTCTGGTCGGTCGGGGCGCCTGTTCAGGGGGGAACTGGGGGGAATAGCGTGATCCTCTCATGCGCTACATCCCCCCAGTGAAAGTCCTTATTGTCAGGTGAAAAGAAGCGGCTGGCGACTCCACATGTATCGGAGGAGGCATGTGGTAGTCTGCAGCCCTACCCGGATCGGCAGGGGGGTGGAGCAGTGTCCGGGACTGCTCAGAGGAGTTGGGTAATTGGCCAAGTAAAATTGGGGAGAAAAAGGAGAAAAAAATCCCAAAAAACAAAAGTAGAAGACAAAGACACCCTGGGCTTGCTTGAATCTAGCCACTGAAACATTAATTATTGTTTTCATCTGCATTTGCTAGCTAACTTGCGTGTAGCCATCTTAAGTTTTACCATGTATGGACTTCACACGGACAGTTCTGAGGAAGATGTCCTAAAAAAATGTATCAACTTGTCCAGTTATGTTCTCATCCTCATTCAAGAGCTTCCTATCTGACCATCATAATTTAAAAAAATGTATGCGTTACTCATGTACATGTAAACACAGGGTACAAGTTAGGGAGTCCAGTCAGAATGACCCATATAAATGAAAGAACACGGGCCAGAAGACACCACAACCAGCTGCACAGATTGTGAAATGGGACTGGTTTGATTACTAAGGTCCAAATAGGAGTGAAAATAAAAACACAAGAATCATGCCCTTGGATTCAGGCTGACTCAGGCCCTTGAGCTTAGTTTTGCCCATCATCCTCTGGAAAGAATACCCTGAACTACTCTAACACCATATGCCAACTTAACCAATGCTGTCCCAGAGGCTGCTCCGTGTTTCACCCTCATTAGGGTGGGTTATAAGAGGTGCCAACGACAGGCGGGACACTCCTGACACTTGCTGTGAACTGCTTTGAATTAGGCTTCTAATGAAAACCTAAAGGTGACCCAGTCCCTAACTGGCTGCTAACCTGGAGCAGGCAGTCAGCCGCTTGTCAATTAGAACAAACTCTATGGAACAGATTCTACAGACATACTGCTGCTGCCTTTAGATGTAGGCCAAAACTGTAGAATAAAAACATTAATGGTGCTCACCTGCCCACCCTGCAGGACTTGTACACCTCTAGAGCCTGGGAATGGGTGGGCAGAACCAGCACAGACCCCCCCCCCCACACACACACACCCAGGACAGTCTGTTTGAACTCCTACCCTATGGCAAGCACTACAGAGCTAGTATGAGCACCAAAACCACCAGATACAGGACCAGTTTTTCTTGACAAGCCATCTCTCTCATGAACACTTAACAGCATAGTGCAACAATGGAAACTTATCATGTCAACACGACTCTTGACAAATAGCCCCCTCTCATCAACAAATAGCCCCCTCTCATCAACAAATAGCCCCCTCTCATCAAGATGTCTCACTTACATATCTACGATGTGCACTACCTCTTTTTAAATCAGACGTGCAATACAAATGTACAATCGTTAACATACAACTACTGTATACAGGTTATGAATTATTATTGTTGTTATAATTATAACATAAGTATATAGTATAGTATATAATTATATACAATTATATAATAGATAACAGATAAATATAATAAAAACATAAAATATATAAATATATATATATGATATATAATAAAATGTATGTATAATATATAAATATAATATAAAATAATATGAATATAATATATATATATATATATATATTAGTATATAAGTATATAATATATAAGCAATATAATATTTAAGCAATATATTTTACAAGCATAAGTTATTAATTATTCAGGCATAACCAAACTCTGTACAGTAGTGACATACCTGTTGTGCATACACATTTATCTCTAATTTTCTATTTATTATTCCATTTATTTATTTTGTGAATGTTATATGTATGTAAGTATCAGAAGCTGCTGTGTACCGCAGTGAAATTGCTTGTACGCATAAGCACACTTGGCCAATAAAGTTGATCCTGATTCTGATCTTGTCACCCCAAGCTTATCTAAATTAGCAAGATGAGGGGCACATATGAAAGAGAATGTTCTTAAGTTGTATGTTTTTAACCATTATCCAAACCGCTCATCCTGCTCTCAGGAGCCTATCCCAGCAGTCATTGGGTGGCAGGCGGGGAGACTCCCTGGATAGGCTGCCAGACCATCACACACACATTCACACCTAGGGACAATTTAGTACTGCCGATTCACCTGACCTGCATGTCTTTGGACTCTGGGAGGAAACCGGACCACCTGGAGGAAACCCACGCACACACGGGGAGAACATGCAAACTCCACACAGAGGACAACCTGGGACGACCCCCAAGGTTGGACTACCCCGGAGCTCGAACCAGGGACCTTCTTGCTGTGAGGTGACCGCACTAACCACTGCGCCACCCAGCTGTATATTTTAAATTTGTGATTTCTTTCTACTGCAAGAAAAATCAGTTCGGCTGTAGATTAGACCCTGCAGACCTTTACCAGGTATGGCCACACACGTTTGATATATCCAATAAGCTCTCATAAGATATTTCACTATTCCAAATGATCTCTAGTCCCAAGCTGTTCAGATGCACTTTTATCTACACAGAAGCACCCTCCGACGGCAACAAAAAGCAGTGTAACCTCCTCCCAGGATGCGGTCCTCCCTGTTAAGGCAGGGCTGGCATTTTGCAGAAGCGCTGCCCCTATCCTATACATATCAAAAACGCTCCAGGCTCACACGAGTTTTTCAAAAGACCAACCAGGACCCAGCAGTGCATTTGGATAGCACACAAGCAGGCAGTTCAAAAAGCAGACGAAGGCCTTTGTAGGACAACAGAGCGGAAGAATGGAGCAGTACCCCCCCCCCCGCGTATTCTTTTCAAATATCCTAATGTCAACTGACACACTTGCACAGAGTAAAAATATACACAAACGCACACAACACACATACCTTAACATGACGCACACACACACACACAGCAACACGTGTATCTTGCACAGGGCCCCACTTAAGCCATGCACTCACACAGAAAGTGACAGCGCGCCCGTCGTGACATCTCTGACAAGCTGAGTGTCGGGGCGGCCCAGCCCACGGCTGTGGACAGGGGGGGCTGGGCTCAGCTGAAAGAGGCTGCTGGTGGTGTTACTGGCAGCTGAAGGGACGGTGACAAACAGTACAGTGTCAGGCCACTGTCACGCACCATCATATCATATATTTCATATCATATATTTACACCTTCCCCGCCACCGCAGCTCCGCCAGGGCCCGGGCGGGCTGCTGCGGACCAGGCCGTCTGCGTGAGGTCTTACGCCGGCACATCAAATATGCATCGACGTATCCCGAATACAAGTGCACATCTGCTCCCACTGGCCGATTCTCCAGCGCATTACTTAGGAAGCAGTTTCTAGAACACACAGGGTGCCAACAACCAAATACCTTCTCGCGGTGCCCTGGCTAAAAATGAGCAGCTAGCCGAGCCAGTCTCACAGACACAATATTTGTACACAACTCCGTCGACTACTGACATTCTGTTGCACGCACCATATGATGCATGTCAACTTGTCTCACGGAGCCAGATGTGACTGCACCACTTCTACTGACCAGATTACACATAAACACTTACATCTGTCTGATCCTGCGAGACTACATGTCTACGTATCAAACCACACTCTCTCCCATGCATACACGTCAATGAGCTGATGGATGAGGACGTAGCTGAGGACATCAGCTCGGACCATCTGCTTTAATATGGATGGGCAATATTGGCAAACTCTAATAACACAATATCAATAATGTGACAATACTTTGGGGGGGACTATTGGCGTTTTCAAAAAATATACTCACAAGTATATTTTGAGAAATGACCATTACTAATGCGGATATGATGACCACGGAGGTAGAGGTGTCCATTATTTATCTCACTTGGCGAAAACTGTCAGATAAGTTCAGAAGACCGTACCGCTTCACTGTAACGCGGCCTTTACCACCCGGGACTGGCACCGTTGAAGTTATACTATGATATTACAAACATATCTAGTCTCATATCTGGATATTGATATTATATGAACGGACCACGTGGACTCAAGCACTCGACCTGGATTTTCGAGTGAGCAGCCGAAAATAACACGAAGAACTTCCCCGCACTTCCAAAACAAAATTGTGGATGCTAACATGCTAAAATTTTCATTCCGTTTCTGCATCTGCAAATATCTTCAATGCTGCTGGGACACTTTTAGCATACACAGGCGAAAACTCCTGAGTTCTTCTGCAGCTTCCTCACGATGTTACACAAGGGAATTATGGGAAATGTAGTGACACACACCAGGCATCGCTGCTGAATATGTTCCTCAGCTCTACACTTCAATACCACTAGAGCTGAGATGTTTAGGTTTATGTTATAAAATGGCTATGTTTAGGTATTAGGTCAGAGATGGTTGAGTTTAAGGATATGGTGGGCGTCTGGGTAGCGTAGTGATCTATTACATTGCCTACCTACATGGGGATCGCCGGTTGGAATCCCCATGTTACCTCCGGCTTGGTCGGGCATCCCTACAGACACAATTGGCTGTGGCTGTGGGTGGAAAGCCGGATGTGAGTATGTGTCCTGGTCGCTGCACTAGCGCCTCCTCTGGTCGGTTGGGGCACCTGTTCGGGGGGGGACGGGGGGGTAGCGTGATCCTCCCACAGGCCAAGTCCCCCTGGTGAAACTCCTCACTGTCAGGTGAAAAGAAGCAGCTGGCGACTCCACATGTATCGGGAGAGGCATGTGGTAATCTGCAGCCCTCTCCGGATTGGCAGGGGGGTGGAGCAGTGTCCAGGACTGCTCAGAGGAGCTGGGTAATTGGCCATGTAAAATTGGGGAGAAAAAGATCCAAAGAGAAGAAAAGGATATGATTAGGTGGGCGGCACAGTGGCACAGAGGTTAGTGCGGTCGCCTCACAGCAAGAAGGTCCTGGGTTCGAGCCACAGGCTAGTCCAACCTTGGGGGTCATCCTGGGTCATCCTCTGTGTGGAGTTTGCATGTTCTCCTCATGTCTGTGTGGGTTTCCTCCGGGGGCTCCGGTTTCCTCCCACAATCCAAAGACATGTAGGTCGGTCCAAAGACATGTAGGTCAGGTGAATCGGCCATACTAAATTGTCCCTAGGTATGAATGTGTGTGTGTGTGTGTGTGTGTGTGTGTGTGTGTGTGTGTGTGTGTGTGTGTGTGTGTGTGTGTGTGTGTGTGTGTGTGTGTGTGTGTGTGTGTGTGTATGTTGGCCCTGTGTGATGGCCTGGCGGCCTGTCCAGGGTGTCTCCTCGCCTGCCGCCCAATGACTGCTGGGATAGGCTCAAGCATCCCTGCGACCCTGAGAGCAGGATAAGCGGTTCGGATAATGGATGGATGGATGGGTATTAGATTAGAGACGGTTAAATTTAGGTATGCGTTTGGTGTGGTTAGGGTCAGACTAATGATCTGGGAGGGCAATTATAACCCACTTCGAGTATACATCAGGATTAAAAGTAGATCTGAATGGATGTCTTTAATCACGTCCTCATTATTCGACACGTTAACGCGAATCTGATAAAACGTTGGCAATCATGGTGTTTTGGGACCAGTGAATAAGTTGTATACACATGTTTTGTCTGTGAGACTGAGCTACTGCTACTGCAGTGATTCAAAACAGCTTCCACGGAAAACCGGAGTAAATGAAAGCAAATTCATGTTTGACTAAGGAGCCGGGAAGGAGGAGAACAGGGCCCGGCTGGTGCTCCATTAACCACATTGTGTTGCTCCGCTATGGACCACCAGCGTACCATGGCTGTGTGTGTACAGTTGAACCCAAGAAGAAATGACATGCATCCACCAGGATTTGCAAACACACGAATACATACACAGTCAATGGGGCAGAAAGGTCAAAAGGGAAGACGTTCAGCTGGTCTTCATACGTGGACAGAGACAGTCAATTGAAAAGGCTGCTTCAATAGCTTCGGCTCCATACAAAGAGGAGCCTGCATGACCTATGGACTGCTTTCATATACAGTAGAACACACGGTCGAATAGCTGTCACCAGGAGCACAGGCTTCTTCCACTTTGGCAGGCGGTTTTTGCTTTAGGCTGAGTTCCTTGTTATGTTTGCAAAAACCGGCTTTTAACCTGGGTTTGATCTCTGAAGAACATGATTTCTATTGACACTGATCACGTAAAAGCAAAATCTGACATTCTGACCCCTTTAGGAACATGCATGTGTGAATACACACAATAAACAGAAAGTCGGCACATGATGTAATACGTATATTTTATTACATCATGCCTGAGGAGGTAACACCAGGGATGGTCTGACGGGATGAAGAAGTGGGGCAGGCTAAGCTAACTGCTAGCCCATGCAGACCGACAGTTCTGATAATGCCGAGGGCGGTCTGGCAGCGGCCTCGCCTAGCAGTGATTGTGTTTTTAGCGTCGTCACGTGGAGTGAAGGGAGGTGTGTCAAAGGTTTCTGGCTGGGAGGGTTAGCGTTAGATCAGCTGGGGGAGCCTGGTCTGCTGCGTCCGGTGGGTCCAGGGACCACGGCCCTGCTGGAGCTGCACCTGAGGAGGCAACACCGAGGGCGGTCTGACAGGACGTGGAAGCAGGGCAGGCTAAGCTAACTGCTAGCTCATGCAGATCGGCAGTTTCGACAGTCATCCTGGCTGGCGTTCATTCTCTGGACAGTGGAGTTTGTGGACTGTGTTGCACTGAGTGGACTGCGTTGTTAACTGTTTTGTGTTTTTTCTGCTTCGTTCTCTCTGTTTTTGTATGTTTTTGGGGAATTTGGGATGTGTGTTCTTTGTCTTTTGTGTCGCACTGCTGTGGGCTGGGGGAAACGGAATCTCGTTTCTTTTGTGTGCGCAAGTACCCGAAAGAAATGACAATAAATCGTTCCTGATTCCTGATAGACAAGTTACAACAAATATACAAATTGCGTAACGCAGCACAAGGCCAAAAACATCCCAATGTTACGACTGGAATTAAAGGAATTTAATGGAATTAGAGGAAAGGGGATCGCTGGTGTTCCACATCAGATAATTACAGAGGTACACTTTAATTTCCAAACCAAACTCTCTCATTACAAATGCTGTTTATCATTCAATCGCCTTGTAACCAGAAGCACACAGTGCTGAGAGCTCTGCTGTGACCTGGACTCTCACGAAGCCAAAGCCTGGTGTGGCTCAGAGCGCCGCAACAGGGACATGGTACGTATGGAAAGGAATTAGGGGGGCTTAGAAGAAGTACAATCAGCTCTTACCATCCCCTGCAGATGTCCAGGTCCTTCTCTAAGATTAGTGACAAAAAAAATGACCTCAATTATCAGCAGAGATAATTTAAGACTGTTTACAAATGAGTAAATTATACGGCCATATTTTCCATTACTGCATCTAAACAACAGCGTTCGATAGGGAAATAACATTGTGTGCGCCAACGTGAGATTAGAGCCCGTGCGCACCACCACTAATTGTTTTAATGTGGCGTAATCGCAGCGAAGCTTTCATCTTTGCAACATGGTAAGCCTCTCTGTGACGAGTAAGGCTAATTATGACATGAGTCAAAAGATGCCGGTGAGGAGACAGAGGATGACATCAGGGCCCGTGTCTGGTGGAACCTCTCTTCGTCTGTTTCAGGCCCGGCTGTTCTCCTTCTACCGCTTTTACCCTCTCATAGTTTGTCGTGCACACTCTCGTCAAATTACCCCCCCCCCTCCACCACCATCGCTCCTCCTCCTGCTTCTCCTCCAGCGGAGTTCTTAGAAAGAGGACCGCTAGATGTACGCACGGGATGTCTCTCTCACATATATCGCTGTGGCTGTGGGCAGAAAGTAAGAGCGCCATTGCAGGCCGACCCCCGCTCAGCTCAGCTGTGCTGCTCCACCTCTCCATTATGTAGCTCATCACTTATTCATGTCAGCATGGTTTATTGATACACACATCCGTACGTATGGACGTGTTATGAGACACAATGTTGTGTGTGGATATGCATGACAGCGAGCATGACTAAGAGGGAGAAGGGAACTTGGTGAATGTTTCTGCGCCCGTATAAATGAGCCCGGATGCGTCCACCTGAACGATCGACCACGCTAATCGTCGGGGGGCTCGGCGGAAGTATGTGTGAACACTCACGGCTCCGTGAGTGCATACGGAGGAACCTGCCCCGGGTACGTGTGCAGCCTGAGTCAGCACGGTCAGGTCTTTTCTGTGAAATGTAGACCAGTTCATGGATTATTCATCAACCCGTGGACAGATAATAAGTGTGTGTGCTGTAGGTCCGTTCAAAACACTCCTAACTTTGACCCACGCAGCTGTCCTGGAATGGACTTTACAAGCGCTCACCGTGTAGCAGCTCTGAGATATGGCTCCACTACCATGTGAGTGACGAGTCACCAGACAGCTAGATGGGGAGTGTGTAAAACACGGAGCTCGTCGCTTCCTCAGAGGAAGGACGGAAAACAAAATAGCTCGCAGCACCGTGTTTTCTGAAGACGACGGTGGTGAAGCAGATGGTGAAATGGAATGCCACTCAGAGACGCCTGCAGCCACCAGGCCATTTCTGATGGGCTCCTTCCCGACCTGCCTGTCTGCAAAGTGTGTTTCAAGTCTCTTGTCTAGACAACCCAAAACAGACCTGGAACAGGGGCTTTAAAAAGTGCTTTCCCACCACTCTCCATCTCCCTCTCTCGCCCTAATTCTCTCTTTCACTCTCTCCTTTGCCCTCGCTTCCTCTCCAGCCCTCCTTTTCTGTGAACCCTCACAGCCCTGGGTGCCTCTCCCTTTAGCGAGCTGTTAAGTGCAGGCTCCTAAAAAAAGTCCACAAAAAGCCCATTTGCAGGAGGTTAGGGCTGTACACACTCAAACATAGATCTGCGGCCTGACATTAACACGCACAGACAAATACACACATATACACTTAAATTCCCCAGCTCACACATCCACATCTCTAAAAAACACACACACACACGACACACACATACACACACACACACACACACACACACACACACACACAAAGACCCTTCATCAGACCCACAAGTACATATGTAGAGGCCCACTACCTCTCTCACAAGCACACACTTTTCACAATCCCCCTGGGCAAACACGGCATAGTGGCAGAGGCGAGGCTGGGATAAATGATACAATGACATCCAGGCCTGACTTGTCGGGGGGTGGGGGGGTGGGTGGGTGTAGGGTGGTGGTGGTGGTGGAGAAGAACGAGCAGGATGGGAGGAGGATGAGTTGGAGCGGGGGGGGGGCAAACAGCGGTGGTTGTGAATACAGGGATTATTCTTCATCGTCTCACATTGTCGTCATGCATTACTATCAAACTCTTGCCTGGCAATGGAGAAACACAGTGAGAGACGGAGAGAGAGAGCGAGAGAGAGAGACGGGGAGAGAGCAGAGTGCTGAGGGCCACATATAATGACCACACCATGACTTCACATTCACTGTCTTCTCTCGACACCATACTCTCTGGCCTCAGTTCATATCACACTTCCTTTTCCATAAACGGTAAATAGACTGCATTTATATAGAGCTTTCCTAGTCTACCGACCACACAAAGGGCTTTACAGTGTGTGCCTCACATTCACACACACACACACACACACACACACACACACACACACACACACACACACACACACACACACACACACACACACTGATGGGTGAGGCTGCCATGCCCAGCGCCAACCTGCTCATCAGGAGCAGTTAGGGCTTCAGTGTCTTGCTGAAGGACACTTCGACACGCTCTCTGGGGGGAGCCGGGGATCGAACCGGCGAACTTCAAATTACTAGATGACCCGCTCTACCTCCTGAGCCACGCTGCCCGTTCATTTACAGGGATGCCATCTCTCTTCCCCCCCCTCAGCCGAGTCTCATATAGGGTGAGAGAGAGAGAGTGTTCATTCATCTGCCCTCGTTTCCTTTACTTTCTCTGTGGTGGGAGCCAGGGGCCACCGCGGCCCTCCAGATATGTCACAACGCGACTAAATAATAGTATTTAGTCAGGTATCTAAATGATGAGTACGTTTGTGTTGCAGATGACTGAGACCACACTCACTGTTATGATACAGACATTTCATACAATCACACACACACAGGGAAGCTGCAAGTGGCTAAACACTGGCCATGTTCACCGCATGTAAAGGTAGGATGGTGTGCGTCACCACAGCTTTGCGGAGGGCAACAAAAACACGAGCGCTCTACTGACAAAAGGAGACATCACATATCTCAGCATCATGTCAACGCTGTGTACTCGCTTGAGAAATGGAGACAACGGAGAGCATGAAAGGGAACGGGGGAGCGCCGCAGTATTGGCTGGTTTTTCTCATCCGCAAGGAGCAAAGCCAACCATGTTTACTGAGTCTGACCAGAGCAGAAGTCGGAGGAGTCCAGCGACTGTGGGTCGTACTGTTAACAGCTAGCTTCAGAGGAACGTTCCCATTTTACCAGACCTGTCAGATTTATCATTAATCCAGCGGATTAAAAAATATGCACACACGTGATTTTGAGTTTTTCAAGCCTTTTGCGAAGGGAACTGGTGTGCAACAAAACTGCCACCAACCCAACTTACGGGCTTTGTTCAGAACCAGCTGAAATACAGAAGTTGATCTTCGGACAAGCTGAATAAACAGGTCTTGACAAAATCAGATGGACATGTGAAAAAGCTAAGCCACCCCACTTAAGAAAACCATTAGCAGACTTCCTCCTTGGCTTTACTTTACCGCTGCCTGCTCTGTCTGTCTCGTGCCACGAGAGCTGCAGGTCTGCAGTGTTGACTGCAGTGTTGACTGCTAGAAGACATGTTGGACCACAGCAGGGCGGCGGCACAGGCTCAGCACATCGGGGGTGGTGGCCCGACCACGGAGATGCTCATTGTTGCATGCTGGCTCTGTCTGTGTGTATTTGTGTCTGAGAGAGAGTGGTGGTGCTCAGGCTGAGACGGCGAGAGAGAGAGAGACGACCAGGCGACACACACAAGCCATGCAGGTAAGGCCCTGACAAGCTGAGAAATCCTCTGACTCACTAGTCCTATTCATGTCTTTATAGTCGCCGTTCACACGTTTGTGCAGCCATTGAGCCCACAGACGGGCTGTGATGATGAACCAGGAAAGGAGTCCAGTCCATGGCTGTAGCTGTCTCCCCTCTTCTAACGTTCTGTTCTTCTTTTTTTGTTGGATAGACTCTATTGATCCCTGTAGGGAAATTCCTCTCTGCATTTAACCCATCCCAGCTGTGTAGCTAGGAGCAGCGGGCAGCCGCCGTGCAGCGCCCGGGGGACCAACTCCAGTTTGTCTTGCCATGCCTTGCTCAGGGGCACAGACAGGAGTATTAACCCTAACATGCATGTCTTTTTGATGGTGGGGGAAACTGGAGCACCCGGAGAAAACCGACCGCAGACACGGGGAGAACATGCAAACTCCACACAGAGGACGACCTGGGATGACCCCCCAAGGTTGGCCAACCCGGGGTTCGAACCCAGGACTTTTTTTTTTTTAGATCCCCCCCCCCTTTTTTTCTTCCCAATTGTATCTGGCCAGTTACTCCAGTCTTCCGAGCTGTCCCAGCCGCTGCTCCACCCCCTCTGCCGATCCGGGGAGGGCTGCAGACTACCACACGCCTCCTCCAATACATGTGGAGTCACCAGCCACTTCTTTTCACCTGACAGTGAGGAGTTTCACCAGGGGGACATAGCGCATGGGAGGATCATGCTATTCCCCCCAGTTCCCCCGAACAAGCGCCCCGACCGACCAGAGGAGGTGCTAGCGCAGCGATCAGGACACATATCCACATTTGGCTTCCCACCCACAGACACGCCAATCGTATCCGTAGGAATGCCCGACAAAGCCGGAGGTAACACAGGGATTCGAACTGGTAGGCAATGGAATAGACCGCTATGCTACCCGGATGCCCCCAACCCAGGACTTTCTTGCTGTGAGGTGGCAGCGCTAACCACTGTGCCACCATTTTTGCTCTCAGTGTATCAAAACAAGCCTGGCTAGAAACGAAACCAGTCAGTCAGGAAGATGAAGGTCTGGTTTTGTATGAATGGAGTCACCAGCAAATTCAAATGTGACATTTAATAGTCGACAAATGCCCGCCCATGAATAGGCAATAATGGTGGTGTGGGACCTGCACTGCCTAACCCCCAACCCCAAAACCCCCTCTGCAAAACTCCAGCAGTCAATTTCTATTTTTCCTTTGGTAGGGACAAGCCTTCTGGAAAGATCTGACTACGGCAGATATAAAACAGCTGGAGGAGAGATATGCACGTCACGTGGGTGCAAAGCCACCAGAACAAATACCAGTGAAAGAAAAGGAGGTAACGCCAGCACACTTACTCTAAGCCACAAAAATTTAACAATGACAATGTTTTGATCCCACGTGGCTCTTCGTCAGGTCAGAATGTCTGAAAAGTGGAGACCACACCCATAATCATGCATCCTGCCCACTGATAGGCTGACACGCTCCATGACGGCAGGTGTGGTTAACCATCAAACCACCCAGGGTGATAAACATCCAAAAACAATTAACAATACAATAAAGTACATAGCACTAATAAAGTACCTGGAAGACGTAGTAATACAAAAGCCCAATTATCAAACGTACGTCTTATGTAAACACATTTTATCAGATTCATCATTCCCTACACCACAATCTACACCACCTGTGTTCACAAATATTGTATGAAATTAGAATAAAGAGAAAATAAACCTTGACTTCTTGTACAGATATTGGGTCTTAACCTCCCTATAAAGTAAACTAGATCAGATAACAATAAGGTAAAAGACACACCTGCTCAATTTATAAAATTTAACTCATTTACATTTTTTAAATGTGTGTAAGGGTCTAGGAATATACAACATACATATAAATATAGAGAGCCATCATGATATTACCACCATTTTTAGGTATTTTAGACTAAATATTTAATCTCTTGATGGAGAGGTGTGAGAGCCTGAAGAGTAGAAATACAAAAACTTTCTTTTTGGGAGTCAGAGGGAATTTAAATCATTGTCATTATTAAACTTTTGTGGCTTGGAGATGAAAACTTGTTGCCAATAATTTAAAAACTCAAAAGGAGCATCATGAGTATTATCATGCACATCTGTATGAACACAATACCTAATTAGTACTATTAATATCTACATCTATCTCATAATATGGCTCTTGAAATTTTAATAATATTGATCAATCTTGGCATGTAAAGTAAAGAGCCACAGACAGTGAGACAACTCTGACACTTTGAGCAAGGCACATATCCTGCTGTTCACATCTCTTGACAAGCGTGTTTGCCGAGGCTGCAGTCATGGGTAGCACACAGATACTGTAAATGTGCAGAGAATTTCTTATGAACATTTCTTTTTAATTGCAGGAGTGTTGGGCTCAGGTGCAACCGCATTCACACAATCTGTAATATCCACGTCTCTCTGAGTGTGTAACTCCTGAGGTGACGCTGACGTGTCTGAAATATTTTCCCTCTCTGCCATCTGTCACCTCGGCTTATGATAAGCCTGGTTCTGGATTTGAAATATTCTTTTTAAACTGTTCACCGGATATTTCCATATTCAGAACTAGAGCTGCATGGTTTGGTGAAAAAGTCACATTGCGATTATTGTGCACAATATTTCGATTTGCGATTACAATACAATAAACACATTTAACACTAGAAAGGCCAAGGCGGTCATTTTGACCATTTTGGGTTTTCAAAGTTTAATAACTTTGTGGGGGGGGGGGGGACAAACCTGCCAATCCCTGAATGCTCCTAAAATTGCATAAATTTGCATTAAAACGAGTTTTAGATCAATTGCACACACACACGAAAAAAAAGTTAGGATAAAATCTACCTAACACGACCATGACTGGTCAAAATGACCACGTGTCATTTGCGCCTGATCTTTGTTTTAAAATTTATTTATGTACGTGTGTAAACTACTAATAAGACACGTTAGCCCCTAGCTAACGGGTCTGACCCTTTAGCCGAGCGGTCAGTGATGTCGCCTTGTGGTGCAATACACGTCGTATCGAATCTCGCACCGGGCAAGAAAATAACCGGTTACGCTTGTACTAATGTTTTTCAGATTTTTCCCTTTTTCTCTCAGTTTAGTGGCAAATCGCGCCCTAATCTGGTTCAAACACCCACCCTCGTACTGCATGCGGCCGGCAGTCTCGAAGGAGACGCCTCGCCATTTCTGTAACAAGGACGAATCCAGGTCGAATCTATGCTTTTTCCCACACACACACACACACCCACATGTGACGAACCATAGCCGACTCCGCCCCCCCCCCCCCCCGAAGACAGCGTTGCCAATTATTGCTGCTTCATCGAATCCGGCCATATAGTCCATGGGCCAGACGATATTTCGGTACACTCAAGGTGGCAAAACTTACTTATAATTTTTGAAAGGATCCATGTCTGTAGATGATATTTTGGTATGATAACCATTCCTGAGTGGCAGCTGTATCACAGTTATCAGCTCATGAAGTTAACCACCCGCTAAACTAAATTGCATTTTAGACGCTGGTGCATATCCTGGTTTAGCCTCATGGTCAGGACATTTTTCAATGTTCTATAATATTGTCTTTGGTATCATTTTAAAGGGGACCTTCTTAGCTTTCATTCAAGCCCTGTTGTGGATATTTCTCACAAATATAGAGGTCACTTGAGCTCTTCAACCCGTCAATAACACACATCTTTCTGCAATTTTCGCCTAAACTATATACTTTCTTTTAGCCCTGTGGCCTCTAGGAATATCAGGGACACAAAACACAAAAACTGGAATACTCACAGGACTGTAAAGATTCAGGAAATGTATAATATACCCATACTATTTCATTGTGTGAGGTGATTGTGAGCCTTAAATGAGAACTAGACCAAAGCCAGTTAGGTCACAAACTGGTCTCTATACATTTGTTTAAATACACAATCAAAATACATGATAAAAAAGAATACCATAGTGAGGTAATGAACTATTTTAATATTTTAAACAACATTGACATTTACATATACTTAGTCAATGATACATGTAATCCCATATCATTAGTGGGTATATGTAATGGTAATGGGTAGGGTAATGGGTACATGTGAATATGGTTACATTATTGTTATCAAGCTCTGGGTAACCAAGTCCAGAATCAACATCCTGTGCATCAATAGACTACTACCACAGTAATACCATCAGAATCATCACACTGTCATTCATCAAACTGCTCGTTTCTCTCATCATCTGACTCCCCAAGTTCAAAGTCCAGTTCTGGACCATCCTGCTGTTTTTGGTTACTGCAGGTCTGTAACCTGCACATGTCTGTGCATGGAAGTCCATTTGACAGGCACATGCAGCTTGGCATTTTGCATGAATGCACACACTTGCATGTTAGCATTTCCAAGACCACATCTGGTGCAGGTGGGGAGCGCATCCAGTAAATGGCCAGCTTGCCTTCATCGTCTGTCCATCCATACTCAGTAGGGCTTGGCACCACAGGGTTAGCCTGCAGACAGCACTTCCATATTGCTACCTGATAGTTGGCTCGTTGAACATGCATAAAGAGACAGTCTCTACATGGTGGCAGCTGGCTGGACTCAACCTCTCCCCTTTTGGTGCAGAAGAGCTGGTAACGCAGTTTGTTCACCTCAGCAGTGCTGCTATTAGCAACATACATCCGACAGGTGAACTGCTCAATTTTCTGGAACAGCTCATCACTCACATTCCATGTCTGTCCCAGTTGTCTAAAAGTCTCTTGGCAGGAAGTGTGCTTTCTCACTATCTTCAGGGCATTCAGCTTCCCTCGACCAGCGAATGCACTGACAGTGTCGCAGCCTGTGAAGGCATGTAAGCCAATTAGGCTGTCACAGATGCTGTCTCCAAGTGAACTTGCCAGTTTGGTGATGTCGACAAACCGTGTGCGGTTCTGAGTCCCACACTTCTGGTAGATGGGACAGGTGATGTCCTTCTGGAAGCCAAGACAAAGCACCATGGCATCAGTGTCCTCAGCTGTGATGATAACTGACTTTGAGCCCGCATTTGCTGCATGCAATGCATGCAGGAGCAGACGGGTGTCAGCTTCTTCATGTGTGGAGTGCAGTTCTGCTGCTTCCTCACACCCATCTTCTGTCAACTTGTAGCAGGTTTCCTCACAGGTCATGTACAACACCTTGCCATGCAGCATAGCTCTGTATCGTGGGAGTTTCCACTCTTCCACCAGAAACTTGATGAGACTGGTCTTGTTGGAGGAACTGCACAGAAATTTTCTCCACTGCTGGACGTGGTGTCCCCCTGCAAGATTCTTGTACTGGAGAGTGATGTCTCCACCCCGGTTCAGTCGTTCAGCATCTTTGATCGAAGTCTGGTGATAGACATCAAAAACAACATCAATCCTCCCACTCTGTGCTCCCTCATGGAGGACCTGGGTCAAGGCTGACTCTGCCACCTGTGCAAAGGTTTTGTTGTTGCCATTCATTTTTTGGACCAGGCTCATCCCATCAATGATGGAAGTAGATGGGATTGGGATGTCTTCTGCAGGAGATACATTCTTTTCAAGCTCTCTGGCAAGTGCAGCCTTGTTTGTTTTTCGTAAGGACCCATCAGCATTTGCCAGTGCCCATGGTAGTGGGCCCAATGGGTAGGCAAGGACATCCTTCAGATTCACCTTCCTGCTTTCAGCCACCAGGATCATGTGACTGAAAAGGTTTCTATCTGCCTTCAGAACCACATCCTGTGCTTTCTTTCCATGAGCTTGTTTTGTGCTGACATTGGAGAATGTTTTCAGACTTTGCTTGGTCAACTTGTCTTGGAATTTCACAGGTGGTGGGTCTGCATCTAACCTTGTTTGCTGGAATGCTTGGTAGGCCTCTTCTCCTTTCTCAAGAGCTCTCAAGAGATCTATGGTCACATCAGGTGGAGCCATGTTGCCAGTGGAGAGGCTAACCAAATCAATCTCATCAGGGGACATAGGATTGAGCCAGTTATTCTCCATAAGGTCCATGAGAGACTGGACATCTGCTTCATCTCTCTTGATCCTTGGACTCTGTAGATCTGGATGAGACCATTTGCTCCTGCCTTGACGTGTCAGGTCTCTCAGCTGTCTGAGGTACATACTTCTATACTCAGCTGTGAGATAATATTTGGTCACAGCTCCTGGCTTCAAGCTGAATCCCTTTGTCCCTCCAGCTTTTGGGTGTCTTTGTTCACCGTTTCTTCTATAGCTTGGTCAACAGGGATTCGGCCAAAGGGATTGGTGGAGCCCAGTTGGACTGAGAAGCCTCCTTCCATGAATTCTGTGTACACATCTGGGTGTGTGATGGGCAGCTCAGACATCTGGGCGTAGTAGTAGGGGAGGTAGCGTGCATAATTCATCCTGTCATAAGCAAAGCACCATGGGATCATTGCTCGAATGCTAGCCAAGTGTAGCATCCAGTCTCCCTCTCTGGATGCTCAGATGAGCCCCAACAAGATTTCAACCATGTCCAAATAGGACATCCAGAAGTTCGAGAGGCTGCCGTTTCCACCTCTAAGGAACTCACGGTAGACTTCAAATAGATCCATGATGCGTGTACAAGAGCTGTTCTCGAGGACCTCCTTCAAAGCATGTTGTGAGACTTCTTTCCCAAGGCTGTCAATGGTCTTCAGTGTCTCATTCAGGTGAACCATGTCATTCCTGTGAGTTTCTTCCAACCAGGACAGGAAACCATTCAAGGTCAGTCGCATGAGAGCCTCATACAGGAGCTTGTGTAGTCGCACTGCCCTGTTGTACTTGCGGCCATCCATAACACCAGCAATTGAGCCTTCTGCAATCATGCCAGACTCAATGCAGAGGTCTTTGAGTCCAGCATCTTGGAAACGCTTTCCTATTATTGCCAGCAGTGTGCAGATGGTGTGGAATACCCCAAGCCTAACGATGATATCATGGAACTTGTCATGGTGTTTCCATGTGATCTCGACAGCCTTCGCATACAGGGCTTGGTCAAAGACACAGACAATCTTCCTCAGGCCTAAGCACTGCATGATGCTCAGTGACTGGTTAAGCACCTCGTTGACAGTAGACATTTGTGTCGCTGGAGCATTGATGGTAGGCAGATAGCCTATATTGTCGGGGATGACCGTCATCTCTCCTCGAGTCAGGATGTTGAAGCCTGTCCAGCTGCTGACTGACTGTTCTTCTTGTTGTGACATGCGTGCTAGGACCCAAAGAAGGTTTTTCTCTCTGGCAAGCTTAGTATTGGCTGCAGTATCGGCATCTGACTTTTTGCTTTGTGGTGGCCCTACCCGTTGTCCAGCATTGTAAGTTGGTAACATTGGTGGGGGTCCATCAATGCTTCTCTTCTTTGTTTTGGGAACAGTGGGCATGGGTTGGACAGGAAGTGGGTTGACTGGCTTTGCTTGCACAGCAATCCCATTGACTCTGTGAGATGTTCCCTCACCACTGACAGTTTCTTCAAGACGGTCGATATTGTCCCAGGCTAAAGTTGTGAATATGCCAGGATGGATGTTAGCTGGAAGGGCAATGCCACTCCGTGATGATGAGAGTTTCTGGAGACACAGGGCAGTGTTGATCTCTTCCATCTGTGAATAGGACACACTGTGACCAAGTCGGTTGAGGATGTTTATCAACTCTACATTTCCTGTCAACGATTTGACACTGAATGGCAGAACAATGTGCTTGGAAGGCTTGGTATTTCCACATGTCACTGCATATACTATGTCATGGCCAAATGACTGCAGAAGGCACTGCACTCTCTGGGATGCATGATCAGGATCATTTGAGCCTGTGAGTAGAGAGTACAGGAAGATAATGAGCGACTCTGGAATGGTAGGCCATTCTGCTTCTGATTTGACTTCAGGCGGCCAGGTTTGAGGAACATCTTGACTTTTAATGTCTGCTCTCAATTTGATGGCTGCTTTGGCTATAACATCTTGTGCACTGACACTTTTCAGGGTCTGCAGCTCCCTTTTGAGAGACTGATTTTCTTTGGCAAGTTCCCTCATGGACAAGTTATCGGGATAGAGGAGGAATTTTCCTTTCTCATCAGGGAATATCTGCAAGGCTCCAGCAAACTCACTCTCCAGGTTTCGCCTTATGTGCTTCTTGGTTGATTCCTTGACTTGGGCAATGCCTTGGGAGTTCATTGAAGCTACCAGTCTAGAAGAGAGATTAGTCATTGTCATCACTTGAGGATTGCCAAAAAGCTCGATCCTGATGAAGAGGAACAGCTCATTGTATGCCTTATTCACAGCAGCTTCATACTGGGCTGCAGCATCATCATCTTCATTGCTGGCAACCTCTCCTTTGGAAACCTCTTCTTTGGTGTAAAGTCTATAGCATGACCTGTGGTAGTGCCCTTCAGCTGCCACAAGGTCTCTACTCACAATGGCAAGGATTCTGCTGTCCCTTTTCTTTGTGGCTGCACTCCTGATCTTTGCATCAGCTCGCAGTTCTCGACACTGCACCAGTACTTCTCTCGTATTCTGTCTCTTGGAATATTTGCTGTTTTTCTGACAAAATATGCACTCTGCATCATAAGTCCTAGATGTACTTGGAGCATGTCGAGCTACTCTCTTAGATTGTTTCTCTTCAGCAGAGACACAACTTTTCTTTTCTTTTGCAAGGAGGCCATCAAGAATTTGCTTCATAGTGAAGATACTGCGACACTTTCTGTGGTAGTAGATTGCTGGAATCTGTCCCTCAGGAATGTCTTTTGCCAGTTTCAAAACTGGTGCATGATTTCGTATCTGAGCTGCCCTGAGCAGAGTTCTCCATGAGTCGACACTTTGTAGTGAAACCAGCTTATCTGTATCATCAGAACAGTGGATAATGCACTCCACCCGTGGGCGCTTTGGTATTGGGTAAAAACTTGCTTGTTCACCAGTGGCCATATTCAGTCAGTTTTCACCTGCCACATACAAACAAATACATGTAACTTAGGTGTATGAACACTACTAAAACAAAGTTTACTTTGCTTCACCAGCGTCATATTACCATTATTTATCTTACATAGCCACAAATAGATACATTACCTAGTTGCTATGCAACAGCTGTATTTTGTCCACATGAGGCCGCTAAAATCAACACAAGATGAAAGTTCCTCGTAGCCACTTTAACTAATCATATTAACATATACATTAAAAGAACATGCTAACATTATGGGAAATTAGCTTACAATCTTCTCCAGAGTGAGACAAGAAGATAGATACCAGTTTCCTCTATATGTGTTTAGTAGAAAGCTATCTGGCTGCACGTTAGCCTAGCTTAGCACAATGAATGGAAGTACACAGTACTGGTTATCCTTGGTTGGTGGCCAACTAAGAACTGTCCCAGAGTTTAAGCTAGGCTAATCAGTACCAGGGGTGTTGAAATGCTATATTTGTAAAAATCTGGGCAAATACACAATCGTGAGAGGCACAGAAACAGGTTTCCTGAAAGAAAAATGAAATAGCTGCTCATTTGGAAAGGTTATCATGTATTATTTTACTTCTGTTAGTGTACCAAATAAAATGGCACCAGTGAAGTTGTGTCACATTGGGTGATATCGATATCTGGTCTGACCCATGGACTAACTGGCTTTGGTCTAGTTAGTTTCTTAGTAATAATGCACTTCTAATTTAAGGTTCACAATCACCTCACACAATGAAATAGTATGGGTATATTATACATTTCCTGAATCTTTACAGTCCTGTGAGTATTCCAGTTTTTGTGTTTTGTGTCCCTGATATTCCTAGATGCCACAGGGCTAAAAGAAAGTATATAGTTTAGGCGAACATTGCAGAAAGATGTGTGTTATTGACGGGTTGAAGAGCTCAAGTGACCTCTATATTTGTGAGAAATATCCACAACAGGGCTTGAATGAAAGCTAAGAAGGTCCCCTTTAAAATGATACCAAAGACAATATTATAGAACATTGAAAAATGTCCTGACCATGAGGCTAAACCAGGATATGCACCAGCGTCTAAAATGCAATTTAGTTTAGGGGGTGGTTAACTTCATGAGCTGATAACTGTGATACAGCTGCCACTCAGGAATGGTTATCATACCAAAATATCATCTACAGACATGGATCCTTTCAAAAATTATAAGTAAGTTTTGCCACCTTGAGTATACCGAAATAGGAAATTTTGGGCTCTGGTCCATGGACTAATAGTAGGAACTGACGAGACCGGGGCGCGAACCCCGTTCCCCAGTGGACAACTGCATTGACACAAAGTCGATACTTTGACCGCTACACCACCGCGGACCCATTGATTCATTTGCGCCAGATCATTCATGTAAGGTCACCATTTCTGAAGTGTGTTGGTCACGTCATTTCCTTCGCGAAGTTCATGGCTCTGTCCTAGAAACACACTAGCGTTCTCCAGGGCAGAGTAATCCACACTTGATTTCTGATTATTTCCAACATGTCTGGTTACAGACGAGTGATTTTTTTCGTACCCGTTTTCGAGCGCGTTATTATTTTTCCCACCTGGATTCCGGGAAGACCCGCCCCTACTCTATCTCTGATTGGTTAACCCTATCCCTAACCCCACCCTAACCCTAAGCTTAACCAACCTAACCAACGGAGGCAACGAGTACTAGCCAATCAGAGGCAGAGTTCCCGGAAAACGGGTACGAAAAAAAATCACGCGTTACAGCGCACCATGACTACCACCGAGGCGTTGCAGCATTTACAGGCGTTGGACAGCGGCCATTTTAAATTGTTTGAAAAATAGTATGAAAGTTGTTAAAATGTGAACTTCGGTGTCAGTTTCTTAACCGACATACTGACATATGTAATGCCTTAATATGTCAATTAGGTATTTATCTTGACAGAATATAGAGTTTAAAACCGTGGTCACTTAAGGTAGGAATGAAATCCCGGTCGTTTATACTTAAACAGGTAACACAAATTTGTCGTGTGGCCGCGACATGTAGCAACTTTCATTTGGCATGTTTTACACAGAACCTCTTTCTGCTCAGCGTCGC
Source organism: Lampris incognitus (assembly GCF_029633865.1). Classification (NCBI taxonomy): domain Eukaryota; kingdom Metazoa; phylum Chordata; class Actinopteri; order Lampriformes; family Lampridae; genus Lampris; species Lampris incognitus. Next base: position 45,910,352 of record NC_079217.1, on the reverse strand, counting down.
TGAGCCTGAATCCAAATTATCGTCTTATAACAGAGGCGGGGATTTTGTTTGTTTTTGGGCGTTTTTGCCACCAGTTCATCAGTGTTAACCTGCTCGTTGTCGTCAGTATCCATTTTTTCCTTCTGGTCCGCACACAGCACACCGGATAGTCACGTGACCATAGACCGCACACGCACGCTTCACTGCCTAAACAGAGACTGATTGGTCAGCTCTTAATTATGGGCGTGGATATGCAGACTGCCCACGACCAAACGTTCACGCGCGCACATTTCATTATTTAACTAGATCGCAGCCTTTTGCGGTTATGCACAGGCTGACATCGCGATTGCGATTAGATTAATCGTGCAGCACTATGCAGAACTCTGATGAAGGTAACTGAGAACATCTTGAAAAAGCATATGCACTCAACACACAAAACATACCTCAAATATAGTGAGAATGCGAGCAATTATGACAATTTTAATGAGAGGCAGACTCCTACGTGTGTGCACGCACGCACGCACACACGCACGTACACACTCACGCACACATTTACACGTACAAGAATGCATGCATACAAGGAATATCTCCCAGCTCTTTCATGCTGCTGATAAGGCTCCCCTAAATATTTGCCTTGAGCTGGTGCCTCAGCATGTGTGCAGGGCTGTGCAGCGAGCCAGATGAGTGCTGTTCCAGAGACAGCAGTATTACTCGCTGTTTCTGTGAACTAGGCTCAAACAAACAGTGCTGGCTAGAGCCCAGTGGGCGTGGGTGGTCCGAGACATATACTGCCCTTACCTAATCAATCAACACTCCCGGCTAAACCTAATATACACAATGCTAAAAACAAAAGAAAGAAAACATCAAAATCCCATTCAACACCGACTTCTGACGGAGTTCACATTGTATAATGGAACAAGGCTAAGACATTGGACATTATATTGTTTATGATGTAATAATGCACAATATGAGGACATGTCTTCTAGCCGATGGGGAGATAAGCCCAGTCAGGTCAGGCCAGGGAGTGGTGGAGCTTCAATGGAATTTATGTTGGGCAGGCACCAATAAGCAAAACCCAGTTAGCAACATTGCATCATTGGGGACAAATCTAATTTGAGCCCGAGTGTGTTTTAGCAGCCAGTGTAGGGGCCTCTCGACTCTCTCCTCCGTTTCCCTCTCCCTCTGTCCATCCATCTCTCTATCGGAGTGTCACCTGCCCTGGGAGCTGGCGACACCAGGTCTCGGCCTGTGCGTGAGAGCCCCATCATCCTGACTGGGGGCTTTGTTTTCCCTGTGAATCTGCAAGTGTGTGCCTGTGCATGTGTGCTTTTGTGTGTGTGCGTGTGTGTGTGTGTGTCTGTGCCTTTGTGAACGTGGGGAGAATGTCAGAAATGGTGATTTGTTACATGGCCCGGCATTCCAGCTCTGAGATTCTCATTGTGTGTGTCGAAACATATAGAGAGGAAGAAAGTGAATGTGTCTGACAAAGAAAAATAGACAAGAATGTGTATGTTGCAGCAAATATGATGGGTGACTAGGCCAGTGTGTGTGTGTGTGTGTGTGTATACAGGCATAAAGTCTATGTTAAAAGCTGTGCCTGTATGCATGGGGAGGGGGCCACTCCTCCGAGCAAACGGATACACTGAGCAAGATACCATCTGCCTCTGCCCGTCTCAGTCTCACGCCAACACACGCACATGCGTGCACACACACACACACACACACATGCACAATAGGTAACCGGATACCGAAACCACCACAAGAATCTTCTTATTGATCCCTTTATACATTGTATCACTAATTAGAATATAAACATCTTCCATTCAGTCAGTCAGTGAACATTTCACTGCCATTACTTCACCACATCAGTTGGACGGACACAAGTCATTTTCCTTTTCCTCTCCAACTCTGTCCCTTTACACCCCTCTCTCACTGCTTTTCTTCTCCAACTCTGTCCTTTTACACCCCTCTCTCACTGCTTTTCCTCTCCAACTCTGTCCTTTTACACCCCTCTCTCACTGCTTTTCCTCTCCAACTCTGTCCTTTTACACCCCTCTCTCACTGCTTTTCTTCTCCAACTCTGTCCTTTTACACCCCTCTCTCACTGCTTTTCTTCTCCAACTCTGTCCTTTTACACCCCTCTCTCACTGCTTTTCCTCTCCAACTCTGTCCTTTACATCCCCTTTTAACTGCTTTTCTTCTACAACTCTGTCCTTTACACCCCTCCCTCTCTGCTTTTCCTCTCCAACTCTGTCCTTTACACCCCTCTCTCACTGCTTTTCTTCTACAACTCTGTCCTTTACATCCCCCTCTCTCTCTGCTTTTTCTTTCCAACTCTGTCCTTTACATCCCCCTCTCTCTCTGCTTTTTCTTTCCAACTCTGTCCTTTACATCCCCCTCTCTCTCTGCTTTTTCTTTCCAACTCTGTCCTTTACACCCCCTCTCTCTCTGCTTTTTCTTTCCAACTCTGTCCTTTACATCCCCCTCTCTCTCTGCTTTTTCTTTCCAACTCTGTCCTTTACATCCCCCTCTCTCTCTGCTTTTTCTTTCCAACTCTGTCCTTTACATCCCCCTCTCTCTCTGCTTTTTCTTTCCAACTCTGTCCTTTACATCCCCCTCTCTCTCTGCTTTTTCTTTCCAACTCTGTCCTTTACATCCCCCTCTCTCTCTGCTTTTTCTTTCCAACTCTGTCCTTTACATCCCCCTCTCTCTCTGCTTTTTCTTTCCAACTCTGTCCTTTACATCCCCCTCTCTCTCTGCTTTTTCTTTCCAACTCTGTCCTTTACATCCCCCTCTCTCTCTGCTTTTTCTTTCCAACTCTGTCCTTTACACCCCAACTCCGTCCTTTTACACCCCTCTCTCACTGCTTTTCTTCTACAACTCTGTCCTTTACACCCATCTCTCACTGCTTTTCCTCTCCAACTCTGTCCTTTACACTCATCTGTCACTGCTTTTCCTCTCTAACTCTGTCCTTTACATTCATCTGTCACTGCTTTTCCTCTCCAACTCTGTCCCTTTACACCCCTCTCTCACTGCTTTTCTCCTCCAACTCTGTCCCTTTACACTCCTCTCTCACTGCTTTTCCTCTCTAACTCTGTCCTTTACATTCATCTGTCACTGCTTTTCTTCTCCAACTCTGTCCTTTACATTCATCTGTCACTGCTTTTCCTCTCCAACTCTGTCCCTTTACACCCCTCTCTCACTGCTTTTCTCCTACAACTCTGTCCTTTACACTCATCTGTCACTGCTTTTCTTCTCCAACTCTGTCCTTTACACCCATCTCTCACTGCTTTTCCTCTCCAACTCTGTCCCTTTACACCCCTCTCTCACTGCTTTTCTCCTACAACTCTGTCCTTTACACCCATCTCTCACTGCTTTTCCTCTCCAACTCTGTCCCTTTACACCCCTCTCTCACTGCTTTTCCTCTCCAACTCTGTCCCTTTACACCCATCTCTCACTGCTTTTCCTCTCCAACTCTGTCCCTTTACACCCCTCTCTCACTGCTTTTCTCCTACAACTCTGTCCTTTACACTCATCTGTCACTGCTTTTCCTCTCCAACTCTGTCCTTTTACACCCCTCTCTCACTGCTTTTCTTCTACAACTCTGTCCTTTACACCCATCTCTCACTGCTTTTCCTCTCCAACTCTGTCCCTTTACACCCCTCTCTCACTGCTTTTCTCCTCCAACTCTGTCCCTTTACACTCCTCTCTCACTGCTTTTCCTCTCTAACTCTGTCCTTTACATTCATCTGTCACTGCTTTTCCTCCCCAACTCTGTCCCTTTACACCCCTCTCTCATTGCTTTTCTCCTCCAACTCTGTCCCTTTACACTCCTCTCTCACTGCTTTTCCTCTCCAACTCTGTCCTTTTACACCCCCCTCTCACTGCTTTTCTTCTACAACTCTGTCCTTTACACCCATCTCTCACTGCTTTTCCTCTCCAACTCTGTCCCTTTACACCCCAACTCCGTCCTTTTACACCCCTCTCTCACTGCTTTTCTTCTACAACTCTGTCCTTTACACCCCTCTCTCACTGCTTTTCTTCTACAACTCTGTCCTTTACACCCCTCTCTCACTGCTTTTCTTCTACAACTCCGTCCTTTTACACCCCTCTCTCACTGCTTTTCTTCTACAACTCTGTCCTTTACACTCCTCTCTTACTGCTTTTCCTCTCTAATTCTGTCCTTTACATTCATCTGTCACTGCTTTTCCTCTCCAACGCTGTCCCTTTACACTCCTCTCTCACTGTTTTTCCTCTCCAACTCTGTTCTTTTACACTCCCCTCTCACTGCTTTTTCTCTCCAACTCTGTCCTTTTACACCCCTCTCTCACTGCTTTTCTTCACTCTCTTCTCCCCAAACCTCTGATCCTTTCTTTTTCATCTGAAAGGAAAAACAACGGTAAATCAAGTTTTCTCAAACTGGCCCTAACACTTTCTCTCTTTTCTTTTATAATATTGCAAATTCTTATTTTTGTTTACAGAAAATAAATAAATAAAAGTAAATAAAAATAAATGAAGATAAATAAATCAAATTAATAAATGAAGGAGGAACAATTGTTTTCCTTGGCCATGTTTACTTATAATAACATAGTAATTACTTATAGTGCGTGTCTGACATTCTTGTGTAAGAAGTGGGGTTGTTGTGAAGTGTCTAGTGTGTTGGTGTAGTGTTCTGTGATGGTCACGTCTCACTCTCAACCTTCACCGCTGGCTAGTAGAAATACCAACAGGAGAGCCGAACACATAAGCCTCTCCCTGCCAGTAGATAGCCTCTCCAACAGCAAGCCCTATGTAGCGCCTCCTCGTGGTGACACACGGTAACTGGGTACACCTTGGACCCTGGCTGAACTACAAGGGACTCGGAGGGGGTCTGGCCCCTAAACGTGCAGTACGCAGGCCCACCGGTGCGTGATATTTCCTGATGCCCATGAACCAGCCCCCAGCTATGGGTTAAATAGTGCCACTGCCTAGTGGATACCTCGGGAGAGGACTAGGCTACGGGAGTAAACCCCTACACAAAAATCAACATCTACAGTGCTGTTGTTTTTTGTTTTTCTTGCCCTTTTGTATGTGTTTAAGTCAGAGAGCACTGCTGGCGTCATGTGTGGCTGCCGCTTCTCCCTCTCGTAACCCCCCTTCCCATCCACCCCTGTGCTATGTTTATCTGTTGTCTTGTTTCACCCCATTTACTGTAAAGCTACTTTGACTGTTAGAAAAGCGCTATATAAGATTAATTCATTATTATTATGATTGTTACTGTTATTATTATTATTAATAACACTTAATTCATCAAGCCAAGGTTAGGGTCTTCGGTTTTTGGACTGTGTGAGTGTAAAAGCATCCTCTCACTTCCTCAGCTGGACTGAGTCACGGCTGCTGCTGGATATGTATGGGGCTGTAGTCTCTTTACAGTGTGTGCACTGCCACACTGTTAGCTTATCTTGGCTGCTGGTGGCAGGACAAAGACTACACTCTGGATGTGTACCAGGTTTCCCCAACACACGCACACACACACACACACACGCGCGTGCATGCGCGCACACACACACACACACACACAACAGATTTAGTCCATTTGGCTATGGATTATGTCTACAGCGGAGCCTAAGGCACAGGGAAATGTGGGGGTGCGGGCAGCGGGGCTGTATTTGGATGTAATGTGATCAGTAATGAATTTTGTGTTGCATTAAAGGGGATGAGGGGGTGAGTTACAATGGAGGGGACAAGAGGCGACTACAAGTGTCTGGGAGTCTTGAACAACTAATCTAATGAAGAGCGAGAGAGACAGAGGGGGGGGGAGGGAGGGAGGGGGTGGAGTGCAGTAAAAAAGAGTGATGAGAAGAGAGAGAGGGATGGAGGCCAGCGATGGTAGAGAGCTTAGTCACTGTAAATGAATGGCTCCAAATGAGGTTAGGTCCTAAGAGAGAGCGAGGCAGAGACAGAGGGACGGACAGAGAGAGAAAGAGAGCAAAAGTGTGTGCACGAGAGAGGAGGATATGAGATGGGGCCTATAGTCAATGCTAAAGCCATTAGGGCCTTGTGACCCCATGCTTCCCCCTGTGGCTGGCCCTCCATATACAGCCACCCCTCCTCAAATCAAAGGAACTCTTGTTCACTTAAGGAGGGGAAGAGAGAGAGAGAGAGAGAGAGAGCACTGCCGCTTCCTAAACGAGTTAACCATTTGGACTGTCAGGGCCAACGGCATGTCCCCACACACACACACACACACACACACACACACACACACACACACACACAAATGCAGACACGAGACAGGCAGACACAGTCAGGCAGACACACATTCATGCCGACAGCAAAGTACACGAGCTTGCACGCACGCACGCACGCACACAGACACACACACACAGACACACGCACACACGCACACACACACGCACACACACACACACACACACACACAAACACACACACACACACACACACACACACACACACACACACACACACACACACACACACACACACACACACACACACACACACACACACACACACACTGGTAGTTAACTGATCCATTAGGTAATGCTGGACAGGGACCAGGGAGAGGAAGGAGACCTGTGTCCAACACTGGGATTTTGTGTGTCCGTGTAACAACTGGACACTGGCATGTTGTGTGTCTGTGTAACAGCTGGACACTGGCATGTTGTGTGTCTTACAGTCATGGTAATGACCAACAATGACCAAGAGCAGGTCACCCATGACCAGACGTCTCCACACACATGTCCATCATGTATGTGTGCGTGTGTGTGGGGGCGGTGTTTGGACATAGTGTGTACATTTACACCACATGATGTGTAATTATGTTGTTTTATCCAAGCAGAGGACATTTGCTGCGGGTGTATCTTCATTTACTTCTTCAGACAGCTGCCAGCAAGTAAAGACACAGGACGATTGGTGTTCTGGGGCCACATAAACAAACACTGTGGGCGGCTTGGGACCCGGGACTTTGCTTGGACTACCTGCTATGTTTCATAGCTGATAACCATTTTAAGCCCTTCCTCAGTGCAACCTGACATCACACAAGCCATAAAGCGTGTTTGTGTGTGTGTGTGTGCTGTCCACACATCACCAACCTGTGGAGGACGCTGCGATGTCTCTGGACGGCGATTCTGACATGGCGTCCGCCAGCCTCTCTCTCAAGCCCTCATCGCTGGTGTCCACGGAGCCCATGGTGTGGCGAGGAAGACCGAAGCTCTCCGGCCAGCTACCGCACACTTCCAGCAAGGTGACCCCACGCCCGTCGAACGGCCCTGCAGAAAGACATACACACACACACACAAAATATGCATAAACACTTACTCTATAACCAGTAGTAGTTTTTCATTGTCGTTCTCATTGAGATTGAAGGTTTATGACAGGGAACAGTCCGGTGTGGGTGCAACATGGTCCAGAAAGGTCCGGTGTGGGTGCAGGTCTTTGTTCCAACCAAGGAGTTACACACCTGAGTCTACAAATCAAGGTCCTTAGCAAAGACTATTGGTTGATCTATAGAATCAGGTGTGTAACCGCTCGGTTGGAACAAAGACCCGCACCCACACTGGACCCTTCTGGACCATGTTGCCCGTCCCTGGTTTCTGATGACAGCGACCTTTTAAAACGGAGACTTCCTGTTTTATTTTTCATCCACAAGGACGGTCGAGTGTAAAGCTAAATACTAAGTTAGTGTGTGACATCATGCAACGAGACTTCACTCTTGGTCTACCAAAGTTCACCTGAGCAACAAAAAATCAGACACACGAAAAAAAAAAAAAAAAAAACCAACCCTTGACCACAAACGGCTTGTACCCACAATGCAATCTTCATGCCTGTCAAACCAAATCCGCACAACTCTTTCTGACATCTTGATCTTTTCCCCTCACTATCTCTGCACTGTTATACCTGCAATCAGCCAGATCTGACTTTGTGGAGCCAGACAGTCTGCAACCGGGCTTTCTTTGTGTGTGTGTGTGTGTGTGTGTGTGTGTGTGTGTGTGTGTGTGTGTGTGTGTGTGTGTGTGTGTGTGTGTGTGTGTGCACATCTTTATCATGGAAGGTAAGCAGACACTAAAACAATTTTTTCCTCTCTCATCTGTTCAGTTGAGCTGCACACTGTGTGGGTCGGCACTACGGGGTGATAATGTCCAAATGGGAAGATTTAATAGTGGTGCAAACAGGAACATTTGAGTCAGACGGTATTCGGCGGACGGCACTGGGGCGACCGGGTGAATCACCAGCCTAAGGTGCATGCAATTCACGTCTCAAGAGCTGTCCTTGTTTGGAGATCCTTTCTGGTTGTAACAAATTCCAAAAAAAAACATTTTTTTTTTTTTTGGTGAAATGAATGAGTAAAGAATGAGTGGTGATCCGTCTGGCCGGCTCCTAAATGATCCAGCAGCGCTCCAATTGCTACACTGTCTCTCCCAAGGAGACACGGCTTCAAGGATTACAAGACACTGATGTGAAGTCGTGGACATGCACAGAGGTGCCTTGCCTTTAGCGAGGTAAATAAAGACTTGTAGGTCCAGCACATGTCAGGAAGCAGGAATCAGGAACAATTTATTGTCATTTCTTTCATGTACTTGCGTACACAAAATTCTGTTTCACCCAGCTAACAGCGGTGCGACACAAAAAACAAACAAACAAAAAAAACATCCAAAATTTCCCCAAAACAGCACCACCAAAAACATACAAAAACAGAGAGAAAACTAAAAACACACACACACACACACACACACACACACACACACACACACACACACACACACAATCAGTTAGCAACACAACACTCAGTGCAACACAGTCCAAAAATTCCACTGTCCAGAGAACGAACGCCAGCCAGGATGACTGTTGGAGCTGCCAGTCTGCATGGGCTAGCAGTTAGCTTAGCCTGCCCAGCTTCCGCACCCTGTCAGACCGCCCTTGGTGTTTCTTCCTCAGGCACAGCTCCAGTCAGGGCCGTGGTCCCTGGGCCCACTGGACACAGTAGACCAAGCTGTCCCAGCTGATCCAGCACCAGCTCTCCCAGCCAGACACCTTCGACACTCCTCCCAGCACTCCACACGACGACACTAAAACAAAGTCGAGGCTAGGCGAGGCTGCCGCCAGACCACCCTTGGTGTTTTCAGAACTGCTGTTCTGCATGGCCTAGCAGTTAGCTTAGCCTGCCCAGCTTCCGCATCCTGTCAGACTGCCCTCCGTGTTACCTCTTCAGGCGCAGCTCAGGTCAGGGCTGTGGTCCCTGGGCTCACACTCACAGCACACAGCAGACCAAGCTCTCCCAGCCAATCCAGCGCCAGCTCTCCCAGCCATCAAATGAAGACAAAACAAACTTAGATGCAGATGTGGACAAAGACACTGCATGGACGGTGCTGGGTGAGGCCGCTGTAAACGTAAGTTCGCACCGCCATCTTCCCAAACTGGAATGTGTTGAATTGTGTCTGCATACACCGCTGATGATTTGTTTTAGCTCTCAGTTTCCAAGATGGTTATTCCCATGTGTTTGGATTTTCTCCTAAATGATTAAATAAGTACAATTTAAGTACAGAAGAAGAACAAAATAACACACTTTCCTTCTGGTGACTGGGAATTGTGTTTGGATTTGACATCCAGCACAGCACATCACCACACTGATCGACCAGTCCTCCTCCACACCCAAAGGTTCAGGAAGAAAGCCCAGCAGATAGTCAGGGACCACCGCCACCCCTGCCTCACACTCCTTACCCTGTTACCGTCTGGAACACCGTGCCGGAGCATCCGGGTCCCCAGCCACACAATCCTCACCCTGTCACTGTCTGGAACACCGTGCTGGAGCATCCGGGCCTGAACCAACAGGCTCCAACACAGCTTTTACCCACAAGCCTTAAGACTCTTCTATACATAAGACTCTCTGGACACACACACACACACACACACGAACACACACACGAACACACACACACACACACACACACACACAGCTTAGCTGCTGTACTATTCTTCTGCCAATTTCAATTTTTTCACTTACATATTTTTATTTTCATTGTTACTTGGTTGCCAAATCCTGTAAATACTGTACATTTTAAACGGTTATATGCTAAATTATAGATTTTGATTTCAGTTTATTGTAAGTTGATTTGTAAATACTGTTACATTTTAGATTCAGAATTTTAGACGTTAGTATAACTAGATTTAAGTGTTATATCTTTTGGCTTTTCGAGGTTAGGATGAGGCCGAAGCATCTCACTGCCAGCAGTGTCTGCCACCACTGTGTCGTTGCGCTGTTTTAATGTGCTATATTGTTGTGCTGTGTTGTTACAATGTGTGGTTGTGCTGCGTTGCTGTGCTGTATTGTTGTGCACTTGATAAATGAAATCAGAAAGATAAGAAATGAGAAACAATTTATTGTCATCTCAGTCATGTACTTTCATACACAAAAGAGATTAAATTTTGTTTCTCCCAGCCCACAGCATTGCAACACAAAAGACAAAAACACATATCAAAAAGAAAATGACAACACCAAAAACATACAAAAACGGAGCGAACAAAGCAAGTTAAAAAAAACAAAAACACAGTCAACAACATAGTCCATTCGGTAAATTTGCAACCCGTCCATAAATGTCACTGTCCAGAGAACGAACGCCAGCCCGGATGACTGTCGGAACCGCCGGTCTGCATGGGCTAGCAGTTAGCTTAGCCTGCCCCGCTTCCACGTCCAGTCAGACTGCCCTTGGTGTTCCCTCTTTGGGGGCAGCTCCAGGCAGGGCCGTGGTCCCTGGGCCCACAGGACGCAGCAGACCAAGCTCTCCCAGCCGATCCAGCGCCAGCTCTCCCAGCCATCAAACAAAATCGACGATCACAGACATAATTCTTCACATGATGACAAAAACCCAGACGAAGACATGGATAAAGACACTGCATAGTTGGAACTGGGGGAGGCCGGCACAAACTCACGTTTGCGGTGCCATTTTGAAATGAAGTTGAAACCTCTCAAGCGTGGTGTGAAGTTGTCAGTCTATCACCATGTTCAGTTTCCAGTTCTGATGGGCACAGCATGCACTAGATAAAAGCGTGTGTTTGAATCGTTTCTCTTTTCCTGCCCTCCTCGTGGATTTATTTGGCATCTAAGACACACTGTGTGAGCTAGCTGGTCCACTAGGACACTAGCTATGCAGCTGTAGTCTGCACGCTCACACACATCCCTCCAGCTCAGAGGGGCTATGGACCCCGTTTGCTAACTCTTCACTGAGGTTAGAGATTCATGTAGCTCTTCTACATATGACAGCTTGCATCGACCTGATCTGTTGCTACTGCTGTCATACAACTAGAGCGGCCAAGATGGTGATTGTGAACGTTTTGGATTTTCAAAGTTGAATAACTTTGTGGGAAAAAAAAGATACAGACTTGCCGCTCCCTGAATGCCCCTAAAGTTGCATATATTTGCATTAAAATTAGTTTTAGATCAATTGCACAAAACAAGTTATGATAAGGTCTAACTAAAACGACCGTGAGTGGTCAAAATGACCACGCGTAATTTGCACGTCATGTCACTATGACATGTGTTGGTCGCATCACTTCCTTCGTGAAGTTCATTGCTCTGTCCTAGAAACACACTAGTGTTCTCCAGGGCAGAGTAATAGTCTAAACTTGATTTCTGATTATTGCCAATATGTCTGGTTACAGACGCACCGTGACGACCACCGAGGCATTGCAGTATTTACAGGCGTTGGACAGTGGCCATTTTAAATTGTTTGAAAAATAGTATTGAAGTTGTTAAATTTTTGATTTTGGTGTCAGTTAGTTTCATAACAGAAATACTAACATATGTAATGCATTAATATCTCAATTGGGTATTTATCTTGACAGAATATAGAGTTTAAAAAACCGTGGGCGGTCATTTTGACAGCCCATGGTCGTTCTAGTAGTTTTCTAAGTTCCGGTCGTTGTTTGGGACCGTTTCAATATTTATTTTCAGTTCTTTTTTTACATTTCACATTTTGTAGGCCTTGTTACATTTGTTAGATTAGCAATATGTGTTTTCCGTTTTGTTTTTCAGGTGATATTTTCACTTTTTCAATCTTGCTATTCAAGTTTGACCATGTCTCTGAAGTTTAAATTGTTTGAAAATAGTATTATAGCTGTTAAAATGTTAATTTTGGTGTCAATTAGTTTCCTAACAGACATACTAACATATGTAATACATTAATATCTCAATTGGGTATTTATCTTGACAGAATATAGAGTTTAAAAACCGCTGGTCATTTTGACCACCCATGCTCGTTTTAGGTAGGAGTGAAATCCCGGTCGTCCCACAACACAGTCTACATCAGTATTATTTATGGTGCTCACAGACACTTCTGCTTTGTCATCAGCAAGTGTCGTTTTGCTGTGCAATGCAAAGGACACCGGCCATGCTACCGGTGAGGGCTTTAGCAATAAAATTACTTTAACAGGAAAAAAGAAAAAAACACACATGTTCGCCATGATAGACTGTCCTATCATGATACTGACTGTGGGTGAACTGTGGACTGCTGTTCTGAGCTGAAGAATTATCTGATGGTCCCTGTGGAGCTGCACTGCAACGCCACCAACCAGCGCGAGCTGTGTGTCCAGTATCTTCTGCAGGACGGATGAATGTCAAAACTAAATCTTCCCATCAACAACATTAGGGGTGAGTAAAAAAGAGGAATAACCTGGAAAAAAATCCTACTATTCCATCAGGTCACTGGACTCAGTCCGGGCTACTGGAGAGCAGGATGGTAGGGGAGCAGCCGGCCATCGTGGTCACCACTGCAGATCTTCGGCAGTAACATCTTACCAAGGAGCATTTCAGGAGGCTGTCTGTCCCTTTGACTGTTTGATTTGTAACCACCACACCACAGGGTGTGGACATGTGACACCATTATTATAATCCTCTTATCCCACTGCCTTATCTACTTTATGTAATATCACCTAACCCATCCATGATCATGGCATCTGAAAACCAACATGACAAGTGTGCTCCGGAACTCTGCTGTGCTCCTTCGAAGCAGACTGTTATGGTCATACTATTATTAAATATAATAATAGAATGATAATATATAATAATGATAATATAATAATAATAATAATAACATAATATATAATAGTATAGTCATGAGAGAGTTGGTATGCTGAAGCACGGGGACACGCTTCCCAAAGGAGGGGGGTAGTGTAACGACCATGGATGACTAGACTTGCTAGCCGGTTAGCTAATGGGTCAGACTGTTTAGTTGACTGGTTGGGTAGGACTAACACACACACACACACACACACACACACACACACACACACACACACACACACACATATATATATACATACTAAAATACTATAAAATACTATTCTCTGGTGGCACGGTGGTGCAGTGGTTAGCATGGTATCCTCACAGCAAAGAAGCTTCTGGGTTTGAGCCTCGGGGTAGTCCAACATTGGGGGTCGTCCCAAGTCATCCTCTGTGTGGAGTTTGCATGTTCTCGCCGTGTCTGCATGGGTTTCCTCCGGGTGCTCTGGTTTCCCCCCACAGTCCAAAGACATGTAGGTCAGGTGAATCAGCTGTACTAAACTCTCCGTAGGTATGAATATGTGTGTGTGTGTGTGTGTGTGTGTGTGTGTGTGTGTGTGTGTGTGTGTGTGTGTGTGTGTGTGTGTGTGTGTGTGTGTGTGTGTGTGCGTGTGAGAGAGTGTATGTCGGCCCTGTGTGGTGGCCTGGTGGCCTGTCCAGGGTGTCTCAGTGACTGCTGGGATAGGCTCCAGCATCCCCGCGACCCTGAGAGCAGGCTAAGCGGTTCGGATAATGGATGGATGGATACTATTCTCTGGTTTTTCCTGCTTTCTTTCTACCCTTTTCATTATACTAATCTGATTTTCTTTCAATTCTTGATAACTTATTACATTTGTTTTTGATTGATGCTACTTATTCATTAATATTAGGTAGGATACTTTATTACTGGAAATGTTATTTTTATTGTTATGCAATTTTTTTTTTAAATGCTAGATTCAGTTGCCCTTTCTATTCAGTCCTCTGACAGAGATGGCATTATTTTTAAAGGGTACCTGTCCATTGTAATACACTGTACAGTAGTGCTGACTCGTTTTATATATATATATATATATATATTAGATTCTTGCACTTTTTCAGTTCTGCATTGCTGAGATATTGTGAGTGTGCGGATTGCAGCACAACACAATCTTTAATTTGTCATTTTTAATTTGTTCGTATTTTGTATCACTTTTAAACTTGTTTTTTATGTGTGTGCTATCCCAATAAAGTTCTGGTGTGACTGTTCCAGTGGCGCTGCAGCAGTTCAGACAAACAAGATGCAAAAGAGACTGAAACTCAGTGTAGCATCCCAACGCCATACCCGACACTGTGTGAACCGTCTTATCCAATGGGTCACCCTGAAAAACACACTTATCTGCTACACAGCACAAAACTAATTACAGGTCGGCTGAACACACATGGCTCACACCCTCTTTTGTTGTACCATTCAATTTCATATGTCCTCTGACACACACACATGCTCCGAGGTGCGTAGTGCTGGTTCCTCTGGCCTGGTGCTGGTGCGCACAGCGCAGGGTCCAGTGAACATCAGTAGAGGTCCCGTGAGCCGGCGGGCGGGACCACATGAAAGGAAAAGTGGAGACGAGGACAGCAGAGATCCTCTTTTCCTGGAAAAGCAAGCATCCGCCAGAACTATCAGCCGAGGTGGTGCAGGGCGGGGGTAGGAAGACACACGGACTCCTGAAGATGCAGGTGGAAGCACGACCAGGACGCCAATCACCAGAGGTTGGAACGGGGAAGAGAAGGGCCGCGATCAAGCGGGAAAATGAGACTAATTACCTTATTTGGGCATTGTAGTCGGGCGGAGGCACTCTGCAGGACAGCACGCGGCCCGCTGCGGCTAAGGTCCGATACACCTTAACCACTTCCTGCCATCTGCCGAGCTCTTACCGTCCCGACAGGCCCCCACAGTCCAGATCTTTGATGTGACAGATGCAGCAGCTATCAGCAGATGAGAGCTGGCTGTGCAGTCTCCGCCACTCTCTGCAGCCCAGTGACAGGTGCTAATGCCAAGGCGAAAGCCTGCACACGCCTCCCATGCTCGACTCTGTGATAACACTGACACTCCGAAACACGCACGCACAACGCACGTCTGCACGCACAACGCACGTCTGCACGCACGACGCACGTCTGCATGCACGATGCACGTCTGCATGCACACACCCCGTCTAGCACAGTGGCTCGGCAGCAGATCCTGCTGACGACTCGCTTGCACTTCAGAAACACAGCGCCTGTGTGTGTATGTCTGCATGCTTGTGTGTGTGTGCATGCGTGTGTGTGCGTGTGTGTGTGTGTGCGTGCATGTCTCTGTGTGCATGCTGGGTTGATTTTTTTTAAACAATATTCTTCTTTCTTGCTTTTAGGATGATAATTTTTGTTTATCAAGTTTTCGACTCAATGTTGCATGGTGATGTGTGTGCTTGAATGTGTACTTTGTAGAAATAAAGACAAAATGAAAAAAGAGAAAGCAGGGAGGATTCTGCCCAGTTGCATAGGACGTTGATGGTGGGTTATTTACATAAACATGATTTGTTACTAATGAGCCTGCTGCTTTGTGTCTGCAGTGTTTGTTCCAGTAATATGTAATATTATCTGATCTATTAAAATATAATATTATCTGATCTAGTAATATATAATATTATCTGATCTAGTAATATATAATATTATCTGATCTAGTAATATGTAATATTTTCTGATCCAGTAATTTGTAATATCATCTGATCTAGTAATATATAATATTATCTGATCTAGTAATATGTAATATTTTCTGATCCAGTAATTTGTAATATCATCTGATCCAGTAATATGTAATATTATCTGATCTAGTAATATGTAATATTATCTGAACCAGTAATATGTAATATTATCTGATCTAGTAATATATAATATTATCTGATCTAGTAATATCATTTGATCTAGTAATATGTAATATTTTCTGATCCAGTAGTATGTACTATTATCTCATCTAGTAATATGTAATATTATCTGATCCAGTAATATGTAATATTACCTGATCTAGCAAGACTCGCTAAGTATTTGACACCTGCTGTGAAAGCACGAGCTCAACATCGGCGTCTGACATTTTGCAGTGTGAAACAAGCTGTGCATTTGGTCTTGGAGGATATTGAAATTTATTTTAAACATTGATTTTTAAGTTTCCTTTTGTTAATTCAACTACTGATAACATAATTTTAACTGAGCAATACTGTGGCCACGTAAAAATAAAGTGTGACGTTGCAAATTATGGTGAGCTACGTAAAAATGACTGGACATATCAATTGTCTACCACAATAATGAAAGTTGAGAAATGTGTGTCCACCATGTCCACACTGTCGTACAAGACCTTCTACACACACCCTGCAGAAGACACTCAGCAGAACACACCCTGCAGAGCACACTCTGCAAAACACACCCTGCAGAACACACTCTATAGAACACACCCTGCAGAACACACCCTGCAGAACACACTCAGCAGAACACACTCTGCAGAACACACTCTGCAAAACACACCCTGCAGAACACACTCTATAGAACACACCCTGCAGAACACACCCTGCAGAACACACTCTGCAAAACACACCCTGCAGAACACACTCTATAGAACACACCCTGCAGAACACACCCTGCAGAACACACTCAGCAGAACACACTCTGCAGAACACACTCTGCAAAACACACCCTGCAGAACACACTCTATAGAACACACCCTGCAGAACACACCCTGCAGAACACACTCAGCAGAACACACTCTGCAGAACACACTCTGCAAAACACACCCTGCAGAACACACTCTATAGAACACACCCTGCAGAACACACCCTGCAGAACACACTCAGCAGAACACACTCTGCAGAACACACCCTGCAGAACACACCCTGCAGAACACACTCAGCAGAACACACCCTGCAGAACACACCCTGCAGAACACACTCAGCAGAACACACTCTGCAGAACACACTCTGCAGAACACACCCTGCAGAACACACTCAGCAGAACACACCCTGCAGAACACACACTGCAGAACACACCCTGCAGAACACACTCTTCAGAACACACCCTGCAGAACACACCCTGCAGAACACACTCTGCAGAACACACTCTGCAAAACACACCCTGCAGAACACACTCTATAGAACACACCCTGCAGAACACACCCTGCAGAACACACTCAGCAGAACACACTCTGCAGAACACACCCTGCAGAACACACCCTGCAGAACACACTCAGCAGAACACACCCTGCAGAACACACCCTGCAGAACACACTCAGCAGAACACACTCTGCAGAACACACTCTGCAGAACACACCCTGCAGAACACACTCAGCAGAACACACCCTGCAGAACACACACTGCAGAACACACCCTGCAGAACACACTCTTCAGAACACACCCTGCAGAACACACCCTGCAGAACACACTCTTCAGAACACACCCTGCAGAACACACCCTGCAGAACACACTCTGCAGAACACACTCAGCAGAACACACCTTGCAGAACACACTCTTCAGAACACACTCTGCAGAACACACCCTGCAGAACACACTCTGCAGAACACACACTGCAGAACACACCTTGCAGAACACACTCTGCAGAACACACTCTTCAGAACACACCCTGCAGAACACACTCTTCAGAACACACTCTGCAGAACACACCCTGCAGAACACACTCTGCAGAACACACTCTGCAGAACACACCCTGCAGAACACACCCTGCAGAACACACTCAGCAGAACACACCCTGCAGAACACACACTGCAGAACACACCCTGCAGAACACACTCTTCAGAACACACCCTGCAGAACACACCCTGCAGAACACACTCTGCAGAACACACTCAGCAGAACACACCTTGCAGAACACACTCTGCAGAACACACTCTGCAGAACACACCCTGCAGAACACACTCTTCAGAACACACTCTGCAGAACACACCCTGCAGAACACACTCTGCAGAACACACCCTGCAGAACACACCCTGCAGAACACACCCTGCAGAACACACTCTTCAGAACACACTCTGCAGAACACACCCTGCAGAACACACTCTGCAGAACACACCCTGCAGAACACACCGGCTGTGTGTACTGACCGTCCCGCTGGCCGGGCTAAAACACATTTTAAAAATCAAACTACATCCCAGTGGTCATGAGTTTGTTCACCTACTTTCTTTACTCGTCTTCCAACAAAGCTAAAGTAACTAACGAGAGTTTTAATCCTCTGACCGTCACACCGAGAGTCTGAAGAAACTGCTCAGAACAATAAGATGCATATCTGTTTTTGGTATTTGAGGTATTCCAATTCCCCATGTGGTTCCCCAGCCCATCACAAGATGAATAACACTGCAGAATACTTATTACCCATAAGACATCTTGCTAATGTCCAGACAAGTTAACATGAACAGTCACACAGTACAATGTAACTTAGTCATTGCAGTTTATCAAAATCACCCAGTCTGCCACTGACAGCTAGCATTATAACGACCACGACGGTCATTATGACCATTTTGCATTTTGGATTTTCAAAGTTTAATAACTTTGTGAAGAAAAAAAAAGACACAGACCTGCCGCTCCCTGAATTCTTCTAAAATTGCATATAGTTGCATTAAATGAGTTTGAGATCATTCATTCATTATCCAAACCGCTTATCCGGCTCTCAGGGTCGTGGGGACACTGGAGCCTAACCCAGCAGTCATTGGGCAGCAGGAGGGGAGACACCCTGGACAGGCCACCGGGCCATCACAGGGCTTGCACAAAAAAAAAAAGAAAAAAAAAAAAGAAAAGAAATTGTTGTGATAACATCTACCTAAAAAGACTACGAGCGGTCAAAATGACCATCTCGTAATTTGCGCGTCATGTCTTGGTCGCGTCATTTCCTTCGTGAAGTTCATGGCTCTGTCCTAGAAACACACTAGCGTCCTCCAGGGCAGAGTAATAGTCTGAACTTGATTTCTGATTATTTCCAACATGTCTGGTTACAGACGCCGTTACAGACGCACCATGACTACCACCGAGGTGTTGCAGTATTTACAGGCATTGGAGAGCGGCCATTTTAAATTGTTTAAAAAATAGTATTAAAAGTTGTTAAAATGTTAATTTTGGTGTCAGTTAGTTTCATAACAGACGCACTAACATATGTAATGCATTAATATTTCAATTGGGTATCTATCTTGACAGAATATAGAGTTTAAAAACTGGTTGTTCTAGTAGATTTTAAGTTCCGGTCATTGTTTGGGACTTTCAATATTTATTTTCAGTTCTTTTTTTTTACATTTCACGTTTTATAGGCCTTGTTACGTTTGTTAGATTAGCAATATGTGTTTCCGTTTTGTTTTTCAGGTAATATTGTCACTTAATTTTGCTACTCAAGTTCGACCATGTTTCTCTGAAGTTTAAATTGTTTAAAGATAGTATTATAGTTGTTAAAAGGTTAATTTTGGTGCCAGTTAGTTTCATAACAGACATACTAACATATGCAGTACATTAATATCTCAGTTGGGTATTTATCTTGAAAGAATATAGAGTTTAAAAACTGGCGGTCATTTCGACCGCCCATGGTCGTTTTAGGTAGGGTTGAAAGCCCGGTGGTTCCAGTGTTAAAGATGTATATTACTGCAGTGGGACTGCAGAAGGGGGTAAGGGGACAGACCTTATACATGATACTAGACTGTTATTACAAACCAGACCACCAAAGAGTTCAGCCTCGGCATGGATATCAAGGTCAAAAACATGTCCCGCTCCTTTCTTCCCTCCTTTACTCTCTCTCTCTCTCTCTCTCTCTCTCTCTCTCTCTCTCTCTCTCTCTCTCTCTCTCTCTCTCTCTCTCTCTCTCTCTCTCTCTCTGTCTGCCTGTCTCTCTCTCTGTCTGTCTCTCTGTCTGTCTCTCTGTCTGCCTGTCTCTCTCTCTGTCTGTCTCTGTCTCTCTGTCTCTCTCTCTGTCCCCCTTCATAGAAACTGATTCCTCTATCTGCAGCTCGACAGCCACTCTCAGTCTGAGCCCTCAAATCCCCTATAACCCCGTCACAATGAACACAACCTAATCAAATCACACCCACAGCCCGCACGCACCACCGTGTGTGTGTGTGTGTGTGTGTGTGTGTGTGTGTGTGTGTGTGTGTGTGTGTGTGTGTGTGTGTGTGTGAGTGAATAGCTTGGCGGTTTTCTGTCACTGACTAAGATTCTGTGTCTTCCCTTTATTTGCCTGTTTTTTGGCTCTAAGTGTCCTCTGAGAGGTGTTTGTAGGGACGTGGTGTCGGGACACGAGGAGCAGGCTGGGGGAGGGGAGAGGGAGAGAAGGGGAGGATTCAAAAAAAAAACATCCTCACTTGTTTTTCCCCCCATCACGGTAAAACCCTAAGGGATTAGTCTCCACTCTGCAACCAGCTGTTAGCCTGCACACACTGGCCCTAGTTTTCAGCCTGTCCCGCTGCCTGCTCCCTTACACCGCCACCACTGCCCGCTCCCTTACACCCCCATCACTGCCCGCTCCCTTACACCCCCACCACTGCCCGCTCCCTTACACCCCCACCACTGTCCGCTCCCTTACACCCCCACCACTGCCCGCTCCCTTACACCCCAACCACCCAAAATCAAGACATCTACGTTCTCAGTCAATATTGCTACTTTAAATATGATAAAATGCAAACATGTATGCACTAATAATTCAAATTTTTTACAAAATATATTATTTTGGTGGAAAACTTTAATATTCCCATTTGTGAGTGAAACAGCTAGTGAGGTATCGGTGCCATCATCATCATCATCATCATCATCACTTGAGACATAAATATTCCCACTCGTTCTGACTGCAAGGCAAGAGGGGAGAGTCTCCATAGCCATTCTCTCAGAAACCACATGATTAGAAAAAGATGGCTGAACTGTTGTATGGCAATCTTACTGTTACCCTTACTTAGCCTAAACTTAGCCGCTGTAGCTGCAGCCACTATGGTGCACAAAACTTTTGCATACGGCACACGTTCAAGTCGTGTCATTTGTACAGCCCTGGCTGAGAATGAGGCTCGCCAGTCCTTGCCGGTCACATGGTTAAAACGTTAGGGTCAGAAAAGGGGGAGGGACAAGGAGAAATCTGCCACTGGACGGGGTCTTTAAAGATCTCATCAGATGTCTTCTGTGACCGTGTGTCCGTTTGTGTGTGCAGACCTGTAAAACAGGGGCCTTGGATGGCACAACTGGACACAAACGCACATGCATGTTTCCCATTACCTCTGCTTTGCACACACACACACACGTACGCACACACACACAGGTTCAGCGATGGAAATTTCAGACCTCGTGCCATTGTTTCTGGGATACCTGTACCGAGAGTTGAACGCTAATTCAATTAGGCTTTATTGCGGGGCGGGTGCAAGCACGCCGACTGAGCTAACAAAGCTTGATGAAGGTATTATGGGCCCTCTGGTTGTATGTGTATGTGTGTGTGTGTGGTTGGGGTGGTGGTACTGGTGGTAATACTGTCAAATTTGGCCTTGGGAAAACAAGCACCTTATGTTACTTACAGGCAGGTTGTAAATTATGCAGTGAATGGTCGCTGTGTGTTCTGGGGGTGGGGGCAGCGCGGGGTGGACAAAGAGAGAGAAGTAATGTGTTTGTGAATCTGTGGGTAAATATGCTGGGACTTCAGTCGGGATAGCCTTCGCGAGAGCCCGGAGCTGGCAGTGACAGAGCCTGTCTCTTTAAAGAGGCAGACAAACATCAGAATAGTAGTCACACACTGCCAATGGTCAATAACTTAAAAAAAAGAGCGAGAGAGAACATAAGAGTTCAGTTATATTTCTATTTTCTAACAGACTATTTTCACATATTATACAAGCAAGTTTGCAAAAGCGTATTTTAACACACTTGGTGTCTCTCTCTTACATGGCTGTGCTGTTCCCTGGACTGACATTTTTGCAGATGGTGAGTGTGTGTGGCCCTGGGGTCCTTGGGGAGACAGTCGGAGTGCTAGCTAGCTGCCAGAGTAGTTTCATGGTGCGGGGTGAGTGTTAATGGAGATGTAAGCTCACAGGATTAGCACCCATAGATAGGTATGTGTGCGTGTGCGTGTGTGTGTGTCCGCGCGCATGTGTGTGTGTGTGGGTGAGCATGCCCACATGCAAACACATGATCTCGTGTGTTTTCTTGACATGGCGGGCCTTTATTTTACTACATTAAGCCAAATGCTTCTTAATCACTTACCCCCTCTGCAGTCTCAGCGGTGTCGGCTGAGTGTCAGTAATCCCCATCAATACCAGGGCCTGCCCCAGGGCACTTCCCGTGCACGCACACGCACATACGCTAACACCGTCACTCAAATAGGAATAGATATATTAACCTCAGTTAACTGCAGACTAGCACACACACGCAAACAAACACACATGCATGCCAGCATGCACACACACAAACACACCTCGCCTCCCACTAGGCTAGTTTCAGGTGTATCCAAGTACACAGCTGCAAGCTTAGCACTTGAATAGCATGCTACGGCTTCTGCCTGTCTATCAGCACCATGTGAGGCAATGTCAGACATGTTTTTTTTCTCTTCTTTTTCATCCTTTTTCTCTGTCCTACGGAGCCCCTAAGCGGTCACTTCACACTTTATTTATCTATTTATTAGTTCGTGCGCTCATTTTACTAAATCACTTGTTCTTGCAGTTGGGTTGGAAGTATATTCACAGATTCCAACCTCCTGGATCAGTACGTCATAATCAAAACATTGTTAAAACACAAACGACACCTCTTCCCTACCGTAGTAAGGTAGTCAACGAGCTACAACCTGATTTTCACCAAAACGAGCCGTCCTCCGAGCTGGACAAATGACACCGGTCTCTATGTACAGCCGGCTGTTAGATGAGTGCACAGGGACCGTCTAAAAAGTGCAACACCGAAAACAGATCCTACAAAAATATTCAATAACGGCCCTCTTATACAGGGTAAGTGTCCCCAAAATCACTTCACACATCAATGGCCTCCTGTTGCTTATACTCAAGCACTCAGTTTGGAAAAATGTGGTTTTGCATAATTTTGGGGAATTTTTATTGGGAAAAATATTCAACAACTTCACTCTTATACAAAACAATTATGCAAAAGCATATTTTTCCCCAAACTAAGTAGTGTGGTACAACCAACAGGAGTATAAGGGGTGCATGTTCTAAAAATTAATTGAAAACTAATACTGACCAATTAAATATATTTACTTTTTAAATGAAATATAATTTCATGGGAATTAAATACAATCTAACTTTAATATACAACTTTTACTCATCAATTAAATGTAATTTTAAAATGAAGTATCATTGCATTTTAGTGTTTGGCAGAGTAGAAACACGCTACGTACAGGAATTAAAGCAGAAAAAAAATCTGATTGAAATTTTTTTTTCAGGCCCAGTCACATTGTTTATTTTTTTTGGTAATTCAAATGTTTTTATTGAATTTGAAACGGTTTGTACATGACAAGTTAACATATCGGACGAGACATTTCAGCGGTGACGCCACTAACAGAAATAAAATGGCTATAAACTAAAAGAGAGATCAGTACGAGAGAAAAAACAGCACTAGTCATAATCCAAAGAGAAGGAAGCCACCCAGGGAAACACAGACAGGAATGATATTTCAGGATCGCCAAGCAATATCATATAATTCCAAAAATGATCCCAGATTGGTCCCTTTTCCTGGTTTCTGTCAGTCATCCTGATCAGCTTGGATTCAGGCCAAGTCATATTCCCATTCAGTGCATACGTTTTTAACTTATCTTATTATAACACCAGGCAAAACAACGTTTTGTTTTGAGAGCCTCTTATCACTTTACAGAAAAAGAGGAAAAAACACAGCGAACAGCACCCACGTCTGCAGGGCTACTTAGGCCCCGTGGTGTTAGGGGGGTTGTTTGGTCGGGGCGTTTGGGCATTGTGAAAATATGTATTTTCTCATCATTATGAACCATTATCTTTACAATATTTATAAAAACACAACACCGGTTGTTGATTTTCACGGCACACTCAGACATAAGCAAGAGGATGAGTAAAACAAACATGCTCACTGATGCAGTAAGCGCTATGTCCTGAAGTCATCCTTCACATTTTTCAGAATCAGAATCCTGTTTATTGGCCATGTAGGTTTGCACTACATGGAATTTGACTCCGGTGACGTGGCTCTCTCAGTGTACTTAACATAGAATAGCGACACAACAATCTTCAGATATATACACAAGGACGGACTATATACAGGCGAAATAATAGCAGTGATAAAGTGCAATGGTGCAGAAAAAAAAGATACTGAACGATCACGGATGAATAGGCTCGGTAGCCCTTGGCTAACGGATCAGATCCTTTAGTCGACTGGTTAACATTGTCGCTTGCGGAGTGGGAGACACGGGTTCGCGTCCCGGCTGTGGCGACGGTCTCCCAAACCGCCCCCCGAATTCGTTACAGTACAGACCTGTCACTCCCTGAATGCTCCTAAAATTGCATATGTTTGCATTAAAATGAGTTTTAGATCAATTGCACAAAAAAGTTATAAGCTCTACCTAAAATGACCATGAGCGGTCAAAATGACTGCGTGTAATTTGCGCGTCATGTCACCATCTATGACGTGTGTTGGTCGCGTCATTTCCTTCGTGAAGTTCATGGCTCTGTCCTAGAAACACACTAGCGTCCTCCAGGGCAGAGTAAGAGTCTGAACTTGATTTTTGATTATTGCCAACATGTCTGGTTACAGACGCACCATGACTACCAACCGAGGTGTTGCGGTATTTACAGGCGTTGGACAGCAGACATTTTAAATTGTTTGAAAAATAGTATTTAAAGTTGTTAAAATGTTAATTTTGGTGTCAGTTAGTTTCTTAACAGACATACTAACATATGTAAAGCATTAATATCTCAATTGGGTATTTACCTTGAGAGAATATAGAGTTTAAAACCCGGTCGTTCTAGTAGTTTTTAAGTTGCGGTCGTTGTTTGGGACTATTTCAATATTAATTTTCGGTTCGTTTTTTACATTTCACGTTTTATAGGCCTTGTTGCGTTTGTTAGATTAGCAATATGTGTTTTCCGTTTCGTTTTTCAGGTAATATTTTCACTTTTTCAATTTTGCTATTCAAGTTCGACCATGTCTCTCTGAAGTTTAAATTGTTTAAAAAAACAGTATTATAGTAGTTAAAATGTTAATTTTGGTGTCAGTAGTTTCCTGACAGACATATTAACATATGCAGTGCATTAATACCTCAAATGGGTATTTATCTTGACAGAATATAGAGTTTAAAGACCGGCCGTCATTTTGACCGCCCATGGTCGCTTAGGTAGGAGTGAAATCCCGGCCGTTCTAGTGTGCATTCGTTTGAATGACAGCCCATGGAAAGAAACTGCTTTTATATTTGGTTGTTTTGGGGTACAGTGCTCTGCAGCACTCTCAAGTCTTTTCGTGAGTGATCGCACAGTGCGTCATACAAAACAACACCGCTAAAACAAGACTATTTGAACTGCACCGTTCTCATCCTCCCACAGCCATTTGATAACGTCTGGCTCGGTTGGACGTCTGTAGACAGCTCACTTTCCCAGTTCGCCACTAGTCAGCTGACAGTTACTGTGGAGTCCATTCCTCTCGCACTCTCATTCCTCTCTCGCATGCGTATTTTCTCTGACAGCATTCCTCAGACTGTCTTTTTGAGCTCATCGTCTGCGAGAGACGTAATTCTTGACTGTTTGGCACATTTTCTCCCCGGTTCATGTCTGCAGGAAAGACATCGGGAGACGCTAAGAACTCGTTTTCACTCGTTGTGAATGTATTTCCTCTGTGGCAGCAGAACACGTTACAGCAGCCGTCACAAACTCCTGCAGGTCAGACTGGACTAAATGATTAGACTCACTATAAACGGACTAAAACGCTTCCTAGCCTAGCAACATTAAGGCTATAACAACCCATAACGCATCACTCTGTAAAATACCGTACATATTCTGGTACTCTCTCCATTCAAAAAGAATGAATAACCCCCACTTTTTTAAACCCAAGTTTCAGAAAAAAAAGTGTCTTATATTAGGGCCAATGCAGCATCCTTTCTCTCCAGAGAGAGAACTAAGCATAGCCCCCCATCCCCTCCATTTATTCGGTTTAGGCGCTGCGCGGGCTTTCAGACACGGCACCACTGAGGTCTGAAACTCATTATTTCCAATGGCTTGCGCCGCCTCGCGCGCCACAACAACTTTTCGCTGCGTCGAGCAACAACTTGACAAATAACTGTTCGGCCGACAGACACGAGGCAGCCAGACACGGACGGCAAAATGGAGGAAATGATGATAGATAGATAGATAGATAGATAGATAGATAGATAGATAGATAGATAGATAGATAGATAGATAGATAGATAGATAGATAGATAGATAGATAGATAGATAGATAATATTATGAATATTGTAAAATTTAGTTGAATAATGGAAAATAAAACATAAAAATAAAAAAGATGATAATAATGAACTTGTCCTGCTAGAACTTTTGACAGTTCCACCTATTTTGCTCTGTCCTCTGCGACTTCCCGAACACCTGGTCAGATGTGCGCTCAGCCCAGCGATGAGCGCAGCTCATGTCGCGTGGTGTGTGAAAGGGCCATTTGTAAACCCTGCACTGATCTCATGCATGGCCCCTCTGGAATCCAATTGAGGGAAATCCGTCGTAGCGACGGAGAACTTTAATCCATGTATATAAATTTAGTCCATTTACCATTGCATATGAATTAAATGCACATAAAATATAAATCATAACGAGCTTTTATTTTAGTGCCCTGCAGTTCAATTCACCGCCATTTTTATTTAAGAAGCAACTGTCTTTAGGCGAGGGCTGCCTCTTCCTGTCAATCATACACCACCGCCATCAGTGAGATCTGGGCTCGATTCACTTCGCCTGTGTTGGAAGTACACGTGAACACAGGTGCCGGATGGACTCACACCATTTGGATGAAACAAGCATCGTCGTTCTGCGAAAACGCAGTTTCTTCAAAATGAAGTGAGTTTAATCCAAACTGCGTGAATCTGCATCTGGCATGGTGAGAGACAGGAAGTCCTGCTCCACGTGCACAGGAACAAGTGATTGACAGCTGATTACGCCGCTGCCTAGCAAAGGAAAATGCATCTCTGCCAAAAAATGCATCCAATGTGTTCGGGATCAGGGTTGTATTTAAAAATTGCAGCATCTTCCGCTAAAACCAGTCCTATGTGATCACAGTCTTAGACTTCCTACAAAGAGTTTCTGATTTGTGTTGACTGTATGTGACACTGGATACAATCTGTAGTGTGTTGCTGAAAAACAACTTCATCCATGCAACGGTCTACCTTCACCCTCCGGTTGCTTGTGCGTGTTTTGAAGAGAATGATATGAGATGCAGCGGTGTTTTGGAAAAACAGCTGTTTGCAAGTTATACAACAACGGGGTAACGCATTTCTTTCATTTATCTCGTCTGTGTGCCGCAGATCAGATTTCGTGGGGAAAGTCAAGCGACTGGAATGACTTGGAATCATGTTGCAATGTCTAATCCTCTCTCTGATGGTTTCATTTGAGACTGATAAATAATCAGTTTAAATTAAAAGAACTAAATCGTTTCTATATATAGATGCACAAACAACGCTCAATGCTATGTGTGTGTGTCCCAGGTTTTTGTATGCAGAAGAATAAAATGTGTCCTCAGTTCTCTCCCTCACATCAGCTGTCCTTTTCGTTCATCTATTAAGTGTTAAATTAGGCAAGGCCAAAAGGCTCAGTAGGGCAGGGTGTGGACCAGTTGGCCTGATGAGGACACAGCAGGGACAGGGAGGGAGCTGAAACTGCATGGGTCTCTCATGCAAGCACACTTCTGCATACGATTCCAACTGGACTGTGCAAGACATTTTGGGTTTAGTTGTTTTAACTGATGTACTTTTGTGCCCTCATCTAGCATCCTTGTCTGCGTGTCTGTGCTGGAGAGCTACAGCCGGGGTGTAGATTCATCGCAGCTTGGTAACTGCAACTCCGAGCTGCATGTGGGCTTGCATCATCCATTATGCAAACCGCTTATCCTGCTCTCAGGGTCACGGGGATGCTGGAGCCTATTCCAGCAGTCATTGGGCGGCAGGCGGGGAGACACCCTGGACAGGCCGCCAGACCACCACAGAGCTTGCATCATACCATATCTAATTTTGCTAACATTGAGCTAGGAACACTTCTTTTCCTCTATGTTTGTACATTTATTGTCAACTGTCTTCGCATATTAAAGATGCAAGTTTTCGAACGTGAAATCCCACGGTGTCAACAGCGTTCAGGTAAGTCCCGCCACCTCAAACCAGTGGCAGGAAAAAAGGGAAAACATTATGCAAAGACCACTTGCCTGGAACACCAAATCGTGTTTTTGCTCTTGCAGGTAATAGTATGTTTGCTCAGGACCTGAGTGCTTGTCATAAACAAGCTAAGTAAGGAAACAGAGTGTGCGGGCCTTTAAGCCTTGAAAGCATGCTGCGTTACCTTTTCACAAATCTCCAATTCATATCAGATCTATACATGAGGCAAGGAAAGGAGATGGGTATGTAGTTTTTGTACGGGTGCTCAATCCACGTGATAAATCTAAGGACACTATATATTCAATGCCAGCGGCTGACAACACCAGTGTCTTACTGATAAAATACACATATAGCAGGCGTTGTGTATGAGTGTGTGTTTGCGTGTGTGTTCAACTTAATCTGTGTCAGGATGCTTAACTTGGGTTGTCAGATGTAAGGGTTTACAGACACACTGCCATGTTGGCACCTGAGAGGGGACATACTGATGGGACTCGCACAGCCCTCTAACCCAAACACCGACACACATATTACTGAGAGAGAACACATGACTAAAATGTACTGGCAAACCAGTCAAGAGCCTTTCAGTTCCAGGGATCCTTTTGCACAGACGGGCTTGTTAGATGACACGGGCGTGTGCTGCTAAAGCTAGGACACAGAACATGTTGAGGCCAGTCCACTTCCACCTTTAACCCTGGTCAACCACACTAATGGCACCTGCAACCTACCCACAAGCAAGAGAAACCCAGTGGCAGCAGAAGATGGAGCAGGGTACACGAGAGAAAATGGAGCAGATTGTACACTTTGGTATAGCTCTTCAAGCCAGTGACCTGCTGTTGAAGTTTGTTTTGTTTTTTTACTTTGTGAGGTAAAACGAGTGTTTCTGATGTGCTGTTACAATGCTCAAAGTTCGCTCAATTTTATTACTAAACAAATAATATCTATTTATTACACATTATTTCAGCCATAGAATATGAAAATCA
Organism: Lampris incognitus; assembly: GCF_029633865.1. Taxonomy (NCBI): domain Eukaryota; kingdom Metazoa; phylum Chordata; class Actinopteri; order Lampriformes; family Lampridae; genus Lampris; species Lampris incognitus. Next base: position 45,881,041 of record NC_079217.1, on the reverse strand, counting down.
CAAAAAACAGGGGCATCCAGGTAGCATAGCGGTCTATTCTTTTGCCTACCAACACGGGGATCACCGGTTCGAATCCCCATGTTACCTCTGGCTTGGTCAGGCGTCCCTACAGACAATTGGCCGTGTCTGCGGGTGGGCAGCTGGATGTGAATATGTGTCCTGTTCGCTGCACTAGCGCCTCCTCTGGTCAGTTGGGGCACCTGTTCAGGGTCAAGGGGGAACTGGGGGGAATAGCGTGATCCTCCCACGTGCTACGTCCCCCTGGTGAAACTCCTCACTGTCAGGTGAAAAGAAGCGGCTGGCGACTCCACATGTATCGGAGGAGGCATGTGGTAGTCTGCAGCCCTCCCCGGGTTGGCAGAGGTGGTGGAGCAGCGACCGGGATGGCTTGGAAGAGTGGGATATTTGGCCAAGTACAATTTGGAGAAAAAGGGAAAAATCCACAAAAATAAATAAATAAACACATAAAACCCGTCAATATATACATGATCTTAATGGTCTGCTTCTCTGCTTTCGTTTGGCCCAGTCTGCAGGTCCTGGCTCACGAAGGGAACCGGTAAGGTCTCCATCAGTGCTACAGCAGCTAATCCTAGATGCTGGTTGTAAACAGCTCACGGATATGCGTGAGTCCGGCGCGGCAGTGGTACTCGGTGCTTTTGCAGTAGCATACATAGAGTACTCATACATGACTAAGGTCCCCCGTGATCGTTAGAAACCATCGCTGACGAGGTGTTTGCCAGGACTCCTAGGGGCTCAGCAGGGCTTGTATGGTTCAAGTCTGGATCACTCTAACTGGTTTTGTTCTAAGTAATAAAACTGCACGAAAAGCCAAATGAAAGGGAAAACCAACATGACCTTGAAGAGGGAACGCTCTCTCGCTGGTCCCTTGGTTGAATTCCAGGTGTTGTGAAAAACTCGCTGAATCGGGCAGACTGGCCCTTATTACACAGGAGTGATATGTGTGACACTGAACAGAACCCCAAAAGGGTGTGTTTGCTGACAAACAGCCAGACATGCACTGACAGCCTGTATAAGTCTTTGTTCTATATTTGTGTGAGCTGTTTGCGTGATTTTGTCCGTGTGTGTCTGTGTGTGTGATGTGTGTGTGTTCATGCACACAAGCGTACTTGGCTGCATTTATCAGGGGTCAAATCTTGGGCGTCCTTTGAGTACTGTGTTTTAGCACTCTGTCAAAAAGCAAACATAATTTTGGTGAAATGTGTGTGTGTGTGTGTGTAGTTCATAACCCCCCCCCCCAAAAAAAAAAATTCGTGGGCCTGCAGAAGAACTCACTAAAGAGCCATTCACACAACACACTGATGCCGGGCTCCAAGTTTAAAATGTGTTCAGCAAGACCTGAGAAGCTTGAAAAGGGAACCACAGAAATTACACGAGATATTTAGCAATTACACACACAGCATCAGTATGCACAACTACTAGTGAAGGCAAGTGAACACTGAGTTGAACTTCAGCCCCTTTAGAATCCCCCTCAGATGGACCACGGCGTTACTCCTCCTACTGGGTACTGTCATTAGTGAAATGAGCCCTTAAAAGCCTTGTGTCTACTGAAAACCTAGAACGAGACCTCTTCCAGAGAAATGGATGGCTGGGCATCCGGGTAGCGTAGTGGTCTATTCCATTGCCTACCAACAAGGGGCTCGTCGGATCAAATCCCTGTGTTACCTCTGGCTTGGTTGGGCGTCCCTACAATTGGCTGTGGCTGTGGCTGTGTCTGTGGATGGGAAGCCGGCCATGGATATGTGTCCTGATTGCTGCACTAGCGCCTCCTCTGGTCGGTCGGGGCGCAAGCTTCACAACAAAATGAATATTCCTTCTCTTAATTCATAGTCACAATATGCACATCAAATATCACTACTTACTGATTCATTTTTGTTTGTGTGTTTTCGTTTCTCCTCTCTGCTTTGACAAATTGGATCTCGTTTTTCTTTCCTCCCTTGTTGCCTCCTCCTATTGGTAGATGGAACCAGAAGACGGATGAGCTGCACACCTCTGCAGAGGGTGAAATGGTTTCAACTTTGGACAGAGGTGGAGCTGCTCACAGTGCAACGCTGTAAAAGGAGACTCGGGCCTACACTGGGCTGAATGTGCCAAAAGTGAGATGCTTTCATAGGAAACAATACAACAATACTGGACAGGACACATGGGCAAAGTCTGTCCATCCATCCATCATCCAAACCGCTCATCCTGCTCTCAGGGTCACGGGGATGCTGGAGCCTATCCCAGCAGCCATTGGGCGGCAGGCGGGGAGACACCCTGGACAGGCCGGTAGCCCATCACAGGGCTGACACACACATACATACACACCTAGAGACAATTTAATATGGCCGATTCACCTGACCTACACGTCTTTGGACTGTGGGAGGAAACCGGAGCACCCGGAGGAAACCCATGCAGACACGGGGAGACCATGCAAACCCCACACAGAGGACGACCCCCAAGGTTGGACTACCCTGAGGCTCGAACCCAGGACTTTAATTCACCATTAACTAGCTTGACATAAGAGAGCACATGCCATATGTATGCGAAACATGTGTGACAGAAAACAACAGAGACTGAGGGAAGGCGAAACAAACTCCCAACAAAAGGGAAAGCCAACTGACACTTCTGCCCCGGTTACTTTATAACAAATAGTACTTAAATTTGTAAACACTGTAATTAATTCTCAACCAGCCAAGCTCAATTCTAGAGAAGAAAAGGTAAAACAAAGCTTAATTTGTCTGCCAGGTTTGTGTTACTGAGGTTTGATTGACCAGGATTAGAAATAGGGACACACCAGTATCAGTGTTTCACTGGCCAAAGTCTACTGATCACAAATTCAGCATGTCCTTACTTGCATGGACTCAATAAAAGTAGTGCTTCACATCCATGACAGTGTATCCCTGTTGGGAATCTAAAAACTGTATGTCAGACACTGCTATACTTAGCATGGAGGAAAATGGAAAGGTTATTCCTTCATTTATCCTGCGTGTATCAGAACTGGTCTGAAATTGAGCTGGGCGGACGTTAACTCATGAAAAGGGTAGGGTCAGCTCTGCAGGGCCCACTCCCAGTACCGTGTGATTTATGATGCACTGTGTGCAGTGCATCATAAATCATAAAGTGTGCCCTGTGATGGCCTGGCGGCCTGTCCAGGGTGTCTCCCCGCCTGCCGCCCAATGACTGCTGGGATAGACTCCAGCATCCCGCAACCCTGAGAGCAGGATAAGCGGTTCGGGTAATGGATGGATGAATGGATGCACCGTCTGCAGTGCCCCTCCCTCAACTGATAGTGTGTATTAGCATTAGCATGCTGGCTAGCTAGAGGTAGCATCCCTGTGTAACTTGTCAGTTACAAAAAGGAGCAGCATATTCTCGGGAAATATCAGTTGGAAAAAAGTCGGGGTTCAAATTAATCGAAAGTAATTGCTGATGCTTGCAGCAAGATTCCACATGTTGAGAGTGAGTACAATCCGTTTCTCACAGGCGTGGAACCAGCAAACTAAACTGCCCACACACATCAGGGACGTAGACTCACCCCTCTTCTGCAAAATAAGCACTCAAAACAACCTTTTTCAAACCTCTTTTTAAATTCTGTTTAATATTAATTTCATCGTTCGCTTAATGCTTTCTATGAAGTGTCCAAGTTTCTTGAAATGGCTTTAAAAACATTATTATTATTGTTGTTGTTAATAAATAATCACCATACAGTTTTTGTTTAGTTCTATCTGTGGTGGGTCATCCCAAACTTGGACAACCAGTAGGAGGAAATATTAAAATCTGAGTCAACACTGGCACAGAACTCATCTTCCCTCTTGCCTGGTCTCCAAACACCTCCAGTTTGCTTTGCAGACCCTAAACACTGTTTTCCACCCAACCAAAACAAAGTTGGGGCGTGTACATTTCATGCTGCTAGCATGGGTAGCTAATTGATTTCAGGCCGGATTGTGTTGCTGTGTAATGGAGCAGGCCAACGTGATGATGAAGCTGGGATGGTCATAGTGATGATTTTCACAGGGACTCCAACCACATTTGTTTATGTGACAAGCTGCTGTAACGTGTGTGTGCGTGTGTGTGTGTGTGTGTGTGATTGCGTGCACGTGCGCATGTCTGTCGGTCCGTCTCCGTTTGGCGTAAGGGATGTGGATTAAGCCGTAGATGTGACAAACGATATGTTTACAGCAGAATGTTTGCTTTCTGCATAGTATTTCAATTACAAGGCTGGTGTGCATGTGTCTGGGTGTATATGTAGACGTGTGCGCGTCAAATCATGTGCCTGCTCGAAACAGAGATAGCTGTGTGAAAGGGTCACAGGCCATTATCAATCACGCGGAACCTGTTTCCTCTCTTCCTCTCTCCTGTTATTTCAAATCTCAGCCCTGCCCTTCACCCTCTTCGGGAAGGAGCCCGGTCCAAGTCTAAACCGCTGCTGTCCGCTGTTTATGGCTGTTGCAAAACAGCAAAAATAAATACCGTTGTACTATTTAGACAACAGATATACACATATACAATATGTCCACCCCCTCAACCCCCTCATTACCCCAAAAAGGGGTGCGAGGAAAAACTATGGGCTGTGAGTGAAGTGGGGAGACACACACACACACACACACACACGCACACACACACGTGTGTGCAGCTGTCCTTTCCTTATCGAGGCTTGGCCGGGGTGCAGTGTGTGTGCTGGAGCAGGTTAGATGGTTGTGAGCATGGCGTGTAGGTTAGATGGCTGTAGGCATGGCATGCATGTTACATGGTTGTGGGCATGGTGTGCGGGTTACATTGATGTGGGCATGGCGTGCAGGTTACATGGTTGTAGGCATGGCATGCAGGTTACATGGTTGTGGGCATGGTGTGCAGGTTACATTGATGTGGGCATGGCGTGCAGGTTACATGGTTGTAGGCATGGCATGCAGGTTACATGGTTGTGGGCATGGTGTGCAGGTTACATTGATGTGGGCATGGCGTGCAGGTTACATGGTTGTGGGCATGGCATGCAGGTTACATGGTTGTGGGCGTTGTGTGCAGGTTATATGGTTGTGGGCATGGCGTGTAGGTTATATGGTTGTGGGCGTTGTGTGCAGGTTACATGGTTGTGGGCATGGCATGCAGGTTATATGGTTGTGGGCATGGCGTGTAGGTTACATGGTTGTGGGCGTTGTGTGCAGGTTATATGGTTGTGGGCATGGCGTGTAGGTTACATGGTTGTGGGCGTTGTGTGCAGGTTATATGGTTGTGGGCATGGCATGCAGGTTACATGGTTGTGGGCGTTGTGTGCAGGTTACATGGTTGTGGGCATGGCATGCAGGTTATATGGTTGTGGGCATGGCGTGTAGGTTACATGGTTGTGGGCGTTGTGTGCAGGTTATATGGATGTGGGCATGGCGTGTAGGTTACATGGTTGTGGGCATGGTGTGCAGGTTATATGGTTGTGGGCATGGTGTGCAGGTTTACATGGTTGTGGGCATGGGGTGCAGGTTAGTTGTGGGCATGGCATGCAGGCTAAATGGTTTTTGGGCATGGTGTGCAGGTTAGATGGTTGTGGGCATGATGTGCAGGCTAAATGGTTTTTGGGCATGGTGTGCAGGTTAGTTGTGGGCATGGTGTGCAGGTTAGATGGTTGTGGACATGTTGTGCAGGTTAGTTGAGGGCATGGTGTGCAGGTTAGATGGTTGTGGGCATGGCGTGTAGGTTACATGGTTTTGGGCATGATGTGCAGGCAAAATGGTTTTTGGGCATGG